>NC_143423.1:4672500-5005833 GCF_059467195.1 Physcomitrium patens
ATATATATTATGTTTGTGATATATATATTATGTTTGTGATATTAATATTTATATGTTTATATTTATATATATATATATTTATATGTATATTTATATATATATTTATATATAAATTTTATATATATTTTTATACATATTTATATTTGTATTTATGTATATATTTATATATCTATTTATGTATATATATATATATATATATATATTTATGTATATATTTATATATATATTTATATGTTTATTTATATATATATTTATATATATATTTATATATATATATTTATATATATATTTTTATATATATTTATATACATATTTATATATATATATATTTATGTATATATTTATATATATTTATATATTTATATTTATGTATATATTTATTTATATATATATATATATATTTATGTATATATTTATTTATATATATATATATATATTTATGTATATATTTATATATATATTTATATATATTTTTATATATATATTTATATATATATTTTTATAGATATTTATATATATATTTTTATAGATATTTATATATATATATTTTTATATATATTTATATATATATTTATATATATATTTATATATATATTTATATATATATTTATATATATATATTTTTATATATATTTATATATATATTTATATATATATTTATATATATATTTTTATATATATTTATATATATATTTTTATATATATTTATATATATATTTATATATATATTTATATATATATTTTTATACATATTTATATATATTGATAGATATTGATATATATTGATATATATTGATATATATTGATATATATTGATATATATTGATATATATTGATATATATTGATATATATTGATATATATTGATATATATTGATATATATTTTTATATATTGATATATATATATATATATATATTGATATATATTTATATATATTGATATATATATTTATATATATATTGATATATATATTTATATATATTGATATTTATATTTATATATATTGATATATATTTATATATATTGATATATATTTTTATTTATTGATATATATTTATATATATTGATATATATTTATATGTATTTATATATATATTTATATATATTATATTTATTCATATATATTTATATATATTCATATATATTTGTATATATTGATATGTATTTATATATATATTGATATGTATTTATATATATTGATATATATTTATATATATTGATATATATTTATATGTATTTATATATATATTTATATATATTATATTTATTCATATATATTTATATATATTCATATATATTTGTATATATTGATATGTATTTATATATATATTGATATGTATTTATATATATTGATATATATTTATATATATTGATATATATTTATATATATTGATATATATTTATATATATTGATATACATTTATATATATTGATATATATTTATATATATTGATATATATTTATATATATTGATATATATTTATATATATTGATATATATTTATTTATATTCATATATAATCATATATGTATTATATTTATATATAATGTAAATATATTATATAATTTTTTATACGCAAAAAATAAACTTTTTATATGGTTTTTATTTTTAGTCTTTATTTTTTTACTGGTTTCTTTAGTTATTGGAATTTTAGAAAAGAATCCCTAAGAAATTAGAGATTAATGTGATAACAATACCACTAATAATTAATGTAAATAAATTATTAATGTAATAGTAAAAAAATAATTCTTTTGAAGTTTTTTTTGAAATTTCTTCATGTTTTTTAATAATTTTTTTTTTTAATATTATTTATTTTTTAAGAATGAGAAAATTATAATTAAATATTTCTATTGTAATAAAAAAATTTATTATAAAACTAATAATAATTTGAAAGTTAATAAATTAAAAATGTTTATATCTTTTTTAATTTTTATATATTATAGTTATTGTTAGTATCAAGGAAATGAATCTCATAGAATGAAAACCTGAATACATTCTTGTGTGATTCAAAAAGACCAGAGAATCACTCAAAGATGATAGAGTATTAAACTAGAATGGCTATCGCCAAAGACAAGAAGATTAGAAAGTCCTAAAAGAAGACTAAGGATTAAAAAAACATTGGTAAGAGTTAAGAACGCTTTATTCTTGCCTCCATATATACTCTTTACAAAGAACTATGTGGCAATGTCCTATAGGACCTCCAAATTGTATTGACTTTGCAAGAGTCATATCTTAACTTATAAGGCAAGTTTTTTATATATATACCACATAGTTAACTTGTTCTGCAAACTATCAACATGTGGTTATCTTGTTGATAAAGTTTCTAAGCTACCAATCAATTACAAATATATGTAAAGTCAAAGCAATATCTATGAAGCTTCTAGAAAGCTTTTCTAAAAAATATTATGAAATGAATTTATTTTTATCTACTTCTATTTAATCATATAGATAAATATAAGAGTAAATATGTATATTTGTGTCATTATCCTCTCTTTTAAGGAAGAGTTCTACAAAGAGCAGTTATTTTCTTTTATAGATCTTGTAATTCTTCATCTTGATTTTGTTAGATGTTGTCGATACAAAGCCTCACCCTTCTTTTATGCATTTGCAAGATTCTTTGCTAGCTCCAATGTTCATTTGTTAATATCATATCTACAATAATGAACAAGATATTTCAACCTATTTTGGCATTGTCTTCAATCTAAGACTTTTTTTATCTCAAACTTTTGATTATTATCTATTTTTATAAGAAGAAATGGTATTTGTCTTCTTTTTGAGATATTTATTGTCTTATATGGTTTAAGAAGAGATATGTAGAATACAAAATCGATCTTTACAGATTTTGATAGATGTAATTGATAAGCGACACGATTGACTCATTTGTAAATAGGAAAAGATCTAAGCCTAGGATAGTTCAACTTCTCACAATGATGAGTAGTATTGATATTGCAACAAAGTAGCCACACTTTATCACCTACATTGAATTGTGGTTATTCCTTGTAATAGACATCTGCAATGATCTTTTGTTGATCTTGAGCTTCTTTTAACCGTGCTTTTATTGTTGCATGTAACTTTGTCAAATAATTTGCCAAATCTTATACTTCAAGATTATCAACTTTTAAAAAGTCAAAAATATCAAGTTGTGGATGATAATCATAATTGGTAAAAAAAAAAGTGTTTGTTGAGTAGAAAAATATACCAAATTATTGTATGCAAACTTTGCTAATGGCAAAAGAGTTGTCCAATCATCTTGATGATAATTAATGGTATACCTCAAATATTACTCAAGCACTTGATTCATCCACTATGTTTGCCTATAAATTTAAAGATAGAAAATCAAAAAAACTTTATATCCATCTTTAGAATCTTAAAAAAGATTTTCTATAATCTTGATATAAATTAAATTTTTTTATCTAATATAATATTTTTAGACAATCCATAATAGCAATAGATGTTATAAAAAAAAAACTTAGCTATTTCTTTACTTGTAATATATTTTATATATGATATAAAATGTACCATCTTGGTAAAATAATCTATATATGATACTATTACAAATGTAAAATCATATAAATTTGAGAATGAAACTCCATGATAAAATCCATTGAAATAAAAGACAATGATTGTTTTAGAATAGATAATAGCTGAAGAAGTTCATAATATTGATAGCAAGGAGTTTTGAATCTTGAAAAAATATCATATGATTGTACAAAGTCTTTAACTACCTTCCACATTTGAGGCCACTAAAAATCTCTTGATATTAGCTTCAAAGTCTTATTCTATCCAAAATGTCCAATTGTTGGAAAGTCATAACAAGCTTGAAGAACAAGTAATTATATCTTGTCTTTTGAAATATATAATCACCCCTTAATATAGAGTAGGTTGTTCTTGAATTCAAACTTGGAAGTATCATGAGATTTAAAAAGAGATATTCTTAATATTATGAATAAGAAGATTAGAAGATATTTTTGATTTAATTTTCTTGACAAAGATTGAATCAATAGTTGATGTTGATTTTATTGCTCAAAGGTGAAAATACTCTGGCTTTAAGAAAATCATTCTTTATTGATCAAAAGATGCATCTCCTTCTTTTGGTATAAGATAAAAATATTTAAAAAGGATATTTCACAAACCTTATTGTTTTTTGGATCAATAGATTATTATGAAATCAAATCTTTATAAAGACATGCTCCAACAAGCTTGGAGGTGATTCAAAACATGTACCAACATAAAGTACTTGAGATTCTTGTAATCCATATATATGATGATTAGACTTAAGGTACCTTCTACATAATGACACCATTCTTGAAATGAATCCATGATTGCAAGGAGTTCTTTGTTGTGGATCTTATAATTAATCTTGGTTGCTGAAAATTTCTTAGAATGGAAAGTTATTAAATGGAATTTGTCATCTACTTCCATTTGTAACAATATTACACTCAAGGCAAATTTTGATGGATTTGTTTCTATAAAAAATGCCTTGAAAAATTCAATACAATATAAAATTAGTATAAAAGTAAATTCCTTCTTTAAAATATCAAACAATACTTTGGCTTCTTTACTCTATTCAAATTTGTCTTTATGAATTAAACATATAAGTAAAGCTTCAATTTAAAAAAATTTCTTGATGAAGATCTGGTAATAATTGGCAAAACCTAAAAATCATTGATTATTTTTTATTATTCTTGAAATCTTCCAATATAAGATAGTCTAAACTTTTTTTGGATCTATTATTAGTCTTTTATTAGAAATAATATATTTTAAGAAGTCAACTTGAATAGTATAGAATAAAAACTTTTTTAACTTGGCATATAATCTTGTATTTTTAAATTTTTGTAGTATAAGATAAATATGAACTTCATGCTCTTTTGTGTTTTTTAAAGTAGATTAAGATGTTGTCTAAATAAAAAATGATGAAATTATTAAGAAACTCACAAAAGACATCATTTATTAAATATTAAAAAGTAGTTGGTGTATTTGTGATTTGGAAAGGCATGACATTATATTCAAAATGCCTATTTTTGGTTTGAAATATAGTTTTTCATTCATCCTTTTTTTTAATACATACCAAATTATATGCTTCTTGTAGATCTATTTTTATATAGATCTTTGCTTAATTTAGTTGATCAAGAAGTTTTGAAATAAAAAATAAATGATAATTATTTTTTATAATAATCTTATTAAATCCTCAATAGTTTATACACATTCATAGAGATCCATCATTTTTCTTTATAAATAGTATAAGAGTTCTTTCTAGAGATTTTAAATAGCATATAAAGTTTTTAGTGAAGTTTTCATCAATGTATTCCTTTAGTGCAGCCAATTCATTCTAAAAATAAGTTATAGATTGGTCCAAATGGTAGTTGAATTCCTTCTTATAGATAAATTGAAAAATCATAATGTCAATGCTTTGAAAGAATATGTACATTTTTTTTTTCAAAAATGTCTTCAAAATCTTAAAACTGGCTAGAAATACTACTTGACATTTTTTCACTATTAAAAACAAGCGTGGCACATGTAGCAAAAGATGACCCTTCTTTTGCAATATACATAAAAAACTTTTGCTCCTACTACTAACAATTTAAATATAATAGACTCATGTATTTCAACTTGGCTAATGAAATTTTGGATTAAACTACTAATAAAGTTAAGATTGTAAGAAATTTAATTTCTTTAAGGATTATATTTTTTTAATCATGATAATTCTAAAATAATTAGATTAGATAAAGGTCTTATTATATTAAATATTATAATACTACTATTATCTTTAATTTTTACATCTAAAAAAATAATTTCATGGATAATATGTTCAAAATATAACAAACAACCATCTATGACTTTTACATCTATGAATTTAATTTTCTTGACTAATGATATTTCTTATTTTTTGACAAAGCCTTTGTCTATAAAATAAGATGAGGCTACTAAATCTAATAATGCAAAGACTTTTTAATTTTTAGGTTCTAAAAATACATCTATTGTAGAGAAAAATAAAGGATCTAATGAGAGAATAAGACCTTTACTTAATATTCTACATGATTCTAATTGTATAGTTTCTATTACAGTTGGAAAAACTTATTTTTCAATATATTATCTTCTTTGGAAATTGTGTTTTTTATTTTGTGATTGTATTGCTTCTTTTAACAATATTGAGCAGTGTACTTAGCTTCTTCATAATATAAGCACAAACACTCTAGACAATGTTGAGTCTTTTCTTGCATTGTGAAGGATTTAAAATATATCATATCAATTTGCATTAGTTCTAGCCTTGATAAATAAGTTTAAAAAAACTTAAGAGCTATTGTCATTACTAACTTATTTCTCTCTAGCCAAGTCTTTTTTCTTGATGACTTTCAAATAATCAATTGTCATATGTAATGGCTTCAACAATAAATTATTTCAAAGATTTAGCTTTTGAAATTATTAATAAGAAATCTTTAACATTATTTCTCAACTCATATCAAAATTGATTGATGAGGGCTTTGTCATTTTAATCCACATTACAAGCAAATTTTTGAAATTTAATAGCATATATAGAGGCTCACCATGAGCTTTGTTAAAAAAAAATAAGAACTTAGTCTCTGCTACTCATTCTCAATGACTTCTTCCAAATACGGCTGTAAACACTTTTAGGAATAAATTCAAATTATAGGAGTCCTGAATCTTTTTCTATCAAAGGTAAAAATCAAAAGAGATCACTTTCAGATAGAAGTGCACCTATGAATCCAACTTGAGTAAATCCATCAATATATTTAAAGGATACAACTTTACATAGAGCTTGAGTTGTTGCAAAAAATTTTGAAATTATGTTCTCATTCCATCAAACTTCTTAGATATACTAATCCTTATTTCCATCATACTTATAGAAGTAGGATGATCTATTCACTTCTAAAAGAAGACAAGAATAGTAAGTTATTACTTTTATCAAATTCTTATTAAGGATATGAATCTCAAAGAAAAAAAATTTCAATACTTTCTTATGTCACTCAAAAAGACTAAAAAATCATTTAAAAATGATATAGTATTAAAATTAGAATGGTTATTGCTAAAAATAAGAAAACAAGAAAGTCTTGAAACAAAACTAAAGACTAAAAAGGGATTGATAAGAATAAAGTAGGCTTCACTCTTGCCTTCATATATACTCTTAATAAGAAATTATGTGGCAATATCCTATAAGACCTCTAAAATGTGTTGACTTTGCAAGATACATATCTTAATTTATAAGATAAGTTTTATATATGTGTGCCACATAGTTAGCTTGTTTCACAAGCTACCAATATGTGGTTAACTTGTTGACTAATTTTTTAACCTATCAATGAATTACAAATATATGTAAAGTCAAGGCAACATCTATGAAGCTTCTAAGAATCTTTTCTAAAAAATATCATGAAATAAATCTACTTTTACTTATTTCTACTTAATCATATAGGTAAATATTAAAGTAAGTATGTATATCCATGATATTAAGATACTTCTAAAATATAATCAAAATATTTTTATAATCTACATATATTAATTTTACATAATTTAATTATTTTTTTTAAAAAATTTTAATCTATTTTAGTTACTACGACTTTATTTTTTATTTAATAACATCAAATAATTGATTTTATAAATTTTGAGCAAAAAAAATTATGAATAAATAAATAAATAGTTGTCTAATTACTTTAAAATTTCAATAATTTGAATTAAGATTTTTATGTCAAAAAAAAATACTTGTGTATAATTAAGAAAGAAGAAAAAAGGTTATTGTATTAGTAAATACAAAGAAACAAGGTAGTCTAAGAGTAATTATGCCACACAATAACAATATTTGCAAGAGTTAGGATTACATTAATCTTGCATCTAAATATACTAGCTAATATGAAGTATTTATAGAAGTATTTTAAGGAAATCAAAAGATATTATTTTAATCTAAAAACTTATTTGATATTATTTACAAAATTTATTTTTATATTTATTTCCCTATATTTTAATAAGTAATTAAAATATCTATGAAAATATAAATATGTTGTTTTATATTTCTTCATATAATAATGCTATCATAAAACAAAGTATATTGGCATAAAATAAATTTAATGTCTAATTTTTAGATAATCATATATATATATATATATATATATATATGTATCATATATATTGACCATTACATCTATATTATTAATATTTATGACCATAATTCTTATTAATATTCTATAAAAAAAACCAATGATTAATAGAAAAATCTTACCTTTAAAGATATTTTAGATGTTTTTAGTCGTGAAACCTAATTCAATTAATAAAAAAAAACTTACAAATTATATCTTCTTGTAGGTATAAACATGATTTGGAACCAAAATATGGCCGATATGTTGTTTAATATATCAATATTATATTATAGAATATATAAAATTACTATAATATAATCAAAATATAAATTTTATATTAATTTTTTTTTAATATTTAAAAATTATTATGATATTTTATGTATATATATATATATATATATATATATATATGTGGTACTGCTATAGCAAGAATAATTTTTTCCATTACCACCACAATAAATTTTTTATGATTATATATATATATATATATATATATATATATATATATATTAAAAATATTAATAAGTTTCTATTATAGAAATAAAAAAAAATTAAACTAAACTAAAGAATAATTTCAAGTAGAAATAATATCAAGATAGAAAGTTATAGTGGTAGTGGCAAAAATTGTAGCAATATTAGTAATATCCTATATATATATGTATATATATATATATGTATATATATATATATATATATATATATATATATATATATATGTATATTAAATTAAAAAATTAAAATTTTAAAAATAGACATATCAAGAAAAAATATTATTTTAATATGGATGTATTTAGAATATAAAGAATTATGAACTATAATTTTAATAATAATTTCATAATATTTTTAAAATATTAAATTTTAATTAAGTTATAAAACTAAAAAAATCATCAATCATTTATACAAAAAAATTAACTTTTATTTAAATATTATCAATTTAAATATTTTAGTAACATATTTGGAGATAAAAAATATGAATATATTTTATAAATTTAAATTTTTTATATCTAATATATATTTATATTTTTATTTGATATGTTTAATTTTATTACAAATAAACTTTTTACCACTTTGTATTTATGTAACTATATTTTTAAAGTTTTTTATTTAATAATTAAATTTATAAAATCCTAATTAAATATTATATACTATTTTAATAATCATCATGTCACAAAATTATATATGAATTTTTTTTATTAATTATTCTTTTGTATCTTTATCTTAATTTAATTTTTTAATTTTATAGATTTTATTTAATTACAAAAATTAATAAAAAAAATATTTATTACATTAAAAGTTTATAATGCTAAATAGATCTCCAAATTTTTAGTTCTACTTCCTATATACTTTTTGAGTTGCCCCTTTAGTGCCTATGATGTTAAATATTGATATATCTCTTAAGTTAATATCTCTACTAACCATGTGACTTTTGGGCTATTTCTAAAACATCATCAATACTAAATACATCTCATAACATCCTCAAACCTATCATGTTTCATACAAATATGTTACTTCTACCGAAAACTTCTTACAACTCATAAGGAAAAATGTTGCATACTATGAAGGCATTTACTTAAATTTATGGCTATGCTCTTACAAAGCTATGCTTTGATCTTCTAAGAATATTGTATGGCTAGCTCAAAAATATGTATTATAGCCGATTGATTACACATTATGCACTTTCATACATAAGTTATGGTTGGAGCTTAAGAAGATATATCTTCTTAGAATAATACAAACTAAGATTTCTTTATATGGAGGATTTGTTCTAATATGGTGCTTGCTTGAGTGCTTAGTTAATAGATGTTCTTGTATGTCCACAAGTATGCTATATTAATATATCATCTAATGTTAGTATCTAGAATGCCATCTCTAGTAGTTGATTGTACATTTGCACTTATTAATGACGTGCCAAGATTTGATAGGTGCCTTTAATCTCATCAAAGATAGATCTAAGGCTATCCAAGTTCTACAAGACTCATGTATTATTCAAAACATTTTCATGTGCAAATCCAACTTCTAGTTTAAACTATTATTGTCATAGATATATTTATTTGCTCCAATAATTATCTATATGATTAGATAGAAATAGGTAAATATAGATTAATTTCATTTTATCTTTTAGATTAGCTTTCTAAAAGCTTCATAAATGTAATTTTGACTTTAAATATATTTGTAGTTAATTGGTAGATTAGGAACTTGATCAACAAGTTAACCATGTATTACATATATTGGTAGCTTATAAAATAAGCTAATTATATAGTGCACATATAGAAAACTTCTCTTGTAAGTTAAAACATGTATTTAGTAAAGTCAATACATGTTGGAGGTCTTATAGAACATCGCTACACAGCTCCTAGTTAGATGGTATACATGGAAGCAAGAATAAAAGCATCTTTATTCTTATCAATTCCTTTTTAGTCCTTAGTCTTATTTCAAGACTTTTTAGTCTTCTTGTCTTTGGCTATAGCCATACTAGTTTAATACACTATTATCTTTGAGTAATATTTTAGTCTTTTTGAGTGATACAAGAGTGTATTGACTTTTTAGTTATTTGATATTCATATCTTTAATAGTTGTACATTGAAAAAATACCAAAGAAGATAGAAATCATCTACAAATAAACACACCTTTGGTTTAAATTTTATTTGTATATGGTGGCAATAAGATAAGTCCATCATAGTCTTGAAAGCATGAGAGTAGTCATTAAGGCTATTTTTTAAGATTGCCACAAAGCACTTCTTGTACATAATCTAAGTTGTTTGAAGATATTGAAGTATAGCCAAGATGCTCATATATACTTATTAAAGTATATTCTATTGAATAATAAAGATTTCAATTGTAAGTGATTGAATAATGTATCTCTAAGATTGTTGAAAGATTTTCCAATCTTCATTCATTTCAAAAAACTTCTTATAGTTTGAAATAACATTCTTAACATGGTATTGTATTATGTATGTTCTTGCTTGAAAATGCACCAAGCACTTGATTGTGGAAGGTAAGTAAAAATGCAACAACAATCCTATCAAGTCTAATAGAATTTTAAATAAATTTTAAGTAACACTTAATAATCCTAATCAAACTTTGATTAATCCAAAATAAATTTAAAAGAAGTTATAAAAGAAACACAAAGAAGTTTAAAAATAATTTAAAATATATATATATATATATATATATATCAAAGAAATATAAAAATAAAACTTTAAAAAAATAACAATAATCTTAAAAAAATATTAGAAATATATATTTTTTAAAATAATCCTAAAGAAATATTAAAAATAAAAATTATAATTAAATTTTAACCAATTATTAGATCAAACCTTAGTTGAAATCCTAATTGAATCTTAATAAAATCTTAAGTCAAATCTTAATGTCTTAATAATATCCTAATAAAATCCTAAAATCTTGACAAATCCTAAATAAATCTTAATCAATTCCTATTCAAGTTTTAAATCAAACTTCAAATAAATCCTAATCTTAATCAAATCCTAAACTAAATCCTAAGCCTTAACCAAATCATAGATAAATTCCAAACCAAATCCTAAATCAAATCCTATAGCAAAATAGAACCTCAACAACTAATGATCAAATCATTGATATCAATTCAAAATTTGTACACTTCTTAATATATTAGTTAGAAACAAGCATAAGAAAGATGAAATTGAATGCACTTATCAATTGAAAGAAATAAAAGATAATCCAATTGAGTATTCAGTAGCCTTATACTCCAATCTAAATGCTAAACTTCTAGCATCAATATCTCTTTTTTGAATTATTGAATTACTTTTAAATTTCACCTAAATATTGGAAATTGAGTCAAATATCTATATAATTTTTTTTCACTTCAATCCAATCGACAAATTACTAAAGATCTTAGAAACACATATTAGTCTTCAATTTCTAATTTGTGAGACTTTAATCCACAAAAACCTTCAGACACTTTAATCTAACTATTTGTTTGACCACAAAATTTATACACACATTAACAACTATTATACCAAAATATTGGTCAAAATTCACTTGTATACACATCACAAAACTCAAGAAACTTTCAAATTTGTAAACATATTTTTAATTCTCAAAATCTAAATCAAGTGAAAATATCTCTAATTTTGGAAATCTTTCAAAATTTTAATATTGATTCAATTGGCATAAAACCAATGTTTAAAAATCTCTTCTTAATTTTGCTCTCAAATTCCATTCTTTGATCTACCAAAGAGCTCCAAAATCACCATATAGGCATGGTTTTATGCCTCAAGGTTTGATTTTGATCTAGGTTGACAACTAGTTCTCTCTAAGTAATAATTTTTAATAATTTGAAAAAAGTTTTTATTTTATTCTATTATTAACTCTCTTCTAAACATACTTATGTCAACTCCTTATCTTATTTAATTTAATTTTTCTCATTTATGCTTCTACAAAGTAAATATAAGTTCCTTCTATCTAAAAGTAGCATCAAGACTTAATATTTTACTATCTTTTTATCTTTTATTTTAATTTTTTTACTACATCTTTTTCCTAGGCTCTTCTATAATAACATCCATATTTTTATTTTTTATTATATAGTCATGTTATCATATAACAATGATAGTCAAAGTGGAAGTTTTTCTCTTGAAGTTAATCTATAAGAACAAAGATATATAGACAACTACCAAATTCAGCTTTTTAGATGTATATTTTCTCATTGTAAATGGTCTTTGCTGTTACTTGTGTCTTTGGATTGCGTTACCTTAGAATGAGAAAAATATCCTTTGGAGCAATATAAATAGCAATCATTTGCTGTATTTCTTCACATTAACCAGGCTGAAGATGTCATGCACTAAAACATCTAGAAGGTAGAAACACCAATTTTGGAGGTGTACTAGTACTTAATATTATAGATACTTTAGAGATAGTCCAATAATCATTTAGAGAGTAGAAATAGTAATTTAAGGGGGCATATTTAGTATCTTTTGGATGGAAATAAACCTCTTTAATAAACATCTATAATTTTTTAATAAATTTAGAAAAAAAATTAATTTAAAATTTTTTTCCTATAGTTATACAAAATATATTACTTTATAGATGATTATTTATAAAATAGCATTCTGACAAATAACCTTGGCTTTTCTAATTTATTTCCAAGTAAGATTATAAGCATAGCCTTGTAATCAAGGCCTTGAAAGAAAAAAAAAATTATATATATATATATATATATATATAAGAATAACATCTTATATTGTTTATAGTATGTAAGCTTAATATGCCATATTGAGTCTTAGATATGATTCCTACAACCAACATTCATACATGTTACTCTAAATAATCCAAATATATTCTTTTTTTTTGAAGCAAAATATCTTCATCCAAACTCATTACTAAGTACATGGACCAACAAGCAAACAAAACAAACTAATTAACCAAAATATTTTAAATTGTTTGTATAAAATAGAGTGTATAATACAATATGATATTAATGTACAATGCATCTTGCTTAGTATAATTAGCTTTAAGATGAATGTGTAACCTGTTCAGTTCATGATGTTCAAAACAACACGATGATGACACAAAATGAGATAGAAATTGTGAGAAGGAGCAGAAACTGTATACTCAAGCCAGACCCAGTCTGAGAAGCTGCACGTCGCCTTGTAATTATTCGATCAAGTCTGCGAATCTCCACCTCCGCATTCCATCGTGATATATATCTATATATATATATATATATACACACTAATGCACTGCCTTGGAGAAATCCAAGTTTAGACTCCCAAAATTAACTCACTCACAAAAACCCGATGATCAGAAGGCGACGTGCAGACACCGACACAGTCGATCCAGGATGAGTCGGCAGAGAGAATTTGATGCAGCCTGAGGTGCTCAAGATGCTCAACAACGAAAGCTGCGACCCTCACCCGATGCACATTTGACTTGAATGCCCCCGAATCCAAGCGTCTCGCAAATCCGAGTTCCGACCCCTTCCCAACGGCGTGGTCCCAAAGCTCCGCCACCATGTCAGAGAGACCGTCGCTTAACGGCTGCATGAGCTTCTAGTTGCAACCTAATGCGAGGTACAACGAGTTGTTGCGGCGCAACGGGAAGTTAGTGAGCGGCATGGACAAAGTGGCAAGGAGGGAGCTAGCCAAGTCCGGGCGATTATACCACTAATTCGACAGATAGTGCAAGCTGGCGGCGTAGTAGTCAGCGAAGCTGTTGCTCGTGCAGCACAAGGAGCTTCACCACGTCTGTTATGCGATACGCTTTGACCCTGCACATGCATTGTACACCGAGCTGCTGAACTTGTACGAGCGGCGCTGGTTTGCAGGCTCCAGCACGTATGGGAAGGTCAGCGGCGGCAACGATTCATGACAAACCCATTGAAGATTTGATGAATCTGTGTCTGTAGTTGTGCTTGCGGACCCATCTCGAATTCAGTACTAACAGTACTATCGTAGGCTTCTGGCAAAGGGCCCCATCTTTTCGCGAGCGTTTTGGGGACCAGTCTTCAGTCCAGTCCCAGTGTTAAGTTGGTATTCAACCAGAGAGAATGAGTGCAGGGGCTCAGAGGCGAGATATCGACGTTCAGTGCACCAAGGTTGTCGTGATGCACCGGCCGCGTCTACCATCTACCCTAAATTTGGCTAATCATAGGTCATTGTGATTACTAATCTCAAACACCGCCTCAATTTTATCTTATCGTAGATCTCAGTTTTATCTTATTGTAGTATCTCTCACCTTCATACTGTGGTCCATGTGGATAAATCACTACATCCTTTGTATGCAACAATGTATTTGGGAATGGCTATGTTGCAATGAGTAATGGAGTTGCTGTCGCAGTGTTTGTTTAGGAGAGAGCCCTTTTGTTACTTGTGGCGGTATGTCTTATAGCTTATCAAGGTATTTATCAGAAATGGTACAAATATTAGTAGAATTGTTGAAGTTGGTGAATCAAGCAAAGTTACAATTATGCATCTAATACTTAGCAATCTAGTGGCTGGCTAAACTCAATGCAATTAAAGTGGCCTTTTACCATCACTATATTGTCACTAAACAAGAGGGTAAGCATAGGCAACCATTTCCACTTTGTTGTTCAATGAAAATAAGCTCTGAAGTCTCTAAGCTTGTCTATGTGTTTCAAATTTCAATCTTATTAATAGTTTAGTTAGAATGATAGATGATTGTCCATTGGTGTTGATATAATTGAAGTTTATTTTTCTTCTAAGTATTCTTTTATAGATAAAATGGTGGTAAATTGCTATATGTTTTGTCCTAGTATAAAAAATAAGAATTTATGGAAGTTTGATTGAACGTTGATTATCTTGGTATATTTCTATGTTGTTTTTAATATAGTATTCTAATGTATGGATTATTTCTTTATCTTTTTAACATAACAAAATGCTTGTATGATTCTTAATCTACAATTCTTAAAGAAGTTTGTACAATAAAATGGCTTCCCATGCTCTGTTACTTAAAGCTTAATATTCATATTCTATTCAGGATCTTAAAATAGTCAATTGTTGTTTATTTTGCAAACTTATTAGTCCATATTCTAATATAGAATTGTTAGCCTCCATAGATAGATATATCTATGAACATGATTCTCAATCAATATTTGTATATTATTTAACTTCACAATGATTTTTTTTTTATGAAAAAATTCATAATCTAAAGTATGCTTAATGTATTGTAAAGTATGTTTAGCTTCCTTTAATTGAGCTTCTTCAGGTTGTGACATAAAAATTCCTTACTTTGCTTATCATATAAGAAATGCTGATCTTATAATTATAATAAATATTACTTTGCTAACTAATACATATATATATATATATATATATATATATATGTATTGCATTACATATAAGTGAATTTATATTGTTAACCAAAACCAACCTTTCTATCAATGGTCTATCAATGGTATTTTTGCAAGTTTACATTCACTCATGTAAGATTGATCTAAGATGGTGGGGACATACTCTATTTGACTTAATCCTATCAAAATCTATTATATTAAATATATTATGGAGATAAGTTTTTAACCAAATTATCAATTTACTACTACTTTTTATTAAAAATGTATCCTTAACATAAAGCATAATTATAAGTGTTTTTCCATCTTTGTATATATAATACATGTTTGCATTAAAATTTCCTCTTTTCATGTTGATGCTTTATAAAATAATATTAATTTCTTTGTACCATAGTTGTGATAATTGTTTTAGTCTATGTATACATTTTTTAAATTTGCATATAAAATTTTTATTTTTTTGGTGAAATAAATCATTTAATTTGTGCCATATACACTTTTCATTTAAAATAGTTGTTAAAAAAATATTATAAGCACATCTATATGATATATTATCTAGTTATTGCCTACATCTAATTTTTTAGCTATACAAAATGTAGAGTATTTTATAATAAGTATAAAAGTTTTACAAAAGATAATATTTGTTCTTTGTTTGAAACATCTAGCAACTAATCCAATATTTTTTTACTTGATTGATTTCTATATTAACTTTTAATTTGTATGCCCATTTTTTGGATATAAATTGTTTTTCTTTAGGTAATTATTTTCATCTCTAAGTCTATTTTTTTATTATTAAATCCATTTCATCTTCTATTTTCTTTCCAATCTAGATCTTTATTCACTTAATCAAAGCTAATAGTATTTGTATGTATATTAATGATTTCATAGTTAGTTATATCATCCAAAGTTAAGAGACACATGTTAAAATTTTCTATAGAGACATATACATGACAATTAACTAATCTTATATTTTTTTGCATAATTCGTGTTGATTTGCACTTAACTAAATTGAATTGAAGAATAGAAATATTATTCTATTATTTATCATTACTTAGAGTCAATAATTTAGATACTAAAACTCCTATTACATTATTGCCTTTGTATATTTTTTTTAATATTTCTATTAATGATAATTTATTTGAATAAATATTGATGTTATTTTTTATTGTATTATTTGATAATATATTATAATCAAACATAAAAAATAATCAATAGATCCTTCTATTAACAATTCAATGGTGAATAGATTTTTTTTTTTTTTTTTTTTTTTTTTTTTTTTTTGCTTCATATGCCACAAAATAAAAAAATCTTAAATATGGAAGGTTTGATTTATTACTAATAAATAATTTTAATTATCATAAATCAAAGCATTTTTTACTAGACATTAGTTTTAAATAAGATTAATTGTTCTTATAACTTTTCCTTATAAATATCTTGGTATTATTATTCTAGTGATAATAATTCAAATTTCTTCCAAAATATATCTATTTTTTTGTTATGCAATTCCATTTTGTTGTAGAGATTATGTTAAGGTAATTTCTCTTAAATTTTTTTTCATTAAAATTAAATTTTAAATTCATTTGAAGTATACTTAATCCTATAATCAATTTAAAGGCATTCTTTTCTATATTTGGATTTTTTACTAACTCCCTAGATTTTAAAAGCTTCTTTGTAAGAGAAAAATCCACCTCTAAATCCAAATTACAAGATGGCATCAATTAAGAATTGCTTGTAATGGGTGGTATGAAGCAAAGAAGAAAATAACAAAAAATAGAAATGAATAATATAAAACAAGTCAAAAAAATTGCAAGCAAGCAATTTTACATTATAAAACACTTTACAAACTATTTATTAGACTTTTTTATAATAAAAAATAAAAAATAAAAGTAAAAATAAAAAATTTAATAGGTAATTTTTTATATTTTAATAATATAAAAATATCAAAATCTAAGTTATTATAAATAATTTATGATAATTTAAAGCTAATAAGTAATTAATGAAAAAACTTAGTAAAAATGTTTTATCTTAAAGATACCTTGTGTGAGAATAAAAAGATTCAAGCTTCAAGCAGGCTCATAAGTAATATATAAGATTGTTTTAGAAAGGTCACAAGGCCTTATTCTTATCCTCCTACATACATCTAAGGTGCTACAAGCCATATAATACTTGTCCACATTCCTTCATATAAGTATTACATTAGATCCTTGTCTTTCTATTTTCTATTAGTAAAATCGCTTTTCTTTTTTTTTGACTTTATAATGGTTTTTAAAAACACTCAATTAGCATTACAATCTTATGGAGGCTTCAAATATTGCTTAATTTCTTCATAATGGCCTCCCAAAGTGGAAAAAATCATTATTACAAAAGTCTTCTAAAATTTCCTAAAATTTCCTAAAATATTATATTTAAATTCTAAATAAATTTTAAATATCTTTAAAATATTTATATAATAGTAATACCAATTTAAAGATACTTTTTTCTATCTTAGAATATTTTTATAGTAATCAAATTAAATCAAGTAAAATCCTATTTTCTACTTAAATAACTAAAATGACCTAAGATTCTTTATCATGCTTCTTCTAACTACTAATTAATATTTACAAGTTTTTTTTATAAATAATATGTATAGGCAAAATTCCAATTTAGACATTAGTCTTAATAGACAAATACTAAATTAACTAAGATTTATAAAGATTTATTTTTCTAATAAGACTATTATAATTTATAAATCCTTCTAAATTCTAATAAATACTTGAATAATTAAATAGAATTTCTAATATTTAATTTTTATATCTAAATTTAAACCTATATTTTCTACTTAAATAACTAAAATAATTTCAATCTATATTTTATACTTAAATAATTAAAATAATTTAAACTTATATTTTTAAAAAATCTACTAATTAAGATCTATTAATAGGTCTCACATTTTTAATACCTTATAAGAAATATAAATGATTTCAAATTATCTTGAAATAAATCTAATTTATTTTTGAAAAATTTTCTTTTTAAATTTTTTCATATGCTTAACATGTATATATATCTTTCTACAATAGTATTATAGAACTACATCAACTAATCTATGGTTAAATTATCAATAAAAAAATTGGTAATCAATGTGATCAAATTTCTTATATCAAAGTCTAATATTTTTTTTAGATACTTTTAAATTATTCAAAGAAAATATATTTTTTTTGTATTGTTGTTGACTATTTGAACTATTTCTTCATCAATTTTTGAAAATAAAGCAATTAAATAAAGGCTATTTATCTTTTCTTTAATATAGTTTATTATTTTTACTTGACCAATTTGTAATTAAATCTCTATTAGATTCACTTTGTTAAACATATAACAATGTTTAGATACAAATAATATAATATGATCTAAATCCACAAATCTTCCAACTCAAAAGAAGTTAGTTTTTACTCTTAAAATATTAAAATATTATTCATTTATTTTTATTTCTTTAAAGAAAAATTTAAAGTGTATATTTCTTAGTCTAATTATAAGTATAGGTTGTCTTCTAATTTTTTTAAATATTAGATATTTTATTTTGATTTTTAATAATTATTTATTATCAATCACATCTAAACTTGTTCCAAAGTCCAAGAACTACTTTCTTTTAGAATTAAATGCATCTTAACATTCTTCAATTATTGTCTCAATCAAAGGGACTATTCTATATATATCATCTTTGTTATCTTTCACTATATCCATATAATATTTTTTTTCTTATTTTTTACAATTGAAGTTATATTTATTATATTTAATTTTTAAGACTTATTACATCATATTTTTGCAAAAAATATCTAAGTTTGTTACATTTGTAACAAGTGATGTGTTATTTTGATCCTTGTTTAGCTTTAATTATATTACTTTTTTATTATAGTTTGATGATAATTTTTTCTTCTTTCTTAATGATAATTGCCAAGTTAACATCTGCTAAAACATTAGTACAATCTTTGTCTTTTGAGTGTATAGCTTCTTTAAAATTATTGTCTTATGTGTGAAACTTCTTTTTCATCATCTCTTGTCTTTTCAAATTAACAAGTGACTTACTTTTGTAATCAAAAAACTTCTAATTTGGAAATTATATGTAATTTTATTTTGTTCTTTTGAATTTGCTTAAATGTAGACCAATTCTTTGGTAAACCATTCAATGTCGAAGCAACATCGTTATTGCATATTGACATGTCTATTTTAGCTAATTGTTAAGAAGAAAATTAATTTTTTGCAAATATTCTCTTAAGTCTTTTTTTTTTAGTACTTATAGAGAATACATTTTTTTTTTTCAATACTAGCTTCTTATTCAAGTTTTATATATTATAGAATATTTGAAGTTATTTCTAAATTGTCCAAGGTTCAAGAATATCAATTACATGAAAAATGATAGACTTTCATATCATATATGTAATAATACAATAAGATCTAATATAATCTTAAAGAATAGAAGTCAATGTTGTATTTTTGGTTGTTGTTTAATGTGGTATTATATTATGGATATTTGGACCTTGTCTTCTTGTATAAGATATTGTAGGTGCAATTGCTACTACATATTAAGTTGCTATGGATTCATCTATGTTAATGAAATTGCATGAAGATGACTTGATTAGTTACTATAGGTTTTCTTGCATCAAAATCATTTGAATTCTGCAGCTCCATAATATATAATTAGATGCTCCTTTTGACTTCATATCTTTAAGAATGTTTCTTATTATTGGGTCCATACCTCTCATTTATAGATGTGTGAGAAAGAAATAACAAAGAATTTTTTACTTTTCTTGAACAACTTTGTCTATTCAAAACAAAATCTATAATATACTCTCAAGTACTTGCTTTGATATTATGTTGGTATAAAAATAGAATATATAATATAATATAAATGTATAATGTATCTTGTTTAATATAATTCTATTTAAGATGAATGTATAATGTCTTTAGTTCATTCATCAAAAGATGGATAAAATCCTAATTGTTGTAATCCTTATGGATGAATAAAACAAATGAACCCCAATGAAACCCTAATGGATGTTCACCCAACACAAATGTGTTCAAATCTCATAATTATACTCTTGGACGTATCGGTCATGTTTAGTTTTGCTTCCTTCTACAATCAATGCAATAAGCATCCTTCAATTGTATCAAAATAAAAATAAAGACCGCCCAAATCCTTGAATACATGAGTTACCGTAAAGTTCCGTAGGGCAATACAGCCTCCCCAAGCACGAGAGCTTTTCTACTTGTCATGCTTCACCACGTCATGTGAAGAGTGGAGGTGCTGGTGACGGCACCGGAGGCGGAGTCATGGCGCATGAGCGCGTAGATGCGGAGGTGGGAAGAGGAAAAAGGGAAGGATGGAGGAGGGAAGGGGAGCATGAGACCCTCTGAACCCAGACAGAATCCACACTGGCACCCACCTCACGAGCTGCTTCCAAAATGGCTCCTTTTGGGAGTCAGACACTGGCTTTGAACGAGAACACGAAATCAGACGGAAGGGAATGGGAATAGCAACCGAGGCAGGCTTATTATGGACCCAGCTCCAGGTTTAGCTAGTCAGTCCTTGCTTTCCATTTACTCATTCGGATACAATGTTGTTAAAACTAGATTAAAGAAGAACCTGAGGATATCTGGGTGGAGAAAAATAGGAAATCAGCGAGATGAAATTCTCTTCAGAACCCAGGGGGGAGCACATTACCCGCCTTTGCACCGTTCACAATGGTGGCAAGGTCGGCGATGTTACTCCGCCTCCGGGCGCCATGTGAGAGTTTAAGTTCCAAGGAGGGAAACCGGGAGCCATCATAATGCTATCAATATCGGCCACAACAAATCTCATCCACGCGGGTCGCTAGTTGCGGAAGCTAGATGCACTGTTTCGTCACGGTAGAGCATTTGGGTGCGCATTTGGAGGATGAAAAGTTGCTGCAGCATGTGCCCGCAGCATGCGACGGGATGGTTCTGGCGGTCTTTGGGAGCCGGTGCTTGGGACTGACTTTCGATGCAGCTCAGGAACAACTCCTGTGGGATTCCACGTCCTGCAACAGAGAAATAGGGGGGGGGGGGAAATCCAAAATAAACAGACCGCTGCAATCCCCCTGAGATGTGAAGCCTCTGCTCTAAATATGCTTTCGAGGACTATGACGTTCAGAATTGCAGGTACTTCTCCGCTGATTGTGTCACCGACCATCTACAGACATCTCACTCAGCGATCGAGACACACAGAATCGAATTTAATGTGCAGATAGCCTTCGAATCGCAGTAGTGTGCTTCAGTTCGTCTGCCACTGTTGTCTGTCGCCTTCGCGTTGTGAGTGTCGAGTATCGGAGATGGTACGGTTGACATTGTCCCTTTTGGGGCTACTGTTGGTGTGTGCAAGGTTGGGGTATGTCCAGTCCCAAGATGACACCGTCGGCGCCACCGAGCCAGTGATCTTCACGTTTGCTGACGATTCGACACCTCAGTCCGCGAGCCTTGCGAAACAAAATGATACCTTCTCCAATATAGATTCTCCTGCCCCTGCATTGGAGAGCGAGGAAGGGAAACCAGAATGGACAGTGGCCGACGAATCGAGTGGAGACATGGATTCATTAGCTTCTGAGAGCAATGGCAATCTCGTCGGAACTGCTGATGACGACAATACAGTGATCCCGTCTCCTACCCAACCAGCAGCGCCGGAGGGACCATCTAACTCTACGGACTCGAAGGCTGACGCAGACGGGTTTGACATGGTCGAGGGTGGCGATGACAAGGAGTTCACTACTGAGTGAGCACACACTACAACATCCGAGTGGTTGCTTATTTACCAAGTTGGAATCTATGAGGCGTGTTTGATTAAAAAATGATTGTATTTTTTTAAAGGTGCACACCGTTAGTGAGCGGTCAAGGTCGAGCTTACAGAAACAATGTGTACATGTTACAGGGATTCGGACACGGAAGAGACGTCTTTCGCAGCGAGACACTCCTGCCAAACCGGCAACCCTGTGGACGATTGCTGGAGGTGCGATCGCAACTGGGCATCAAACCGCCAACGGCTCGCCAGTTGCGCGGTGGGATTCGGACGTAACGCAATCGGTGGCAGGAACGGAAGAATCTACGTCGTCACTTCTTCCCGCGATGACAACCCCGCAAACCCTTCTCCGGGAACTCTCCGTTATGCCGTGACGCGTCCCGGTCCACTCTGGATTATCTTCGCGTATAGCATGACCATCAAGCTAAAGAACGAGCTCATGATCACAAGCTACAAGACTATCGATGGTCGGGGTGTGGACGTCCACATTGCCGGAGGAGCCGGTTTTACGTTGCAGTTCATTAGCAACGTCATCATTCACGGAATCGCCATCCATGACATCAAACCCACGGGACCAGCTAGGATTATGACCTCGACTAGCCATGTCGGCAACCGCGGCCGTGCCGACGGAGACGCCATCTCAATCTTCACCTCCAAGAACATTTGGGTCGACCACTGCTATCTCGCCAGAGCCGCCGACGGGTTAGTAGATGTGGTCAGGGGCTCCACTGCCGTCTCCGTGACCAACTGCTACTTCACCCAGCACAACAAGGTGATGCTCCTCGGCGCGCACCCGCAAGACTACATAGACAGGAACATGTATGTGACGGTGGCGTACAATATATTCGGCCCTGGGCTCATTCAACGGCTGCCAAGGGTCCGATTCGGCAACGTGCACGTACTCAACAACGACTACACGTCCGGGTGGGGAATATACGCCATCGCCGGAAGCGAAGGGCCCACGATTCTCTCTCAGGGTAACGTCTTCAACAGCTACAAGGGTTCCAAGCAGGTCACGAAGCGCATCGACGACGGCGGCTCCACAATGGGAGGCCCGAAGAACTGGAATTGGCGATCCGAGGGGGACAAGTTCCTCGATGGCGCATTCTTCACTAGCGTGCCCATGAAGTGGTCCGCCCAGAGCTACTCCAAGACGGTGAGTTGCTCGGCTCGCCCCGCTTCAATGGTGGAGCGCATGGTGAAGGGCGCTGGCCCTCTGAGCTGCCGCCGTGGAGCTGTGTGTTGATCAACTTTGCTGCGGAGTGCCATTGCTCTCTGCTTTGTAGATTACGGCGCCTTGTTGTGTGATGTTGGGGCTGTGTGTTCCGAGCTGCAGCCATCCGCTTGGTTGCCGATTGTTGGTTTGCTCTCTGTTTCTCAAAAACCATTGATCCTGGAGATAGTTTGTTGAAATTATGCATTCGCATATAATTGCTTTGATTCTACGCAGAATGTGTGATTGCTTCTCTTAGCGCCATTTCTTAGCCAATCAGTTCATTTCTAGTTGTCGGTAGCTGACATGATGAAGCTGCTCAGTAGCTCCGTGTTAATGTAGAGCCTCTCCGGTCTCCCTCCGACAATACAAAATTCATCCCATTGTTTGCGAATGAGCACAATCTTGTGTGTATTTCTCTACTTCACTCGTCGCCGTTGTTGCATTTCCTGTTTGTGCTCTTCAGCCCTCGAACTTGTCCGAGAATATACGCAACAATGGTGCTCGGATCTCACTGTGATTCTGCTTCTCAATCAATACTAGATCGTTGCTGAACTTGCGACTCCAGTTTCGTGAGCGTGAGGGAGTTGTTCCTTGTTTATGCTACTGCCCAGTTGGCAATGAGTTTGTGTTTTGCAATGTTGGTTGTGAAATTTACTTTAGAATGCTGCATTTATGAAAGATGAATTGTATCTCAATTAGGCACTGATCTCTCCCCTTCTCATGGCCACATTACCCTGCTTCTTTCTCTTTACATTTTTGCATCTTTTTTCTCCACATGGTTTTTTCACTGTTGCTTTTTCTCCCATACAACATGCACAACGTGCAAACTAAAAATAATGCCATTCTTATTCCAATGCTTTCAAATCCACCAAAGGGCAGTTTTGTAACCTGTGTGTGTGAACACACACATGTTATTTAGAAACATTTTTCTTGTTTCTAATTTGTTTTACAAGTTTACAATTGATATCTCAATTAACTTATTTAAAGTAGGATATATTCATCACTTGCTAAATGTTGCACAAACAATGTCATATTTTTTTTATTATTGTTTCTATTTTTATATTAGTATAGTAATTTTGTTTGCTTTTTTATGTGATTGGTTTTGACTTGCAATCCCATTTCTTTGTAGAATTAGTAGTTTTTAACAATGTTTGCAAAATAATTTCAAATTTTCATTTGATATAAAATAAAATTTATATTAATTTTATAAAACTAAAGTTAAAAAACTAATGAATAGATAAATAAAAATGCAAGAACTAATTGAGAATTTTATTAGCTACAGAGATTCTCTCAAAAAAATAACATAAGCATAGATGTAGACACCATTCTCTATTTATTCAAGATAAACATATATTTTGTAACTGTAATGTTATCAAACACATGTAATTTAAAAATAAAACCATTATTATTGAATCTAAAAATATGCAAGTTATATTTTATAAAATATATTTTTAATTCTTTTTATGATATTAAATATAAAAATAATCTAGAATAGCCATCAAAATATTTTTAAAAATAATTATATAGATATTAAGGTATAATATCAAAGATATAATACAATCATAAAATTCTTTGACAATTTAGACTTATTTAGGTCATTATATAATTTTGGTATGTGTTCACAAAATTTATAGCATTCAAATCTAAGTAAGTTATTGCATTGATGTTAGAATCTTATACAAGAAATATAATTTATTTTCTACCCTAAAATAACAATTATAGGTTAAAAATAAAAAATAAATAATAAAATATTCCTTAATCTAATCATTATAGTAGTGTTATTTTCAACCATTTGGAAATCTTTTTATTGTTACTTAAAATTATACTAAAATATATCTTCAATATTAGATAGAAATTTAAACATAAATAAGAAATGATCAATTAAAAAAAATTGTCTTAATAAGGCAATTTGAAACATAATTACTAAGTCTTTTAATAAATTTAAATACACAAAAGAAACTCTTTGTTTTATCTAAGATAATTTAAGAAATAGATTTATTTTATAATATAATTCTTTTGAATGTATAATAATACATTTTATAACATGGATACTAATTTATTATTTTATTATATAAATTTTGAATTGAATATTGTATGGTTTTAAAAAATTGGAATGATGGTCATAATTTAAAATTGCAACCAATGCATTGACTTAAAAGTACACTTTGTATTATTATGGTATGCACATCTATATACACACACACACATTTATATATATATATATATATATATATATATATGTGTGTGTGTGTGTAAGTGTGTGTGTATGTATATGGATTTATGAGTAGATCTTCAATAGGCCTATACTTATTATCTATTTATAAGATGAGCAACTAAAACTTTGTCAATGCAGTGCTTAGAACTTAAGTTTATACCATAATAATGGATGTGAATTGATTACCATGATATAGTGTTGTTTTTGCTAAATAATTAATTTGGTTTTTATTGAAAGGATTTTAGTTTTAATTGATGAATATTTTTGGCATTGTAACTATTAATGATTTGTAAAATCAATATTATGTATAAAAAACTATATAATTTTTTACTACTTAAATTTGAACAAATATATATATATATATATATATATATATGTGTGTATACACAAATCTATTATATAAGACAACTTAGATGTAATAGAAAGAGACAAAGAAGCCTTTTGATAGGCCATAAAGAAAGGAACTCAAAGAGTAAGTGAAACATAGGAGCAAAGAAATGGCAAATAATTAAGACCTTGATGATTTCCAAGAATGGAGTAATTACATTAATAATTTCTAATAATTGCTTGTTTACATTAATAATTTCTAATATTTGTATTGAAGACAATAAGAGATTGATATTCTAACAAATTATATTTTTCTAAGTTTAAAATCATTAACAAAATGCTATAATATTGTGAGATCTAAACATTTTCAAATCTATATTACAAGAAATATCACTAACTTCCAAGAAGAAGCAAACAAAAGAAAAAGTAGTCCACTTATAGAATAAGCATCATACACTTCATGAGTTGATTGCACACCAATACAAAGTTAGACAATTTCATCTATCCATTACAAGGTATTTGCTGACTTTATAGCACGTTGGCCTCCAATTAGATTGTCTTCAATACAAACATGCTTATTTAGAATTTATCTGATGAGTAATTGTGATCTGAAATTGTAGTAACAAAGACACAAGGAATATACAATAGTAGACTAAGTGAACATATAATAATAGACTAAGTAAACATCTACACTCAAGATGAAGTTCTTCAACTTGTCAAGGCAAAAACTTGATAAAAACAAATAAATAAGTGAGACTTTTTTCAAAGAAAGATGGCAAAATAGAAATAACTAAATATGTATATTAAAAAAAAAACTCGAATGGCTATTGCCAAAAGAGAAGAAAACTAGAGACCCTTGAAACTAGACTATAAGCAAGAAAGGAGTTGACAAGGAGTGGTGATCACATATCGACGAAGTCTAAGATGCGGCAAATTGTATTTGACACATACTCTGATCTTTGTTCTCTTTGAAGATGATTAATAGGGCCTTTCAACCATCGATAGTATTCCATACCAGGATGGGAAGACCACCCAGTTATTTGATCATTGTTGAGGCCTTCATAACTTCTTTCAAATAAAATATTCGGAACACAGTCAAGAGTTGTTTCTACCTCTAGTAAAATCACCAAACATCAAAAGTTCCTTCCAAGGTCGTGATACCAAACGCATTTTATCTTGCCATCTATTCGAGGAAAAACATGTTATTCTTGAAGATCTTCATGTCGATTGTATCGTCTTGAAGGTTGTAACAATCGTAATCTATCATTCAGTAAGTCTGCAAACAAAGGCTCTTCAATCGAATCTGTTGGTTGTTGGTTCTCTATCTCTTCAACGTCACAACTACAAAGAAGCTACAAACAACGATTGAAAGTAGAATGTTATCTTGCTTAGATCTTGTTTCTTTTATAAGGAAGGTTTTTATCTTGATTTTGATGGATGTTGTCGACAAAAAGCCTCCATCGCCTATGCTGCATTTGCAAGTTTCTTAACTGGCTCCCATGTGCATTTACTAATATCATATCCGTGCCAATGGACAAAATATTCCAATTTATTTTGGTGTTGCCTTGAATCTAGGACTTCTTCCACTTTGAATTCTTCATTATTGTCCACTTTTATAGGAAGAGACGGAGCTTGTCTTCTTCTTGGTATGTCCACTATCTTGTATGGTTTAAGAAGAGACACGTGGAATACTGGATGGATTTTCATTGACTCTGGTAGGTGTAAACAATATGCAACTAGATTGATTTGTGCAGAAATAGAAAATGGTCCAAGCCTTCAATAGTCCATCTTATCACAAGGATGAGTAGTCTTGATATTGCGATGAAGTAATCATACTTTGTCACCCATGTAGAATGGTAGTTGTTCCTTTCGATAGACATCCGCATTGATCTTTTGTTGTTCTTGAGCTCCTTTTAACTATGCCTTCATTGTTGCATGTAATTGTGACAAATGAATTGCTAAATCTTTTGCCACAAGATTATCAGCTTTTGAAAAGTCAAAAGTATCAAGTCATGGATGATAACCATAATTAGCAAAAAAAAGTATTTATTTTGTAGAAAAATGTACTATGTTATTATATGCAAACTCTGCCAACCATTCTAGTTTAATACCATATCATCTTCAAGTGACTTTTTAGTTCTTTTGAGTGACATAAGAGTATATTAAAGATTTCTTTCTTTGAAATTCATATTCTTGACAATTTGACAAAAATACTAATTTACTATTTCTATCTTATTTTAGAAGTGAGTGGATTACTCCACTTCTATTGTTATATTTCAAAGGTTACACACTATCTACTTTTAAATAAATAATCTTGTTTTGTAACACTGACCTATCCCTAAAAGAGAGTGGATTATCTCTTTTTGTAGAAATTTTCAGTTGATATTAGAGGTTACAGATTATCTTCTTCTAATTTAACTTTTTAAATTTATTTGAGTTATCTATGGAAGGAAAGATTATAGATGCTACTCTCAGCAAAAGTGAGAATAGATTTGTAACTATTGTAGATCTTCATGAGCTTGTCAACACTCTAATTGTATAAATCTCATATATTTTCAATATGAATTATGGAGGTACTATTCCTATACTTATAGAAGAAGTTCAAAGTTTGCGGTGTCATGATGTAACATGACTAATAGGTGAAAGAGTGTGGAAATTATTATAATGTAGGAGATCTTAGTTCAAACTATTAGAGCAAATTATCTTAGAAATATAGTTAATAGTCAAAAGGGTTGTAAAACTAAAAAATACCAATGTTACTTTTTTAGAAAGGTGACTTCTACTTACTTTGTAGGACCATAAATAAAACAAAACAAAGTAGATTTGAAAAATAAATAATATAGGCATCTTAGAAAGAAGTTAAAAATAAATTTTAGCAAAATTTACTTAGAAAAACTAGATATTGATACCCAGAGAGGGCCAGTTATAAACTACGATTGAAAACAGATCCTGAGGCATAAAACCGAGTCTCAACGACAACTTTGGAGTTCTTTTATAAATCAGAGAGTGGAATTTGATAGCAGATTAGATAAGATTGTTGTGAGCATTTTTTTGGACAATTTGGAATTTTTATGACTTTTTAAGAGCTTTACAAAATAAAGATTATTTTTGGATAACTTGGGTTTTGAAAAATATAATAGGGTTGATGTTTCTAGTGATTTCAAGAGTTTTATAATAGATCTACAAGTGAAATTTTGTAGATTAATGGTCATAGTTGTATTTATTATGAGTTGTCAATCTTAGCTTGATCTTACGGTTGAATTGAGGGTTATTGAGATTTAAGTGAGTCAAGGTTTCAAAAAGTAGAATTTTAGGTCTAGTGAGGATTTTTAAGATTTCTTGCAATCTATTGGTTGGATTGGAGTAAAATTTATGTGAAAGGATATTAGACTTGTTTTTCTATGTGTATGAGAATTTTGAGATCAATCAAATAGCAAAAAAGAGAGATATTGGCTCTAGGAGATTGGCATTAAGGTTGAAGAAGGAGGCCAGCCAATACCCGAGCACGTTTTTGAGATTATCATCTATTTGGTAATTTTGATCCTTTTCAAAAAAGATTTGCTTATTTTCAACTTAGTTTTTAAGAAATATACACAATTTGAGTTAAGATCAATAGTTCATTCATTAATTATTGAGGTTTAAATTTGTTGTAGAAATTACCAGGATTTGGTTAGGATTTGATTTAGGATTAGGATTTGGTTTAGGGTTTAGGATTTGGTTAGGGTTTGATTTAGGATTTAGAATTTGATTTAAGATTTAAGGTTTGGTTAGAATTTGATCAAGATTTGATTTAGGATTTAGGATTTTATTTGAATTTTTTTAGGATTTGAGATTTAATTAGTTTTTGGCCTAAAGTTTGAATGAAGTCCAATAAGATAAAAATTAGGATTAAATTAAGATTGAATTGAGATGTATTTGAAATATATTTGTAATTATTTTAATATTTTTTTAAGATTTCTTATTGTTTCTTTGGAATTTCTTTGAGGTTTTTCTAAATTTTATTAAAGATTGTTTAACATTGTTAGTGTTCTATTAAAATTAGGATTTTTTTGTTGTAATTTCCATTCTACTTTTTTTAGCTAGGTGCCTGGAGCATTCTCAAGTAAGACTCCACGTATTACAATAGTGGCAAGAAGTTGTACAATTGACCAAAGCAAGTAGATTCATCTCACAACCAAATCCAAGGAATTTTGCTTCTACAAGTATAATGGAGACAAAGATTAGTATGCTTGAGAAGTTTAATGGAACAAGATCAAGATTTTAAGAATTTTTACAATAAATCAAATACTATCTAAAGCTGCATCACTTCCAATATCTTCATGGATTTATTCAAGTTGGATTTATATGTGCACTTTTATCAAGAAGTGTTTTTTCTTTGTTTATACCTTTAATAAAAAAGAATTCATAATTCTTTTATGATTTGAATTCATTCCTAGGAGTATTTACTGCCACATTTGGAAAAAGTGATTGAAAAAGAGTAGTAAAGTTTAAGCTCTTATTTTTATACCAAAGATCATGGTCAACTACCATATATGTTGCTAAATTCCAAAACCTTCTTGTGACATGGACTAGAATGACAAAGCCCTTATCAATCAATTTTAATATGGATTGAAGGATAATATTAAAGATTTATTATTTACAATGCCAAAGACAGAATCTTTGAATAATTTATTACTTAAGCCATTGCATGCAACAATCAATTATTTGAAAGACATGAAGAACAAAGACTTGGCTTGAGAAGAATAAGTCAAATAATGAGAGTAGCTCCCAAGTTTTTAAAAACTTATTCATCAAGGTCAGAGCCAATGCAAATTGATATGGTACGTTTTAAATCTCTTATGGAGCAGAAAAAGACTTAAAAATGCCAAGAAGGCTTATACTTATATTATAGAAAAGCTAAACAGACAACTCAACATTGTTCAAAGAATCAACGCAACCACAAAATGACAAGCATGGTTGCCAAAAAAGACAATGTGTCGGAAAACAAATTTCTCCAACTATAGTAGGAACCATGTGGTTAGAATCTTACATAACTCTTAATAAATGTCTTATTTTTTTTTCAGACCCTTCACCTTGTTTTATAATAGAAGTTTATGTAGAACCAAAAAATCACGAAGTCTTAGCTTTGTTAGATTGAGGAGCCTCTACTTGTTTTATAGATGAAGATTTTATAAAAAATAAGAGATATTGTTAATCAAAAAAATTAAATCCATATATATAGAAGTCATAGATAGTCTATTTGCTATCTTTTAGAGATGTTATACATGATGTTTTTGAAAAGAAGAATGTAGATATACTTCCAAAGCATTATTCTTATGATTTTTCCATCGATCTTTAAGAAAGAACTCAACCACCATTTGGACGAATCTATAGCCTATGACAAAACAAGTTGGCTGCACTGAAAGAGTATATTGATAAGAATTTGGCTAAGAATTTTATACACTATTTTAAATCTCCAACTGAGGCTCCTATCTTATTTGTGAAGAAAAAAGATGGATCTTTGTGGATGTGTGTGGACTGTTGAAGACTCAAAAAGATCACCATTGAGAATATGTATCTTCTATCTTTGATTTCAAGACTTTTCTCAACTCAATTAAATAAAGATCTATACAAAAATAGATCTACAAAGAACATATAATTTGATACATATTAAAAAAGGAGATGAATAAAAAATTACATTTTGAACCAGATATGGATATTTTGAATATAATGTCATACCTTTTGGACTCATAAATGCACTAGTTGCTTTTCAATATCTAATGATTGATATCTTTTGTGAGTTTCTTGATGATTTTGACATTTTTTATTTAGACAATATCTTAATTTATTCTAAAAATATAGAAGAGTATGAAGTTGATATTCATTATATGTTATAAAAACTTAAAGATATAAGATTACATGCTAAATTAAAAAAATGTGTATTCTACATTATTCAAGTTGATTTCTTAGGATATATCATTTCCAAGAAAGGTCTAATGATGGATTTAAAGAAGTTCTAAATTATCGTAGATTAAAAGATTATAAGAACAATAAGAGACATGTAATATTTTTTATGCTTTGCCAATTATTATTAAATCTTCATCAAGAATTTTTTTCAAGCTATAGCTCCACTTATATGTTTGACTTGTAAAGACAAACTTGAGTGGAGTAAATAAGCTGAAGCATTGTTTGATGCTTTAAAAAAAGAATTTACTTTTGTACCAAACTTATATCATATTGACTTCTCTAAGGCATTTTTCATGGAAACAAATGCATCAAACTTTGTCTTAGGTGCATTATTGCCACAAATGGAAATAAATAAAAAAACTCCATCTAATAGTTTTTATTCTAGAAAATTTTTAGTAGTCGAGATTAATTATGAAATCCATGACAAAGAGCTCTTTGTAAGCATGGATTCATTTCAAGAATAATATCATTGTTTGGAAGGCACCTTGAATTTAGTCACTATATATATATATATATATATATATATATATATAGATATTACAAGAACCTCGAGTACTTCATGTTGATATATATTTTGAATCATCTCCAAGCTTACTAGAGCATGTCTTTATGAAGAATTGATTTCAAGATTACTTAACTTAAAGAACAAGGTTTTTTGAATGCCCTTTCTAAATATTCTTATCTTGCATCAAAAGAAGAAGATGCATCTTTGATCAATAAGGAACCATTCTTTTGAAGCCAAAGCATTTTTACCTTTGAAAAATAAAATCAACATTAAACAACATACTTTATTTTGAGGGACGATTATACATTCTAGAAGGTAGGACACAAATACATGTCCTTTAAACTCGTCATGACTTTCCAACAGCCAAACATTTTGGATACAACAAGACTTTGGAATTAATATCAAAAGATTTTGAGTGGCCTCAAATATAAAAGGCAAGCAAAGACTTTGTATAATCATATAATATTTATTTAAGATCCAAAAATCCTCGCAATTAATCTTATGGATTTCTTCAGCCATTACTTATTCCAAAACAACTATGGTCTTCTATTTCTATGGATTTTCTTACGGATCTTCCAGTCTCACGTTCGTATGATTCTATATTTGTGATAGTAGATATTTTATCATAATGGCACATTTTGTACTATATAAAAAATATATCACATGTAAAAAAATAGTGTTTTATTGCATGGTTTTTTCTTTGAGAATACATTGGATACCTAGTTGTAGAAAGTTTAGTTTTAACTTGTTGGCTAAGTTCCAATAAGTTATTTAATCTTTAAAATAGAAGACAAATAAATATGACAATATCAAAAAGATATTGTACTAATAAAACCTTTCATATTTAATAAGGTTTGTACATAAGGCTTTCTAAAATATCTAGAAATTTCCTAACATTCTTTGCCATACCAAATCATAACTAACCATTTGTTGATAAGTTAGATTTTTAATAATTTCAAAGAAAATCCATAATCTCCTCTCAAAAGCTTATCTTTATATATAAATTTAATTATAGCTCTATATATCCATTTTCAACATGCATATATAATCTTGGGTCCTAAAAAGTTGTTTACATTATATAAAATATTCAAATTATAATAAAACCCCTTTATAACATATTTTTTTTCTCAAAGGATTTTTTCTTTCTAAATTTTAGAAATTCATATCTCTTGATCCAATTGTTCAATTTTTTTCAAATTTATAGATAATATATCATTTATCCTTATGCATTACCACAAAAAAATTTAATTATAAATTTACTACTAATTGTTTGACATCTTAAAAATCCTAGCATGTGCTCTAAATCCTAATTCACAAGCACCCAAGTATTATTTTTTTATATCTCACAAATCCAAAATCCAAATGCTACAAAATTTGTGCATAAAATTTAAATATATAAAAATATACGTTCTTGAAAATTATTAGCCAAAATCTTATCAAATTACTTAAGATATAGTTTAAAATACAACTACTAGCAATTTGGGTCACTTACTACTCCTTAGATTCCAAGCACTAATTTCAACTTTCAATATCTCCTTTATTCTAACTTAGAATTTATCAAGAAATATAAATAAAGTATAGCCAAGAAAGTGCTCTGTTTAATCTTTATTGCGAATCCTCTGTTGCTTTTTGTACATGTGCGTTATATCCAAGAGAATGAAAGTAGATACAAAATCAACACCTTAACTTTGAATATCTATATCTCTTTCATATAAATTCCAAATCATACAAAATTTGTACCAAAACTATAGCCAAAAACCTAAACTTGTTGATTCTAGCCTTCAAAGATCAAATGAATTGAAATTATAATCCTAATCCCTAATAAGGCCTCAAGTAGCCTCCTTGCAGCCCATTGGGCATGATTTTTTATCAATAGGAATGGAGATTTTCATCATCTATCTCCATTCATCCATATAGATGCCTTGACTATTCTTTTTGCTATAAAAATCCTCTTCAATTCTTCTCTTTACAAGATTTATATAATACATGCCTTAAACACCATATAAAAGAAACAAAATAAGACTTTAAGAATCATCAATATCTAACAAAGGTGACTTTAAATAAGTAAAAGTTACTATCAATCAAAATTAATCTTAAAAGCCACTATCAAAAGAAAATAAAGTTATATAAATTCTAATAGTAATTCTTTTAAACAACTTCTTTTCAAAGCAGTAATCTAATTACATTCTACAATCAATTAAAATATATTAATATGGCTCTTATCATGTTATTTAATAAATTATATATCAAACATATAAATACAATATTTTTACATGGTAGTCGAACCATAATACAACAACAACTAAGCTTTTTTTTAACAATACCTATCACTATCACAGATTGTCTAAAGATATTATATTAAATAGAAGAACTCAATTTATATCAAGATTTTGGAGAAACCTTTTCAAGATTTTAAAGTTGGATATAAAGCTTTCTTCAACTTTTCATCTTTAAACTAATAGGTAAACAGAACTGGTGAATCAAGTTTTGGAACAGTACTTAAGGTATATCATGAACTATTATCAAGATAATTGGACAACTCTTTTATCATTTGCAGAGTTTATATATAATAATTTGATATATTCTTCCGCTCAATAAACACCATACTTTGTCAATTATGGTTATCATCTAAGATTTGATATTTTTGACTTTTCAAAAGTTGATAATCTTATGGCAGAAGATTTGATAAATCATCTATTAGAGCTATATGCAATAATAAAGGTATAGTTAAAGGAAGCTAAAGAATGACAAAAGATTAAAGCAAATGTCTATCACAAGGAACAACCACAATTCAACATGAGTAACAAAGTATGATTATTTTATCGCAATATGAAGACTACTCATCTTTGTGACAAGTTGAATTATTGTAGGCTTGGACCTTTTCCTATTAGTGAATAAGTCAATCTGTTGCTTATTAATTATATCTACCAGAGTCTATGAAGATCCATCTTATATTTCACATATCTCTTTTTAGGCCATATAAGATAATAAATATCATGGAAAGAAGAAAAAAGCCACTTTTATTTATAGAAGTGGATAATAATCAAGAATTCGAGGTGGAAGAAGTCTTAAATTTAAGGCGGCATTGAAATAGGTTGAAATATCTTATTTATTGGTATAGATATGATATTAGTGAATGGACATTGGAGCTAGCAAAGAATCTTACAAATACAACAAAGAGAGTTGAAGCTTTTTATCAATAATATCTATCAAAATTAAGATAAATAATAATAAATCTTTGCTATGAAAGAAATTAGATCCAACAAAGACAACATTCTACTTTCTATTTTTTTTTTTATAACTTCCATGTATTTATGACGCTAAAGAGATGGAATATCAATAACTAGTAGATTTAACTCAAGAGCTTTCACTTGTTGACTTACTAGATGAGACATTGTGATTGTTACAACCTTCAAGACAATATAATCAAGATAAAGATCTTCAAAAATGACATGTCTTTCTTCAAATAGATGGCAAGATATAATATTGTTATGATATAATACAACTATTAGGTAAAAAAGATGAAAAAAATATTATATTATAAAATATCTTATTTCAAATATTATAGTAAATTATTTTAGGAGATAGAAAATAATCCAAAAGAAAATAAAATTAAAGGTATAAATGCTATCTTTTTACAAAGTAGGCTTCTACTTACTTTGTAAGACCATTAATAAGACAAAATAAGATAGATTAGAAAAATAAAAGATATGAGCATATATAGGAGGGAGTTAGAAGTTGATTTGAATAAAAATTAACTCAAAAGACAAAATTTGATATTTGGAGAGGACCAGTTATCAACTTAAGTTGAAATCAAATCTCGAGGCATAATACTGAGTACCTATGATAACTGTGGGGTTTTTTTTAAGACCAAAGAGCAGGATTTGAAAAAAGACATGATAAAATTTCTTTAGATATTGATATTGAAAGATTAAATGTGTAAAGACTTTGTAAGAGATTTGCAAAGTTAGAGATGTTTTGGATAGTTCTGGAATTTGTGAAATAAAAATGATATTACATTTTAGAGAATTTTATGAATTTGGTAGTAGATCTATAATTTAAATTTTGAATAATTATGTAAATAGTTGTCTAGAGTGTAGTAAGTTTGAGCTTGATTGAATGATTGAATTGAAGATTATTGAATTTCAAGTAAGTTAAGGTCTCAAAAATTAGAATTTGAAGGGCAGATAAGGATTTCTAAGATCTTCAACAATCTACTAGTTGAATTGAAGTGAAATTTATGTGTAAAGATAATATATTTGATTTATTGTATATGCATGAAATTTGAGAATAGTTGAAGAGTTTGAAAAGGAGATATTGGCATTGGAAGTTCAACATTCAAATTGGAATAAGAGTCCGACCAACACTTGAGCATATTTTAGGATTTTCCTTCTATTTGATAAGTACAATTATCTTCAAATTTTATGTACTTTTTTGCTAATTTAGTTTTTGAGAAGTGTATAAATTTTTAAGTAAGATCAATGATTTAATTAATAGATATTAAGGTTCTAAATTGTGCTAGGATTAGGTTGAGTTGGTTAGATTTTGGTTAAGATTTGGTTTAAGATTAGGATTGGATTAGGGTTTAAGATTTAGTTAAGATTTGGTTATGATTTAGAATTGGACTAGAATTTAGGATTTTTTTAGGATTTGCTTAGGATTTAGGATTTAGGATTTTAGATTTACCTAGGATTAGATTAAGATTTGCTTAGGATTTAAGGTTGGACTAAGGTTTAAGGTTTGATTTAGGATTTGATTAGAATTTAGGATTTTTCCTAGAATTTGATTGAAGTCTATTAGGATTTCAATTAAGATTAAATTAGAATTTGGTTGAGATTTATTTAAGATATATTTGAGATTATTTTAATATTTTTTGAAGATTTCTTAGAAATTCTTTTAAGATTTATTATAAATTTCTTTTAAAATCTTTTAAGATTTCTTATTATTTTTTTTGTAATTTCTTTAAGATTTTTTTTTAAATTTATTAAAGCTTTTTTATCATTGTTAAGTTTTAATTAGAATTTATTTAATATTCCATTAGAATTAGGATTTTGTTGTTACAATTTTTATTCTACCTTTTACAGCAATGTGCTTAGTGCATTTTCAAGCAAGACTTCAAGTAATATAACAATGTGTTTGATATCACAACCTTGGAAGAGACTCACAATGTTTGGTGATTTTATTAAAGATAAAAACAATTCTTAACAGTATTCCAAATATTTTATTTCAAAGAAGTTACAAAGGCTTCAACAACAATCAAATGACAAGGTGGCCTTTCTTCCTTCATATATGACATTATTAATGGCTGAGAGAACCTATCAACGATCTTCAAAGAGAACAAAGATCAAAGTAGGTGAAAAATATAATTTGCTACATCTTAGATTTTATCAATACATGATTATTGCTCTTTATGGAACTCGCTGTCAAGGTAGAGAGAGTTTGCCTAAAGAAAGTGCTTGGCTTCTAGCTACCACTAAATGCTCAATCAAATCTAAGATATAAAAGTATCAAGTTTATATATATATAATATTTTTCCTTTTAAAGCAATTACATCAATACATAAGACCAAGTACCGAAAAAACATCCAAATGTATGATAAAGTATCTTAAAACCTTGTATATCTTTATGAAAAATATTTCTTGAACTTCAACAACTCATATCTCACAATCGGACCATCTAAACAACCTAAAATTTTATATGAAGTACTAATATACTTTCAAAAGATTCCACAAAAAAATTCAACTATAAATTCATTACAGATCTTGAGATATCACCAAAACCCTAATAGTAGCTTTAAACCCTAGCTTATATACACCCGCATGCTATTTTCTTTATATCTCACAAAATAATTATTGAAATACCATGAAACTTTGATCTATAACTTTTCAACCTAATAGCTCAAATTTATGGAAATTTTGAGCCAAAAATTTGTCAAGAAATTCAAGATATGGTTCCAACCATTACTATCAATAAAATGACTCATTTATTGTCTTTGAATTACATGTGCTATCTTCAATGCCCTATAAATCCTTCATCTAGACTTGAAATTTGTCAAACAGTATATGTAAAATATAGTCAAAAAAGTGTTTTCTCCAATTCTAATCGCCAATCTTTCATTGCTCTCTGTACGTATATGTTATGCTTCAAATAGTGGGAGTAGATACAAATTTGACACCTTAACTTTGAACATCTATATTTCCTTTACAAAAATTCGAAATCATACAAATTCTTCACCCAAATTATATCCAAAACCTTGAACTTGCTGATTTTAGCCTCCAAAGTTCAAATGCCTTGAAAAGAAAAACCCTAATCCCTAATAAAGCCTTAGGTAGCCTCCTTGAAGCCCATTGGGCATGGCCTTCGACCAATAGGAATGAAGATTTCCATTCCTTACCTTCATCTAACTATGTCTTACTTTCATCCCTCCCAATAAGCCTCCTTCTAATTACGAATTTCTTCTTTAAGCTCTAATCTCCTCTCAAGGCTTCATATTAAACATTTAGGTCCTATAATTTTTTTAAATGCTATAATCAAAATAGATAAAATTCAAAATAAAGTTTTCTTTATATCGACTCTCTTTAAATTAATCTATTAACCATTCTAATATACATCTAGATTTATTAACATATAATATATTTTAATTAATTTTTACATACTATAAGCTTTTACAGTGTGATATTGTGCCTAGAAATGAGGGTAATATCATGGATATACATACATACTCTAATAAATACCTATATGATTAGTAGAAGTAGATAAAAATAAATAATAGTAGATTAATTTCATAATAATTTTTAGAGAAGCTTTTTAGAAGCTTTATAGACATTGTTTTGATTTTATAGGTATTTTTAATTGATTGATAGCTTAGAAACTTAGTCAACAAGTTAACCACGTATTAGTAGCTTATAGAACAAGCTAATTATGTAGCACAAATATAGAAAATTTGCCTTGCAAGTTAAAATATGTGTTTTGCAAAGTCAACATGTTTTAGAGATTCTATAGGACATCGCCACATAGCTCCTACTTAAGAATATATAGAGGCAAGAATAAAGCCTTTTTCACTCTTGTCAATGCCTTTCTAGTCTTTAATCTTGTTTCAAGACTTTCTAGTCTTCTTATCTTTAGCAATAGCCATTTTAGTTTAATAACTTATCATCTTTGAGAAATATGAGGCCAAATTTCACCACTTAATGAAACCTATGCCACACAACAAGTTCAAGAGGTGGAATCGGAGAGCTCCCAATTGTATAATTGTTAGATTAATTTAAATCTTTATATTAAAAATTCAATTAGTTTAGGCCTTCTAAGCAATGGTTACGAATATTAAATTAACATGTTAAATGAAATTTACTATGCAAACACAATAAAAATAATTAACTAAATTATTACTATTAATTGACAATAAGAATAAAACTTAAGTTTTTTAATCTTTTAATCTTAATTTTTAATTTTAAATTTTTTTTTGAACTTAACTTTTAACTTAACTTTTAATTCAAACTTAAAAGTTAAAATTAAAAGGTTAAGTTAAAATTAAAATTAAAAGGTTAAGTAAAAAAATTAAATTAAAAGTTAAGATTAAAGATTAAGTGAAAAGTTAAAATTAAAAGTTTAGTTTAAAAGTTAAAGTTAAAAGTTAAAAGTTAAAGTGAGAATATTAAAGGCTAAAAGTTAAAATTAAAATTTATTAGCCAAAAAGTGAAATGTGGAGCTTACAATTCACTATGAAGATGATAGTAAAAATAAAGTGAGAGAGGTGAAAGCGAAGGTACCTTTACAACACCTAAGGATTGAAGGCAGCGACCCCCTTCTACTCCAAAATTTTCCAAAATTTGTAATCGGCTTCAATTTGAATGATTCTTAGCTTCTTGCAAGGCTGACTTGAAGGCGTTTTTGATCCAACAATCTTCGTTGCAATCTAATGATCCAATCGTGAGAATTCCTCCTTTGAAGTTGAGTGATCCAAACTGCTGTGGTGACTAACCCTCTTCACTTAGAAATTCACTAAAAATTCAGATTGTCTTCAAATTCACCAAAACTTAAGCCTTTCAGAGCTTAGCTTATAAAGCTTGATGTTCCCAAAATTGCAAATAAATCCAATCACCAGGCACTGAGAAATGCCTTTCCAAACTTGATTGATTCAAACTGCAAAGGCAGTCGACTCCCTCAAATTCAAAAATTCACCAAAAATTCCTTCTTACTCCAAATCAAGAAAATATTATCTTGTTGGAAAGCTAAGAACAAAAGCTACAACTTTTCAAAATCTCACATTGAGAAAACAGAAATTGAGTGACTGATTGAAGAAAATCCGAGGCCCTTGAAATCCTTGGGGTATTTGGAAGGCCGAGGAGATATCTACCTCAATGAAACATATTTTAAAACTTAATGACCATCCTTCACAATGCAAAATCAATACATACACAATCACAAGGTTCAAAATGAGAATTAAAATCTAAATAAAATTAAGATTAGGATTTTGGCCAAATTTTGGCATGGCTCCGCCCTTCACCCAAAAGAGGAGACAGAGATAGGGCTTGGAAAACCAAGCCTCTCTTATACAATTGAGTGGAGGCTCGTAGAAGGGTGGCTTCATCTCCATCCTTGATTTTTAAGATCCCTAATCTAGATCTACGGCCTTCATTCATCCAAGAGCCAATCTCGTTATCAAGGCTGATGGCTCTTGTAAATGGTCAAGAAAGCATTTTTTTTTTGTAAATCTAATTGTAGTATTGTATTCAAAGCACCTTTTTAAGCTAAGATCGACTACTCACATGCCTCAATCCATGCTCAATTATAATTTTCATGGAAGTTTTTACTTACAAGGGTCATGGCAATTTTTGTGAAATTCTTCAAAATGAGAATTTCATTGCTTCTCTTGTGATTTGAAGGAGAGGTTGCTGATCTTATTTTCTTCACTCCATGAGGTAAATCCGGTGCCACCATTGCATTAAAAAGACTCCCATTAAGTAGAAGAACCACCATGCCACTTAAATTTGTCAAATTTGGAGGAAAATCCAAAATTACTATTGCTAACTTTTCTAAATGTTTTAGAGAATTATAATTCGAACTCCTAAATCATGTGAATGATCATAGATGCATTCATAGTCTTTTAGTCAACCCTTATAGTAATGACTTACAACCTCTAAATTATTAAACTAACTAAGTTGCTATTCTAATTTTCTAACTCTTATCACTTTAGTCCTAATTAATCTAATTCAAGGAATTAGACTATAATTTATACCATCAAGGGTTGTAATCCTAAAAATTCTATAAAACTAAATTCGACTTATATAAATCCTAATCTAACATGTTTAATTATCATAAAATAGGAAAAAAAATAAAAAAATAAAAAAAATAGAGTATAATTGAGAGCTCATAAGTAACTTTGTAATTCTTTTGAGTGATATAAGAGTATATTAAGGATTTTTTTTTTAAAGATTTTTGTTCTTGACAGTATTATAGCTACAGTTCTTAATAATGCCTCCCGAGGTAATTTTTTCTTACATCGTAAAAATGATAGAAGTCCAAAATCTACTTATCTTTATATTTTCATCAAAGTCATTGTCTATCTTAGTACCATAACTTATAGCTTCTATTGTTGTAAGTCCATGTACAAGCAAATAATCCTTATCTAATACTTTTATATTTCCCTTACCAAAGTTGGTTTGGAGAAGTTCACTAGTATTTTTCAATGCCACTTTTTTGTCTTTTAAAAAAATAATGTCTTGTTATATCATCTCATTGAAATCACTGCAATCTTTTCAAGAATGAGAAATATCATCACACCAAATATATCTTTGCACATATTCTTGTTTAGAAGTAGCCTTTTAACTTCTCTTAGAAGTCTTCTTCTTAAGCCTTGTAAATTTGATTTGAAGATCTCGCATCCCATGTATAATCTCCTCAAGTTCCATATCTTCTTTCTTTGATGTAGTCTTTAGAGGTTCAACAGTAGGTATTGTTAATTATGAAGTAGGTACTTGAGTTTTAGATACTTGTCCAACTCCTTGAATCTTAATCCTATTCTTTTTCAGTTCTCTCTTTGTATGTAATTCTACAACATCTTCAACTTCTTTTTATTTTATTGTCAACCCTTCATCTTCTTCTTTATCCTCAAGAAGAATTTCTAACTTTTCTTAAAATTCTCCATTAGCTATTCAAAGAAGCAATTCAACCTTCTTTGGCTCCATATTTAATTTTTCCATCTTTGATAATCAAAAATATTACCTATCAAATTCTCTCAATAGCTTTGTAGCTTGCAAATTTTTGTTAGGTTGTTCAATCCATTCCAAAAATAATTTCTTAATAATCCAAATAGTATCCTCTAAAAATATTTCTCCTCTAATGCATGTGAAAATGTCTCCCATGAATCTCCAAAATACTCTATAATTAATTTAACATGTTGTCTTATCTCCGGTATTATAGCAAGTAAAAATAGCTCAATCATCTTCTTTTTGAAAATCCAATTCAATTCCATTTTCCATAAAAACATCTCAAATACTTTCAAATATCTCTTCTATCAAATTACTCAATTTTGATAATCACTGCTTGCAATGCTTTAATTGCCAAAGCCTCTTTGAGATCATTGCTCTATTGCTATTGTATAAATAATATAAATGCTTAAAACATTTTTTAATATTTGAATCAAAATACATACCTTGTCCATTAGTAGAAAATCCACTTAAAGCTCCACTTGAAGGTCCACTTGAAATTCTATCCAAAGCTCCATCAAAAACTATAAATTCAACCTTCTTGCCTTCTTGTTCCATCAATTCCAAATAAACATAAATACAATCCAATACCTTCTACCTCAAACTTTCATATCAGATTCACTATTTATTTCATATTACGTGTTATCTTATTTGAGAATGCACCAGGCACATGGCTATGAAAATTGAAGTTGTGCTTTACAAATATCCAAGAAATCGTAATAGGTTTCATCCATATAAGAAGAATGCAATTCAAATTTTAATTCAAAAGTGCTTAAAGTCAGTACAAAGTACTTCAAAACACTCTTTTTAATAACCTCAACCATACATAAACTCTAATTATCTTATTACTTTCATAATTATGAAATTTTAAATTCTCCTTATAAGCGCTAATCTTAGCCACTGAGTTTTGGTGAATTATAATTCTTAATTTGATCATCCACTTGATGCAAAATTTTGTATACAAATGCCACTATAAGCCTTCTATATATTTAAAAAAATTCAATTTAATCTAACTTATAGATTGTGAGAAAAAGCCCAAAAACCACACTAATGTCACTTAGCCACCAACTTGAAAGTTGATGCAAATGTTTCAATAGCAATTTCTCCTTCTTCAATTATTAACTCCAATTCAAAATCGGCATGTAGTTTGATATTGAAGTCTTCTAACACCATGCTAAATTTCACCTTGATCCAACTAATAGATCTTTAGATTTCATAGAAATCCTATTCAATCCCAAACTGCCAACTTTTAATACCTTCTTCTACTAAAATCCAAATATTTGCCAATTGCACCATTAGATTAATACAAAATTTTACACACTTAGTACACCTAATCAATCAAATACTATCAAATCTTGAATTTAGATGTGACACCAATTGCAAAAACTAGCCAAGAGTGCTAGCATTAATTGTATTGCATAAATCCCAAATCACTGATACAAACCCTGATTTTGAACAATAATTACAAAATCATTCCAAATCCTCTGAAAACAAGCCTTACAACTTTGGAATCAACTTAAAGCTAGCTCACAAATCCTAATTGTTAATCTTCAAATGTCCTCCTACTTTGCCCTAGGCGATCGTTTTAGTGGCTAAAGATCTATTTTTGACTCTCTTCCACAAATTGTCGACCCTCAAGTATTAATCTAACCTATCCTAAAGAGTTTTTAGCCTAATCTTGCCATCAGCTTAACCCTAGTAACAACCATGCTAATTATTCACCTATTTTAATTTGATTTTACTAATTTATGGCCTTTCTAAGGCAAAAAAGAGTTTCTATAGCTTAGAAGGTAAAATTATTAACCAACTCTTAATCTTCTAGCTATTAAGTCAAGAAAAAAAACTAAGAAGCGTTTATAAAAACCATGTTTAAATATCTTGAATTATTATTGAACCAAGATGATTAAATATTAATTAGAAATTTGTTTTTGATTATATGGCAGGTGGGGGGGGGTGAGCGCTAGGCTGATGGAGATGAGAGAGAGAGACTCCATGAATAATGTCCCCTTTCCTTTGAATCCTCGTCACCAGTCGCACCATTCCCTGCCCAGAGCCGTTGCGTGCCGCCTTTCCACCTCCGCCGCTGCCTCTATACCTCTCCACTCTCACTCCGCTGCTCGGGGCTTTTCTCATTGCCCGTGGTGCTACTGCTCCTATTGCTGCTACTGTCGCTTCAGTCGATGCTGCCCTTCTGTGTGGGCGCTGCAAGTCTTTATTGTTCGTATGGGCTTCCTTTTCTGAGGTGAGTGTGGGTCTGGGCCCGAGGCATTGGATTTGTATTTTCTTTTTCAGTGTAGCGGGCGTTCAAGCTTTGTATTGAGAATGACTGAAAGAATGCTGTATGTCGTGGCGGCCTGGCATTTGAAGAAATGGGTACGGTGGCTACCAATCCGAGGTGGCCTAGAGTATCTTGTTCGTCTTTTCTAGAATGGTTGTTGAACTTCTCAATGACTACGGCTCTTGTTCAGGTCTTTTTGGGATGGACTCGCGGTAGGTCCTTCGTGTGATACTACCTTCTGCTGTCGATGGTTGCAATTGTAGCGGTCTTTGTCTTCTCGCTGTTTGAACCTTCTGGAAATTACATATCTGTAGAACGAAAATATCGTTATCAGGTCTACCAAGCTCTGTACCGATTCGTAACAACGTCTTCGTGATTTCATTCTGCTGGTACAGATCTCTGGTTTCCGTAGTTCAACCTCCGATCCTGAGCGTGCAGTTGTTGTGTATCGTTGTTTGTAGATCAGAACCCTCATTAGATGGATCCTGGTAGCGCAACCTCCTTCATGGACATCCACTATCAGAAGCAGTACAGTGTAGTTCATGAAACAGTTGAGCAGTTCAAGGTTGTGGGCTCATACCCTACAGAGGAGGAGGCATTAACCGCTGCGCTGGACTGCCAGATCGACGTCTTCAAAACTATTAAAGCTCAAGTTCTAGTACAAGTGAGACAATCATTCCCTGAGAAGCCTTTGGCATGGCAACTTCGAATGCTCCAAGATGCAATGGAATCGTATTTCCTTGATGTAGGGTTTGAATCTTTGTCGGGCTACTTCACGGTCACGGATCAGCCTATCACGGACGTTGCTCCGAAGAAGAGGAAGATGGCGACCACGCCAAGATGCGAGTCGAAGCTGGCGAAGTCTAATACCAGATGTGGCATCGCAAGCACTACCGCATTGAAAACCATGTCTAGATATATGCACCAGACCTCGCCATTCGGTATGTCCTAAGAGTATAATCTAAGTGGCAATGTGAATCTAGATCTGGTCTATTCTTTTCGTGAAGAAGTTTTCTGGACATGGAAGGCAAGTCTTCCTGGCTCCTGCCCAAGTCGACGATAGAGACAGTTGCAGAGTAGCTGTGTTTCTTTTATTTTGTTTGGGATTCGGACCTCCGAGAATGTGTATCTGATCCAGCTTATCGACAGCACATGAGGTGCCGTGTAGTAAGCTCTAAATTTTTTAGAAGTTACGGAATTAACTCCAGAGTAATGAGATTAATCTTACTTCCACCCGGTTTCACTCTCTGTGTCTTGCATACCCTGGAAATGGCCGTTTTGGTTCATACTCGGATGCAGGAGAAGCACTGAGTTTTGAGTGAATCTGCCTAACTCTCGACTATGCATTACATAAATTTACAAGTTCCATACCTCTCACCCCTTATTGAAACGAAGCTGCATGTCTCACCAGCTTGTCCAGTTCGATGAAGTAGGTTTACCTGGGGGAGGATACCCACCAGCGTGTCTTTTCATCAGCACATTGTCTTCAGAGGGAAGTACAAGGCCAAATTGATCCTTTACAGGGAGTACGATTGGAGCAGTGGCAGTCGTAATGAGTTCCACAAGTTTCCGAGTTTGTCGAGAGGAAACAGAGCAGTTTCAGAGTTTGGAATTCCGAAGCTCATTAAACTCTAAATCCTAAATCTCACTTATGTAATAATTACATCATTGTGTCATTACTATAATGTTTCGATGTATACAGCCATCGATGCCTTTGTGTTGAGGCGATTCCCAGATGCAGAACTAGTGGATAGAGCCTTTTCCTCGTAATCGCAATGTTGTACAGATTGTCTTCTGTCCAATTCTCTCAAAGGAATACAGATTCCGCATAAACAATGTGGTATCTGGAGAGTATCGCTTTGGTTACTCCAAGCTTTAACGGACAATAACAGCATAACGGTTGCACTGTTAAAATTATGAAGTATTGAGAGACTGGTACGGACATCGTTTTGACTCACGCTTGAGAAAAGCAGTATTGTGATTTTCGCACCTTGGGGTGGAATAATCGCGCTTTAAAAGAGCAACATTGTGATTTTTACAAACTCGTAGTTCCCTTTTCTCTCCCTTTAAGTTCACCCAATGCAGCTGGCATGTCGCCGATTGGCAACAGGAAATATGTAAGATTATACCAATATCGCTTCAAGAGATTGGTCAGGTGTGCACATTTGCACTCTGGACTTCGTGAGTTGTGTAAAACTTTGTTGTAAAAGGGTCGTGCTGTATGCGTTCTATGAAGTTTTATGTTCCAGCACAAATGTCGCTTTGTTTTTAAGTCAAATATATTGTTACTGTGAATTGATTATCGTCTTCTATTGCTAATTAGGTTCTTCCAACTGCAGTATTATAATTGTCTAAAGCAATGAACTATTTTGTAAAGCATTGTTAACATATAATTCGAAGATTAAAACATCAAATCGCAGTTGGCATAGAATTCGGGTAAGACTAGTGCATATAGTTTGTTGTATAGAAAAATGGGGAACTTTTATAAAATTCAATTACTCTTTTAATAAAATTGTGGATAGTTGATGACACATGATCTACTTCTCTAATAGTAAATTAATTGATTATTATTAATTTTCCAACCTTTCATGAATAAATTGTGTAAAAAAGATCAAATAGTAATGTTATTTAATAAGTTTAAATAGCTTTATTGGAACATTGCAAAAGAATCAGAGTATTTATCTTAGTTAATTTTTTTTTTTTGCTTTGTCTTCATTGCTTCTTTTGATGCCCCTTCGTGTAGTGGTATTGATAGAAGAAAGAGGATCTATTTTTTTTGTAGATGTCATGGAACATGTAGTATTTTGGAGTAATAAAAAAAATATCTATGAACTTATACTAATTGATTTATGATATATCTAATGCATAATTTATATTACAGAAGAACATATAAAGCAATACAACTCATATCTTTATATCTTTACAAGTGGATATAGGAGTAATTTGAAAACCTAAAAAATTACAACTAGCCTAAGTTAGTTTTTTAGTATTTTATTTTATGCATATTAATGAATTTGTGATCAAATTTTGATTATTATTGAATTTGTAAGAGCTATACAAAGTCAAAGATATTTTAGATGATTTGGAATTTTGAGAATTAAAAAAATAATTAAATTTTTTTATTTTAATTATTAGTATAGTTTTTTTGAACTTAAATAATTTTTTAATTGGATTAAAATTGGATTTTATATAAAAAAAACTTTTAATTTGATTTTATATAAAAAAATGGTAAATTTTATTTTATATAAAAAATTTATATACTTATTGTTAAATTATAGATTAAAATGTGTAAAATCTTTTAAGAAAGATCAACGGTTTAATTAACAATTATTGAAGTTTGAAACTACTGCAAAGATTGATTAGTATTGGTTAGGATTCAAATAAGGCTTTATTAGGATTTTTAAGGTTTGTAAGATTTTCTTAGGATTTTATTAGAGTTTGCTTAGGATTTTAATAAGATTTATATAGGATTTTCTTAAGAATTTCTTTGAAACTTTTTAAGGATTTTTTTAAAAATGATTTTCTAAAGATTATTTATAATTTCTATAGAGATTCTTTATGATTTATTTATGATTCTTTTTAGGATTTTTTTAAGATTCCTTTGAGATTTATTGATTATTTGATTAAGATTACTAAGACTTAATTAGAATTTATTTGAGATTTTATTAAGATTATTATGCTCTTTGTTAATTATAAAATTTAAGTTTATCTATTATAGCCAAGTACATAATACAATACTAGAGACACCTATGTAATCTTAAACTCCTAAACTTCTAAACTCCAAACTATAAATATAAAATTAAAAAAAACCATAATCATCTATGTAATTCTAAATTAAAAACCTTAAACCTTAATTTCAATAACTACATATAAATTATTATTGTTATAAAAAATATACTAAACAATCTATTGTAATTGAATCTAATATTTATTTAGACTCCAATTTATTGACTTTTTGCTTAATAAATTTATTTTCATTTATAAATTATTTTAAATCATAATAAATACTTTGATCATTAAATAAAATTTATAATATTAGTATATTTATATTTGGACAATATTAAAAGTTTGCTTTCAATAATTTCACCAATTAAGATGTATTAGTAGGATTTATAATATATCAAGTAAAAATTACACAATAAAGATGTCAAAAAATTAATCACATTTATATAACTATATACTATTATATTATATATATATATATATATATATATATATCTTTTCAAGACTTGATTCTATATTTTTTAATAATTTATTAATATATTATCTATTAATTATTAACTAATTTTGAAAGATATCTTTTTAAAATTTGATTGACTATTTCTTTTGATGATGATGTCAAACTTGAGCACCCTCTTGTATCAAAGGTAGTCAAAGATGTGATGTTGTCCAATTCATTTGGCAATGATATCAAGCTTGAATACCTTCCTATATCGAAGGTAGTCAAAGATGAGAGGTTGCCCAATTCATTTGGCAATGATGTCAAGCTTGAGCAATAGCTAATATCAAAGGTAGTCAAAGATGTGAGGTTGCCCAATTCATTTGGCAATGATGTCAAGCTTGAGTATTTACTTATATTCAAGGTAGTCAAAGATGTGAGGTTATCCAATTCATTTGGCAATGATGTCAAGCTTGAGCATTCACTCATACTCAAGGTAGTCAAAGATGTGAGGTTGCCTAATTCATTTGGCAATGATGTCAAGCTTGAGCATTCACTTATATTCAAAGTAGTTAAAGATGTGAGGTTGCCTAATTCATTTGGCAATAATGTCAAATTTGAGCATATACTTATATTCAAAGTAGTCAAAGATGTGAGGTTGCCCAATTCATTTGGCAATGATATCAAACTTGAGCACTTGCTGATATCAAAGATAGTCAAGGATATGAAGTTGCCTAATTCATTTGGCAATGATGTCAAGCTTGAACATTTACTTATATTCAAGGTAGTCAAAGATGTAAGGTTTCCCAATTCATTTGGCAATGATATCAAACTTGAGCATTCACTTATATTGAAAGTAGTCAAAGATGTGAGGTTGCCCAATTCATTTGGCAATAATATCAAATTTGAGCATACACTTATATTCAAAGTAGTCAAAGATGTGAGGTTGCCTAATTCATTTGACAATGATATCAAGCTTGAGCACTTGTTGATATCAAAGATAGTCAAGGATATAAGGTTGCTCAATCCATTTGGCAATGATGACAAGCTTGAGTATTTGTTTATTTTTAAAGTAGTCAAATTTGTGAAGTTGTATAATTCCTTTGACAATGATTTTAAGCTTTGGTAATCACTTATATTCAAAGTTGTTAAAGATGTGAGGTTGCCCAATTCATTTGGCAATGATGTCAAGCTTGAGCATTCACTTATATTCAAGGTAGTCAAAGATGTGAGGTTGTCTAATTCATTTGGCAATAATGTCAAGTTTGAGCATCCTCTTGTATCAAAGGTAGTCATAGATGTGAGGTTGTCCAATTCATCTGGCAATGATGTCAAGCTTGAGCACCCTCCTATATCAAAGGTAGTCAAAGATGAAAGGTTACTCAATTCATTTGGTAATGATGTCAAGCTTGAGCACCGTCTTGTATCAAAGGTAATCAAAGATGTGAGGTTGCCCAATTCATTTGATAATGATGTCAAGCTTGAGTACAACCTGATATCAAAGGTAGTCAAAGATGTGAGGTTGCCCAATTCATTTGATAATGATGTCAAGCTTGAACACCCTTCTATGTCAAAGGTAGTCAAAGATATGAGATTGTCCAATTCATTTGGCAATGATGTCAAGCTTAAGCACCCTTCAATATTAAGGTTTTTTAAAGCATGAAGACTTCTTATTGATGTTGGTAATAATCTTAAACTATTGCAGTATTTTAAATTAAGTATCTTCAAAGAAGTCATATATTCCAATTCATTTGGTAGCATGATTAAGTTTGAGCATCCTTCTAAGTCAAGTTCCAATAATGTAGGAATTCTAAAAAATAAATTTGGAAATTTCTCTATAAAAGAATAATTACTTAATTAAAAGATATTTAAACTTTGAAGTTTTGTCCAAACATCTTTGTCATGTATCATTTGCAATGCTTTGTCTACTAATTCTTCATTTAATTCGTATTCCCCTGACATGTTTAGTAAAAAATATTTTAAACTAAGAGAATGTTTTATCAATACAAAGAAGATGCTTAATATCTTTACGACAATTTTGGGAGTAGAAACACCAACATTATAACTCAAAAATCGAAGTAATGAAAAAGAAGCACTGCTTATTTTATTTATATTATTATTGTCTAAATTATTGTAATATAATCCTTCCAATTGTAAATCAACACAATCAAATATAAGTTTCAATTAGAATTCCTACAATAGTAATGCACTCAATGTACATACAAATCTAATTACAATACAAGATTGATTTTTCTTTAATATAACTTTACATCAACATGTATCTTAAAAACATAATAAATATTATATAATACATATAACTAAATAAAAAATCTAACCCTTACATAATGTTTCTTTTATATTATCATTAGTTTTTCACATGCCATTTAGCTAAAAGTTGAGTAAAATTACCTTAATTGCTGATCTATGAAATGAATCTACATTTAAATTCTATATGCTTGTGTATTTATACTCCATCTCTTTTTTAACAATACTTTTATCCATGTCTTGTAGTTGATCATGTATTCTTATAATTCCATCTTTGTCTACTTTTACCAATGATTGATTAATCAATATATCTAACATAAATTCTACATCTTGTTCAAAGATATTTTTTTGACTATTGGTCCATATTTCCAATGCTCTTTCTTTTGACATACCTTGTGGACAAATATCCTTATAGAAAAAACAACATATGTCCAAAAACATATTCTTCTCTTTAACTTTCAAATTGTCAAAGTTGACTCTTAATATCTTCCAAATCTTGTAGTTACTATTGTTTTCATCTCCATCCAACTCTCTTCCCTTTCTTAACTTTTGTAACACTCGCTTCCAACATCTTAATCTCTTGTTCTCTCTTAAAAATGCTCCGATAACTTTCAAACTCAATGGTAGGCCATTGCAAGCTCTTACAATTTTTATGGCTATCTCATTAAGTTCATTGGAGAAATTTTCATGGCCACAAGAATATGTAATAAACAACTTCATACTTGCTCCTTCATCAAGTTCTTCAATATTTATTTTACAAACTTCTTTACCATAATGCCTTATTGCTTTTGAATTTTGAATTGTTGCAATCAATGTGCTACCATTGCTAGCAAATATGTCATCCATAGGCACAACATCTTCAATTTGATTCTAATTCTTCACATTATCAAAGACCAAGATGGTTTTGTTCTCCTCTAAGAATGATTTCAACATTTTTTGAGCTTCTTTTACATCCTTTGGTTTTGATTTTACTTTGAATTGTTCTAAAATATTGCAAGAAGTTGTATAGCAATCACCACCACTTTCAATACACTCAACAAAGCATGAGGCATTGTAAATGTCTTTTAAACTAGTTAATATAGCCTTAGCTATTGTAGTCTTGTCTATTCCACCTATTCCAACAAGATACAATGCCTTCACTTTAATTGCACATTGTTCTTTTATTTGTAACAAATATTGTGCTCTACCAAAAATTTCTTCCTCAAATATATCAACCTGCAATTAGAAAATTCATAAAAAAAATCAACAATAAAATCAAAATGATACTTATACTACATATCAACCTAGTCTTACTAACTTGAGTTTGTAGTAAGACATGTAAACATTATTATGGCATAGAAGAGTGAACAAGTTTAAAATACCATCAATATAATCAATTCTATACATAATCTCTATGGTTATTTGTACAAGTCTTACAAATGGCAATCCAATATGTATTTGTTGAAATTCTATATTTTGATGATAGTTGTTTTTTGCTGCTTCAAACTTTGGAGCATTTGCTATACCAATTCCAACTAAATACTTTTTCTTTAGTAACTTCAATCTTTCACAAATATTTGCAAACTTTGGCCGATGCAAAGGATTCAACCTCCAACATTCTTGGATAAGCTCAATCAAGTCATCACAATTTGAAGGTAAGTTTGGTCTTTCACCTTTTTCAATTCTTTCTAATATCTCTTTCATGTCACAAATATCATGAAATGGATCTTTTTTGGAAAGAATCTTAGAACATATCATTGCAAATGAATAAACATCAGCTTTAAAATGACATATTGCCATTATTTGAAATTTATTTCTCATTGCCTTTGGAGCCATATAATTAAGACTACCATAAATGTAATTTTTCTCTATGGCTTTTGGATTTCTTCCAACTTCAATCTTAGACATTCCAAAATCAATCACTTTTACAATAGCATGCTGAGTGATCTTATTCATAACCATTGTCTCCACAATGTCAACCAAAATATTCTCAGGTTTTAGACCTCAATGTGCAATATGCATGTCATGCAAGTAACACATCTCTTTTGCAATTTGATGCATAATGTCAATAAGAAAAATATAAGATACCTCTTTTTCTACTTCCAACATATTGCTCAAATTGTTTTGCATCAACTCCATTTCAATATACAAATACTCTTTTTTGTCTTTTGTTACAATAGATTCAATGCTTTCATTGGCACTACCTTTCATTGCAAAATAATATATTATCAAGTTAGGATGGCTTAAACTTCTTAAAATGCTTACTTCTTTGATGAACATTTTATCAAGTTCAACATCTATCTTTTTAGTTGCACACACAAGTCCCAACCACTTTAATTTATAAACTTCACCACAACTTCCTTTCTTTATGCATTTTGAAATTGTAAGACTCTTCATGTTGACAACAATTTCAAATTACCTAACTCTCCACCTTCTATGCAAAGCAAGTCTTCAAATCTTTGTAGTAGATGCTTTACTAATCCATAATATTCAAAGTCTTCTTTTCCATTTACATGGATCAACTTCTTCCATAAAACTCGACATCCTCTTCTACTTCATCATGTGTTGCAACATTAAAAGTGCATGTATTCTTTTCAACTTTGTTGGGATAGTGCTTCAAAACCACATCACTTAGAAAATAAGATTTGTTTAAAATGAAAAATAACTCACTCAATAAAGGTCCAAATTCCAATCCATCATTAATGCAAGTCATTAGGTGGTCAAAAACCATTATGACATGTTCAATTTTCTTGCACAAATTAGCACATTGATTTCCATTCAAGAAGTTATTTTTCTTCAATATCCACTCAAACATGGAGAAGCACCACCATGTTCTCAGACATGGAGGTACTCAATTGCAACATGCTGTGATTGTGAGTTTAACACACGCTACTTCCTATTCGAGATAGGAACAAAAGACCTGAAACCATCAATCGAATCATCAGAAGCTACACAACTCATAACAACTCAGAATTTACTCATGATAGATACTTCACTTAACGCCAGTGCCCGAATTTCTAATCCAAGTAGCAAAGTTCCTGGTAAGCTGATCATGATTTGTAAGGGCAATAAGTACTAAAATGGAAACAGTTAAGGACAGAATTATAAACTGAGATCACAGCTTTGTATGCTGTAGAGATATGGCAATTTTTTAGGTGGCGCCACTCGAAGCCTCCCAGAACTAGAAGAAACTCTCATTTCATGCCCAACATTTTGAATTGTGTATCAGCACTTGGACAAACAGATACCTCAGTATACCTCAAGCACAGAAAGAAGAAATGAAAAGAAAAGAACACACTTCAGACATCAGAAAACGGATGCATTGCTGTGAATTAATTGAGGCACACTACCAATCTCCTCACAAGCTTAACGTTTCACATATGATGTCACACTTCAATGAGCTCTGAAAGAAAACCCCCCAATTATGGCGCTTCTAGGAAAGAGAGTAAGCAACATAACTAGTGGGTCGCTAGCCACTAAGCCTTGTACAATTCGCTCCTCCATCGCAAAAAATGTACGCGAGCTTTTTCCACGATTTTAAAGAAGAACCAAAGCCTGCAAAACTTGCACGGTCGAACTCACCAGAGAAGGGGTTGATAAACTAGCCACTCGCCAAAACATTTCCCTCTTTTCACAGAGCCTTCAATCTCGATTTGATTCTTCCTTCCCTTGATGTCACTAACAGACAAGAGCTCTAATGTTGTCAACGGAAACACCAACCAAAAATAAATTGAGGGTCTCTGGTGATCTTCTCTCGAACCTTCTGATTATCCCCAGGAGACCTGCTGCTGAGAACACTTCGTGTACTCTACGTCCAACCCAACAGAGACCCTATTCCCACACACCAATCCTGCAACCCCGAGTTCTAAATCTCTGATCCCTCGCTACTTCCTGAGACAGAACGGTAAAAAAATCCACTCAACAGAACTGCTGGCGCCGTGACATCCCTCATACGATCTCAAGGCCAGAATCTGTCCCGACACTCTACGTGTCCGCCTCTCCGTAGACCCAATTGCATCACCTTCATCCCCTTCCCACCACTATTTCACCTACACCACAAAATCCGGCCGAAAAACCTAACCGCTCAAGAGAATGCAACCCCCAAGCACCTGCTCTCGTTACTACGTGTATCAGAAACCTCAATAGTCTATCGCCATCGTGGGCCGTCGGATCGCTGCTACTACTCAGATGCAATCTCAACCGCTGATCAGAATTCTAGGAATGGAGGGAGGGAACATTGGGGAACCAGGGGGGGGCGGGCAGGTTGGACGGCAGGTTGGGAACTCAAAAGCCATTCCTCATTGGGCCCACATTGTTCCACATTGTATGCCACAAGCTTGCAATATTGTCTAGCAGCAATTGGAGGTATGTACGCCAAACTTGCAATATTGTCTAGCAGCAAAGTTACTCGAGAAACTGGATGCCGAAAACCGAGACAGTTCAGAACTAAATAGAGGCAACGTCACTGAGTTAAAGTCACACTTTCTGTGGGTAGCATCTGGAGATCTTCCCTTAAGTCCACGTGGAGTGTTGCTCGGAAGCCGAGCCGGAAGACAGGGAATTGGAACAGCGCGATTTGTCGATCGTCATGGAACTCATGTACAAGAGTTTGTACGCATTGCTGCATAGAGACTTGAGGAAACCCCCGTTCTCTATTGGACAAGCCGTCGACCTCATGCTGGAAATCGCCGAAGATTTGAGGTACCTCCACAGCAGAAACTTGATTCATCGTGGCCTCAAGTCATTGAACATTCTAGTCCAATTCACCGAAAAGGATAGAGCGAAAATTGCTGAAATTGCTGAAATTGCTGAAAAATGCTAAATCACCGAAACGACTCAGTTCGTTGCCAAAATTGCTGACTTTGGGCTGTCGAAGGTGAAAAATGCAAGCACTATGAGGGGCCATTTGACACCGAAATTGGGCATCACAAATGGATGGCTCCGGAGACTCCAGATTCGACTTCGTTGGATGGAGCACCGTCGGATCGCTTCCACCCAAAGAAACTTGATGTGTACAGCTTCGCCATCGTCTGCTACGAAATTCTCACTGGAGACGAACCATTCGCAGATGTGCTCAAGACGGAGGTCCTCGCTCGCGTCAAGGCTGGGTTGCGGCCGAATCTGCCAGACGAAATCCCTGGACGACTGGCCGTCCTTATCCAAGAATGCTGGAACGAGGACCTTTTGCTACGCCCGGACTTCGCTGCAATCTGCACGGAGCTCAGATTCATCAAAGGCCTTCTCTTGCAAGGTATTTTCACTCATTTGCCTCGCTTCTAGCTCTAAAGTAACTACACGTATTTCTAACACTTAAAGAATTGAGTATGTTTCTTATTGCCAGAGCAGCTAAAAGAAATCTTGTCAGCAATTACAAGGAGATGCTAGTGTAACTCAGCATGCACTATTAGTTTGCCATTCCCTTCCAAGAGGTGGAGTAGACGGGGTAATTCTCTCAAGCCTAGACAAAATCTTTTGAATAAAAAGTTAAACAAACTAACAAGTCAATCCAATCGCATATCTATTACATCTATTAGAGTCTATGAAAATCCATCTTATATTTCATGTCGCTCTTTTAGAGCCATATAAGACAATGAATATCTTTAGAAGAAGATAAATACTACCTCTTCCTATAGAAGTTGATAATAATCAAGAATTCAAGGTAGAACAAGTTTTAGACTCAAGACAGCGTTGACATAGGTTAGAATATCTTATTTATTGGCACAAATATAATATTTGTGAACGAGGCGAAATCGGAAAAAAATATCCTTTCATCGGGCTCCATGTGAACTTAGATAAAACTGAACCCCGTGGTGGCATGGAAAACACGGCAACTTATTCCTAAAGTTGTCTAGGGCGGTTTTGCTTGGGAGAGGTGGGATCTAAGAACCTGATTGGAACAAGACTTAGTCTTGGCCCTATCTTGGATACTCTTTCCTTGGGTAATGTTCTCCTCTGCATTCTCCGTTGTTTCCCCCTTGATATCATTGTCATCTTTTTGTGTAATTTATCTACTAATTAAGAATGTTCAAATAGTCGTCTTCATACGTAGTAGCTACACGTATCCCTTGCGTTTATTTTTTAAACCTAGGTGGAAAAAGATGTTGAGTATGGTTTCTAAATTTTTTTATGTTTTTGTTCTTTTTTTATCTTTTTTTTTTTTTTTTTTTTAAATAACAATGGATGAAAGAGTAAACTACTTAGCTTCATGTTCAATAATGGATTTTTTGAGTGCAATATTTGTGGGAATAATCGGAATGTAATTTACAAGGCCCACACAAGAATCAAGTGTCACAAATACTTCAAAACTTCTTACCAATGGATGGATCATTGTGTGAAAAAACATAAAAGAAAAGTATACGAATATTTAAAATGTTGTTTATGCATACATAATCTGATTTGAACATGTGTTGTTTGATATTAAAAATAATATAGCATAAATATGATTATTTTGATGTCTTTTGAAAAGTTAACATTACTTGATGCTTAAAAATATTTTCGTATATTATTTTTATAATTTTAATTTAATTAAAGATAATAATATGTATTTATTATATTATAAAATTAATTAAATATTTCAAATATAAAAAATAGATTAAATATTTAATCTTGTATATAATCTATATTAAAGAAAATCTACAATCTTAAAAATTACATCAAATTTCTAAAATTTTCAAATACTTTTGTAGTCTTGGCATTTAAAATTTTATATTTTTTTATTGCGTTCACACCAAGCTAGATGAAAGGATTTTTTTCCACTATTGTATGGGTGTAAGCCATTGTTTAGGGCATATTGATGTAAATTGACTACATATTGATATGAGTTGAAAAAATATGTTCCAGTTATAGCCAATAAATAAAAAAAATGTATTCAAATTAGTTATATATATATATATATATATATATATATATAATTTACTAATAATAATTTAGCAATCTTATGTAACACACTTACTTGTTTCTTTATAGTACAAAACATATATAATGCAAATAAGTTTTACAAAACATATCAACTTAAAAATACAATATATGACACTTTATTAGCAGCTTTCTTAGCAAATTAATGATGGATTTTAGATTGTCAATAAAACATAATTATATAAGTTGAATATAATTCTTTTGAAACTCAATTCAAATTTAAAATTTAAATAAATAAAAAATTAAATATAAAGAATTAAAATGACATTCAGATCTCATTGATTATATTATATTAAAATATTAAGTCATTTTATCTAAAATAATTAAAAAAGCTACAAATACATCAAACATATTTTAATAAACAACAAACTATTCAAGTAAAAATGATGACTTTGCAACTAAAATTGAATTACATATATCATAATATTCCAAAAATATATATATATATATATATATATATATTATAGAATATAGATTTAATAGAAGACGTGCAATTCTTTAAAAGTTTAAAAAATTAGCCAAAGATAAAGCCAATGCTAAAGATGCATATAGGTTGGAGAAATTGGTGGCGTCGATGTAAGACTACAAGTACTTGGACCCAAGATTGGCAAGCTAGAAGTAGAGAGCAAGATATTAGATGCTTTGGAGATCATGTGCCTATACACAATAGATAATTCTTTGAAGCAGCCAAGAATACAATAAATTGTGGATTTGCTAAAAGACATACAATCAAAGTTTAATGGTGCATCAATTTAGTTGTTTAGAATGGATGTCTTTGTACATTCATATCTATTTTTTTGGTTGCTACAAGATGCCAATTTGTGCAATTCCAAGCTTTGTATTTTATAAGATTATTATCATACACTAAGATCTAGTATTTTTTTTGACTAATGGATTGTAGGAAATGTATATTAATACATACATACATAAATATAAATCCATCTCAATCCATGCGGGTATAATAATATTATAACAATTTAGTTATTTATATAAGAGTTGTAGTCAACATCTTGCACTCATAAATGTTGTAGAGGTACATATTATTATTTGATGTAAGGAACTTGATGGTGCAAGGTTCACAGTGCAATTATATTTGGATTTGGGAGCTTGTAGAATAAATGTATTAAAAAAATAGAAATATGAATAATAAGAGGGTGTAAGTTGCAACATTGATTAGTAGTGACTTGGAGGAATAGAAGAGTGATGAATTAGGAAGAGTGTCCATGTAAATGCTTAAGAGTTATTCAAATAAGCAAAGCTATAGATTTGTATCTAAAGATATAAATAAAGGATTAAGGCTTAAAAAAATTGAAGGCAATGACTTTAGATTTCAAATGATATTTATAAAGAGTGCAAATTGATTCAAAATTGAGATTGTAGAAAGCGCTAAGAGCAAAAAGAGCTTGTAGATTATGATTATGGAAAGAATAATGGCCAATGCAATTAGAGAATTGGAATGTACAAATTTAAAAAATGTATATATAAAGTAAGTCAAGAAGAAATAATCTTAGTAAATAATTAGAGGTCTCACTTGCTTATTGCACCAATAGTCTAGTCATAGAATAATATCTTGTCATAATATAAATCATAGTTTAATTATCAACCGGTACAATTACAATGTTTAAATATCTTAGTTGATTTGAACATGTGGTTAGTAATGACAAGGTCAAAGTTTCAATCCTTCATTCTATCAAGAGTAATTTTTACCATCTTTAAAGTCAAAAGATTTTTGAAAATTTTTTACAAATAACTTTTTTTTCTTAGTCCAAATTTTGGTATTCATTTTTAATACATTCAAATTATTAAGCATTGTCATAATATAACACGACTAATAGGTGAAAGAATGTAGAAATTCTTATAATATAAGAATTTTTAGTTCAAAGTATTAGAGCAAATTATCTTAGAAATATAGTTAATAGTCAAAAGGGTAGTAAAACTAAAAAGTATCAATATTGCCTTTTACAAAATGGCCTTCTATTTACTTTGTTGGATCATAAATAAAGTAAAATAAAATAGATTAGGAAAATAAAGAATATGAATATTTATAAGAGGAAGTTAGGATTTGATTTTAATAAAAATTAACTCAAAAAAGAAAAAAATTGATATCCGAGGAGAGCCGGTTATCAATTTGGATCAAAATCAGACCCCAAGGCACAAAACTGAGCACCTACGGTAACTTCGGGATATTTTGGCAAATAAAAGAGTGGAATTTGATAATAGAATAGATAAGGTTTCTATGAGCATTATTTTTGTATGATTTGGATTTGTAATGACTTTGTAAGGACTTTACAAATTTAAGTTTGTTTTAGATGAGTTGGATTTTTGTAAAATAAAATAGGATTGACGTTTTGGATGATTATGAGAGTTCTATAACAGATCTATAGGTGAAATTTTGTGGATTAATGGTTATAGTTGTGTTTAATATGTATTATATATTTTAGCTTGATCTAATAGTTGAATTGAAGGTTATTGAAGTTTAAGTGGATCAAGGTCTCAGAAAGTAGAATTTTAGGTTTAATAAGAGTTTTTAAGATTTCTTGCTATCTACAAGTTGGATTGGAGTGAAATTTGTGTGTGAAGATATTAGACTTGTTTTCATATATATATAAGAATTTTGAAATCAATTGAATGGTGAAAAGGAGAGATATTGGCTATGGGAGATTGGCATCAAGGTTGGAGAAGGAGGCCAACCAATACCCGAGCATGTTTTTGAGGTTATCATCTATTTGGTAATTTCAATCCGGTTAGGATTTGATTTAAGATTTAGGATTTGATTAGGGAGAAAACTTGATAAGGTTTTGATAAACATTGATTTTGGGTGATTTGAATTTGTATTGACTTTGTAAGAGCTTTGCAAAGTTAGGGTTTGTTTTGGGTGACTCTAGATTTGTGAAATAAAATGGGAGATATTTTTTAGAGAATTCCATAAGTTTGGCAATAGATCTATGGATGAAATTTTTAGGGTTTTTAGGTATATATGTGTTTAATATATTTTGTAATTTTAAGGTTGATCAAAGGGTTGGATTGAGGGTTATTGAGGTTTAAATGGGTAAAGATCTTGGAAAATAGAGTTTTATATTTAGTAAGGGTTTTTAAGATTTTTTACAATCTACTAATTGGATTAGAGTGAAAGTTATTTGTGTGGGTAGTAAACTTGTTTCCTTATGTATGTGAAAATTTGGAGATCAATTGAATAGTTCAATAAGGAGATATTGGCATTGGAAATTCAACATTCAAATTGGAGAAAGAGGCTGGCCATCATCCAAGCAGATTTTAGAATTGATCTTCTTTTTGATGAGTTAGATCTTTTTCAAAAAAAATTTACTTGTTTTCAACCTAATTGTTAAGAGGTTTGAAAAATTTGAGTTTAAATCAACAGTTCATTCATTAATTATTGAGGTTTAAATCTACTATAGGAATTACTTGAGATTATTTAGGATTTGGTTAGGATTTGTTTAAGGTTCGATTAGGATTTGATTAAGATTTGGTTAGGATTTAACTAGAGTTTGGTTAGGATTTTAGTAGGATTTTATTAGGATTTGATTAGGATTTGGTTAGAATTTCTTTAGAATTTGACTAAGATTTGGTTATGATTTGATTAAAATTTGACAAGGATTTGTTTAGGATTTGTTTAGGGTTTGATTAGGATTTGGTTGGAATTTGTTTAAGATTTGACTAAGATTTATTTAGGATTTATTTAGAATTTTTTAAAGATTTGGTTAGGATTTGTTTAGGATTTGGTTAGGATTTACCTAGAATTTGATTAGGATTTATTTAAGATTTGATTAAGGTTTTTTTAGGATTTGACTAAGATTTATTTAAGATTTTTTTAGGATTTGATTAAGATTTTTTATAGAATTTTATTAGGTTTTACTTAAGATTTAATTAAGATTTATATTTTTAATATTTTATTTAGATTTCTATTTTACTATATTTTAGTATTTCTATGTTATTTTTTATGATTTTTTTAAAAGGTCTCCAGAAATTCTTTATATTTTTTTATATATTTTTTAAAATTTTAATTTAATTTGATCGATGTTTGATTATATTTGCTAATCTTTAATTGTAATTTGTTTCATAATCTATTAGAGTGTCACGGACACAAAATACAGACTTGAAATCTAACAAGAAGTTCAAGAAGAAGTGACAGAACTAGATTAAACAGATGAGTACAAGAACAACACCAGAAATGTGAGCTAGAACTCTAAGAGATGTGTTGTCGAGACTGAAGAACCCTTCAGCCTCGACTCCTATATATACTACTGAATAGGAAGCTTCTCGAGCTACTTCCGCTAACTAGGACGCTTCTCCAATAACTTCTACTAATTAGGAAACTTCTTGAGCAACTTCCTAGAATCTATCAGAATATTCTAGAACCTTCTAAGAGAATCTTTAGGGAATATTCTAAGAATCTTCTAGAACCTTCTAAAGAAATCTTTAGAGAATCTTTAGAGAATATTCTAGAAGAATATTCGAAGAATCTTCTAATGTATGTCCATGACATCACCTCCTCTTCTAACTTCGAGGTCTCCGAGAAGCAATGTTGTTATCAGTCAATACCAACGCAAGAAAATGAAAATCTGTCGCATCACATCCGCTATGAATTCCAATTGTTGTTCGTGAGGCAAATGATTCATCGGCCCTTGGAGCCAACGGTAGTGACCAACACCTTCAACCTCTGACCAAGCGTGGACTTCTGTGTCTTCATTGTGAAACTGTCCTCCAAACACACCTTCTGGCTGACCGTCGTAGGCAGGCTCGACCTCAAATACAATTACTAGCGATCTGTTGCTCGGTATCCTTCGACGTCGTCGTGGTGCAGGCGGTTCTTCATCTCGCGGTCGTCTTCGTGAGCTAGTCGCTTGAGATGACATAACAAGTGTAGTATCTTGACTATCCATGTCCAAAGGCTAAAATGATGAGAGCAAACTATAGTTGCTAACAAAGTTCTACACTATCGAACTATGGGTTTTGGAGGTGCCCTCCCCCCTTTTTATGCTACTTGATGAGCAAGCTTCAGCAAGAAGCTATCGTTGAATCGGCTTAGGTTTATGAGGATATCGTTGATGAAATTCTTGTACCTTTTTTGGTGCATTGGCAAGATTTTCGGCACGCTCCCACGTTCGTTCATTGATGTCGTATCCACTCCAATGCACTAAATACTCCAATTTTCTCCTATTACGCCGTGAATCCAGTACCTTTTCCACCTCGTATTCCTCATGGTTTTTAATTTCGATACTTGGTGGCGGACTTTGTACTCTTTGGGGAAAAGCTGACTCTCGATAAGGTTCCAACAAAGACACATGAAAGACTGGATGTACCTTTATAGTAGCTGGTAACTCCAGACGATATGCCACCGGATTGATCTACTTCTCGATAACAAATGGCCCTAATCTCCGATAGTCCAATTTGTCACATGGCCGCTTGGGCTTGATATTCCGTCGAAGAAGCCATACTTTACTTCCAACTTTAAAAGTAGGCGCCTCATTTCGATATTTATCTGCAGATGCCTTGTAACTCTCTTGGGCAGATTGCAATTGAAGCTTCAACGTCGCTTGAAGCTCCGATAGTTGCTTCACAAATCCTTCAGCTACTGGGTTGTTATTTGCTGAAGAACTCAATAAATCGAACTTGGGGTGGTATCCGTAGTTGGAGAAGAATGGTGTTTATTGAGTTGACGCATAAAGAGTGTTGTTGTATGCGAACTCAGCAAGCGGTAGATATGCAGTCCAATCATCTTGTTGATAGTTGATGCTGCATCGTAAATATTGCTCCAAAACTTGATTCACCCGCTCCGTTTGACCGTCAGTTTGAGGATGAAAAGCCGAAGAGAGCTTAATATCCACCTTCAATATCTCAAAGAGGGACCTCCAAAACTTGGATACAAACTGAGTACCTCGATCCGACACGATATCATCTGGTAGGCCATGATAACGATATATGTTATCAAGAAAGAGTCTTGCGGTGTCTTCACTTGACGATGTTTTCTTGCAAGGCACGAAATGTGCCATCTTTGTAAATCGATCCACCACAACAAAGATGCTGTCAAATGAATTCGATGGCAGTAGGTCCATAATGAAGTCCATAGAAACTGAAGACCATGGTCGGTGCGGAATAGGCAATGGCTGGAGAAGTCCATACGGACGATGTCGAGGGATCTTGGATCTTGAACAAACATCACAAGAAAGGACAAATTCCTTCACATCCTTCCACATTTGGGGCCACCAAAAATCTCGTGAAATGAGCTCCAAAGTCTTGTTGAATCCAAAATGTCCCGCAGTTGGAAAGTCGTGGCGAGATTGAAGTACTTGGAGTCGAGTTGGTCCTTTCGGGATATACAACCGCTCTTCAAAATACAGAAGATCTCCCTCCACCTTAAACTTGTCATTATCGACACGTTGTTTGATGTCAAGAGCTATAGAATCCTCAATGGTCGCAGTACGTACTTCGTTGAGGAAGCCGTCATCGATAGTTGCAACAGTAGCAAAAATCCTGAATTTTTCTGGTTTCAACAATGTTATACATTGTTGATCAAACGCTGCTTCTGCAGCCTTTGGCGCAAGATACGATCTCCTTGATAATGCGTCAGATAATCCTTGCTGTTTTCCAGGGCGGTAGGTGATAATAAAGTCAAATCGTGATAGAGACATATTCCATCGAGCTTGACGACGATTCAAAATTCGAGCTGTCATGAAGTACTCCAAATTCTTGTGGTCCGTATAAACAGTCACTGGATGTGCAGCTCCTTCCAGGAAGTGACGCCACTCTTGGAAGGCATCCACTATAGCAAGCAGCTCTTTGTCGTGGATCTCGTAGTTGATCTCAGCAGCAGAGAACTTCCGTGAATAGAACGCAACTGGGTGAAGCTTCTTGTCTATGCCCATTTGTGAAAGCACAGCTCCCAAAGCAAAATCTGAAGCATCGGTCTCTAAATAGAAAGCCTTTGCAAAGTCAGGGTGTACCAAGATTGGAGCCGTAGTGAATGCCGTCTTAAGATCTTGAAATGCTTTTGCTGCTTGTGATCCCCATTCGAGCTTGTCTTTGCTTGTTAGACGCGTGAGTGGTGCAGCAACTTGAGAATAATTCTTGATGAAGATCCAATAGAAGTTAGAAAATCCAAGAAAACACTGAACATCTCTAATCGTCTTCGGAACTTCCCAAGATATAATTGCTTCTACCTTTTTTGGATCCATCTTCAAGCCCTCTGTAGTCGCAATGAAACCCAAAAATTCCATCTCATTCTGGTGAAATTGACACTTCTCCAACTTGGCATAGAGTCCTCGTTCGCATAGTTTTTCAAGAACCAAACAAACGTGCTTCTCATGTTCTTCTTCATTCTTGGAAAATATCAAAATATCATCCAGATAGATGACAACAAAGTCATCGAGGTACTCCCGAAAGATGTCGTTCATCATATGCTGAAAGACCGCTGGAGCATTGGTAAGACCAAAAGGCATGACATTGTACTCAAAATGGCCATACCTTGTACGAAAGGCTATCTTCCATTCATCTCCTTCTTTGATTCGCACAAGGTTGTGGGCTCCTCTTAAATCAATCTTTGTAAAAATCCTTGCACGTCCAAGTTGATCTAAGAGGCCGGAGATCAAAGGTAAGGGATAGCGATTTTTCTTGGTCACCTTGTTGAGTCCTCGGTAGTCCACGCACATCCGCAGTGAGCCATCCTTTATCTTCACGAATAAGATTGGTGCTCCAGCTGGCGACTTTGAATGTCGAATAAAATTCTTGGCTAGATTCTCATCGATGTACTTCCGCAATTCTGCCAACTCCGTCTGCGATAGGTTGTATATTGGACCAAAAGGTGGTTGCGCTCCTTCCTCTAAGTCTATGGCGCAATCATATGGTCGATGTTCCGACAGTATATCGGCGTTTTTCTTCTGAAACACGTCTTCAAAATCCCTATATTGCTCTGGTATATTCGATGTTGAGATATTTTCGCCGCTAGTTGGAGCTGCATAAATGACAAATGGTGCGCCTTCCTTAGACGATCTTAGGAACGCTCTCCCTCCAATAAACATGGATTTCTTCATGTAGGTTCTACCAACAGGTTTATTATTATTTTTTTCAGGAAATGTTATCCTTCGTAGCCTCCAATCAATGGACGGATTATGATCTTCTAACCAAGAAAGACCAAGGATAACAGGGCTTGATGGGGTTCTAATAATATTAAAAATAACGTGACTACTATGGTCCTTAAACACCACTTCTATAGGTTCTGATTCGTGGGTAACGTTGCCTGACAATAAGGGTCGTCCATCTATCACCTCTACGTGAACAGGTTTGGACTTCTGTACTAAACGGATCTTGTGGCGTTTAGCAAACTCTTCATCTAAAAAACAAGTAGATGCCCCTGAATCCAATAAAGCTAAAGTTTTTTGTTTTTGAGGGCCTAAAAACAAAGGAATTATAAAACAACGGGCAGGTTGGACAGAGAAGGAGGAACCTGATTGTTGTCGTGATATTAGATTGTCCAGCCGCACGGTTCCTACTGTGGCTGGGCATCGTCGTTTTCCGGAATCATCGCACTTCTAGTCTTGACAGGGTGCCAATTTTGCTTCTTTGGGCAATTTCCAACCTTGTGACCTTCTCCACAGTACAAACATAACCCTTCCTCCATACGCCGTTTCTTCTCTGTTGGAGTAAGAGATCGGACACGCGCCGTGTCGATTTGCATGTCTGTTGCCTCCGAATGTGAGTTTAAGCTATTTGCAGACATAGTCACGTCGTAACGAGTCATTTGGTATCTTGGACGTTGGTCTTGGCGACGCTGGAATAGGCGGTTGTCACACTTTACAGCTTGGCTAATAGCTTTGTTGAGCGTTTGAGGATCAGGAAGAGATAACAGCGAGTCCTTCACATCATCCTTCAATCCCCAATAAAACTGACTCACCAACGCCTCTTCACCCCAATTAATGTCACTTGCCAATTGTCTGAAATCCGAGGCATAGACTGATGCAGAGCGTGTTCCTTGTCGTAGCGATCGGATCTTTGTTGTAGCCCATCGAACTTTATCATGCTCGCCAAATGCTTCTGCAAACGCCTCCAAGAACGTTTCAAAGTTGCTCAGGATTGGCGATTGCTTCTCGAACAAGGGAGTAAACCAAGACAGAGCTTGTGCTGTAAGCAAGGTTCCAACAAGCCCAACACGCGCTTCTTCCGTCGGATAACGTTCGGGCTGTAAAATTGTTATCAACTTGATTTGGTTGACAAAACCTCGAAACTTGGAACGAATTCCATCAAACTTATCCGGAAGACTAACTCGAGGCTCCTTTCGTTGTAGGACTACTCGATCTTGTTGAAATGGAGGTAGAACTGCTTCTTCTGGCACAGAAGTTTGAGGCTGATATGCTTTAGATGGCGCTATCCCAGATGCTCCATTGTTATGGAGTCCTACCATGACTCCTTCGATCTCTGTTGTCCTATGTGACAACGAGGCAAGAGCATTTATGATGGCATCTAGTTTGGATTCCAAACTTTCAGCCATTTTAACGTCTTAACCTTCGGCTAACCTTCAAAAAGAAGAAAAAAGAGTTTTGACAAGAGGACAATATTGGTTCAGAGGAGAGTACTCCGCAACCTCTAAAACGCCTTAAGACTCCAAGATGAGGGGTAATCCACTCTCTCCAAGAAGAATAAGGCTCCAATATTGAGAAAGAAGAGATATCAGTTTAGAGGAGGATAATCCGCAACCTCTAAAACACTAGCACACCTTCAAGAAGAGGGGTAATCCACTCTCTAACAAGAAGGAACTAGCTCTGATATCAGTGAAAATGCAGTCTCGACAAACTGTCACGGACACAAAATACAGACTTGAAATCTAACAAGAAGTTCAAGAAGAAGTGACAGAACTAGATTAAACAGATGAGTACAAGAACAACACCAGAAAGGTGAGCTAGAACTCCAAGAGATGTGTTGTCGAGACTGAAGAACCCTTCAGCCTCGACTCCTATATATACTACTGAATAGGAAGCTTCTCGAGCTACTTCCGCTAACTAGGACGCTTCTCCAGCAACTTCTACTAATTAGGAAACTTCTCGAGCAACTTCCTAGAATCTATCAGAATATTCTAGAACCTTCTAAGAGAATCTTTAGGGAATATTCTAAGAATCTTCTAGAACCTTCTAAAGGAATCTTTAGAGAATCTTTAGTGAATATTCTAGAAGAATATTCGAAGAATCTTCCAATGTATGTCCATGACATAGAGTTGTGAAGACTTATTGTTGCAATTTTCCTTTTATCTTCCACAGCTAGTTGCCTAGTGCATTCTCAAGCCAAATCCCATGTAATATGACAATGTGAAGTCTGCTTGAGAATGTATTGGATATGTAGCTGTAGAAGGAAAAATAGAACTTCCAATAAGATGATCCTAAAAATTCTAATAGAATCTTAAACAAAGTTTAATTAAATTATTATAATACTAATTAATATTTAATTATATCCAAAAGAAGTCTCAAAATTTTACAAAAGAAATATAAAGAAATTATAAATTAATTTTAATGAAATACATGTAATAAAAAATATTAAAAAAATATTAAAAATAAAATTTTTAATTGAATCGTTATACAATCCTCAACAAATTCTAATAAAATTCTAAATAAATTCCAATCAAACCTTATTAAAATCTTAAATCTCAAATAAATCATAATCAAATTCTTAATAAATTTTAATAAAATTCTAAAAAAACCTTAATCAAATACTAAAAAAACCTTAACCAAATTCTAGAAAAATCATAATCAAATCCTAACAAAATCCTAAATCCAAATTATCGGCCAAATCTTAATCAAATCCTAAATTCAAATCTTAAGCCAAACCCTAATGAAATCCTAAATCCTAAATAAATCCTAAATAAATCCTATGCCTTAGACCAAATCCCAATGAAATTCCAAATCTTGATCAAATCCTAATAAATTTTAAATAAAAACTAATCATATTTTAGATAAATTCTAATTAAATTTTTAAAAAAATTCTAAATCCTAATCCTAAATCGAATCCTAATAAAATCCTAAATTCTAAATAATTCCAAAAAATTCCCAAGTAATTTTCAATCAATTATTATAGCTATTTTAAACCTCAATAAATATCAATTCAATTATAGATCTTAACTAAAATTTCACTTAAACTTTTATTTTATACTCTGATTGATAAAATACAATTAGATTGGTAGTTAATCCTAAGTTTTATTTTTCTACTAAATATTTTGATATTAAATATCATATAATTTGAGAGAAAGTTAAAATAGAATTCTAAAATAAATTATATATTTATTAATAAAAATATAATTGATATTTTTATAAAAACTTTGACTCTTGATAAATTCAAGACATTGCATGCTTTGCTAACTCTACACTCAAACTTATGCTTCACTTTTCTATTAAAGTAGAGAAATTAAAACATATTGTAATATCAATAGAAAAATTATTATTTAGTAGGAATTTAATGAATAATGTGTTACTAGTAAGAAATAAGAACTTTTCATTGATATATATAAGATTTGAATTGTAATAAAGTATTATTATTTTTGAATATTCTTGGTGTAGTATTATATAAAAACAATAGATTATAGGCCTACGCTTTGTTGTTTTGTAATTTTTTTTTAGTGCTGAATTAGAATGTTAATTAAGATTAAAAAGCTAGATTTTGATTAATTCAGTTGCTTTATTATGTTTTATTTTTAAGTAAGTAGTATCAAGAAAGTATTATCAAAGTGATTGACTTCTTTGAAAGCAATTGATTAAGTGATTAGAATAATTGAATGGCTAATTGAGTATTTAGTATTCAATATACTTTTCAAGTTTTTCAATCATAGTTTTTAGAAAAATTTTAGTGCTTATTTGTTCTTTCAAAAAATTTCTTGATTTTCTTGAACTTCTTAATTTTACATGCATTATATTTTTAAACTTCCTATTCATTTTTTTATTTCTTACAATTCAATCACCTAATAATTTGATGATAATATCGATCAATAAAGATTTAATTGAAATTCAATATTTTAATAGTTCTAAGTTTTACATATAGAAGTGGTAGATTAAGAATCTATTTTGAGCAAAAAGATACATTACTTATGTTGATGGCATAAGGTAGAAGAAAATAGGAAATGTACAATGGATAAAAGCATATTATATTGCTTATATTCTATTAATTTCTTCCATTGATCAATAGTTTCTTGTGCCTCTAACAAGTTGCAAAACTACACAATAAGTTTAGAGCAAATTATTAAAGGAGTATGAATTTAAAAAAAATGCCAATGTTTATGAATTTATGCAATAATTCTTTGATGTAAGAATTCAACATGACCAATCCATTTTTAGTTTCAAAGCTCAACTAAAACTTATTATAAGTGAGCTAAAAGATTTGGGTGATACTACATTTATGAATTTTTGCATGATATCTAAACTTACTTTGAACCTTGTGATTGTCATTTTACTTATTTTACAATTCCTTCCAGAATAAACTTGTATAGGGGAATTCGAACACAGGGAAAGACTAAGCGTATGAGTTTTACTTGCTAGTGTCAAACAATTAACTATATTTCAAACCACTAAAACACTAAGAAATACTACAATGCTTCTTCCCAGTAACAATATTCCTTCATCAACTGATAACCACAATGTGCAACCCTACACTCTCAAAAGACTGCTCAAAACTCAATAAATTCCATCCAACACTATGAATAACAAACTTCACTCCAACCAATCTGAATTCACAGAATTCCTGTAATCACAGACTTCCTCTGTCAAAATACACATATACAACTCTCAATAAACAACAATCATAATCTTCCATCTATAATCAATCTTCCAATAACTTTTCATATAATTCAATCACTCAATACTCCAATTACATAATCAATAACTCACAAATCAATCTCTGATTTATTCCACAAATTCACTTCTCAGTATTCAGAAACTATCTATTACTCTTCAACAATAAAGAAAAAAAATAAATAAATAAATAAATAAAGAAGAAGCACCAAGCTTAATCTTGGCTCATGATTATCACAGTCTGGTCTCCCAACAAACTTCTACAACTCCTATATAATTGCTATTGATTTCTAGATTCTAACCGTAATCCTATAATAACTACTTTTAATAATTGAATCAATCATCCATCCTCCTAAAATGACTATTCTATGGATTATTAATCTATTTTACCAATATCTTACAAAAACAAACTAATATCTATTCTACATAGCCCCACTCTTATCTGTGCAGCATCCTCGCAAACACACAATGGATACCTATCTAAAAACTACTTAACAAAACTCTATAAATTTACTAGTTCCTCTGGCCCATCCAATTAATCATTTGCTGCATTATTGAATGTAGGTTCTACCGATTTTGGTTCTAAATTCAAATTTTCGTCCTCTACCAATCCATCTATCGTCTCCTTCTTCAATTGGTTTGATAGATCTTCATTATACTCACCCAATTCATGGACTTGAGCCTCCAGTTTTAAGATCTAGGTATCACGGAGTTCCAACTGATGCTGCTCCTGACTCATCCATTCTAGAACATCTTCAATTGACACTTGAGACTAGCTTCTCACTGTTAACTCTTCCGTCAATTTTGTCACCTAGGCTTGTAAAACTTTGATTTCGGATCTCAACTTCTCCGTTTTGCTTCTAGATTGGTCATTCAATGCTTCTTTCTCTTTCGTCAATAACTCTGCCTTGTCTCCTTCCACTTGCAACTGGCATTTGAGTTTTTCCCATTCAAAATCTCATGTCTTGTAATTCTGGATCAATTCATCTTGTTGTCCTTCCACAATCCATCAAATGTGTTCTTTTTCTTTTGTCCAAGCTTCTTGTTTCTTTAAAAATCTCCTCTTCAATGTCAACTTGGATTCCTCATTCTCTTATAGTATCTGTTCTTTCTCTATGATTTTTGTTTTGTTTGTTTCTTTGTTTGTTTGTTTGTTTGTTTTTTTTATTTTTATTTTTATTTCGGTTCTACTCTGATATCACCTTCTTGCTGTCTTCTTTGTCTGTAGTTCTCTTTGCACTTTCAATTGCGATGACGCTCCCTCTCTCAAGTGCTTAATTAAAACTACTACTCTCAAAAATACAAGAAACACAAGAAATGGTACTCCAACCAATCCAAAACAACACCACATAATGACTTTAATTGGTGCCCTACTCCTATTCTTTTACTACCTGGTGATAAAAACAGCAGGTTACGTATACAGTTCGTGAAAGATAAAGGAAAGTAATCTTTCTTGGTGGCCACATTAAGTTTCCAAAAATCCTGAAAAATTCGGATTTTTTCGTTCTTTTTCGGCACCATCACGATTGCAAAAACCCACTCACTATTTGGTATCGGGTAAATAAAACCAACCGCAAGAAGCTTGTCCAATTCCTCCTTCACCATGAGGGAATATTTAGGATTAAGGCAATGTTGACTTTGCTGTATCGGTTTAGCATTCTCTTCTAAAATGATACGATGTTCACAAGCTTCACTGAGGATACCTTTTAGATCATCATAAGACCAAGCAAAAGTGGATTTATGATACAAGAAAAATTCTATCCAATAGGTCAACTCTTGGTCCTTAATACCTTCGTAGACCTTAATTGTCCATGGCTCTGCCGTGGTCACCAAGTTAATAGTTTGACATAAAGGTGCAATGGCGATGTTTTGTTTCAACTCTCATGCTGGTTGAAAATCAGTCGATAAGTCCGACATGTGTGAAGTACTGAATCCTGTGTCCAAGGCACTAATATGATGCACATCATACTTGGTCATCTAATCAATACTAACATACTCAAAGTTTTCTGAATCCATCGGGTATATCAAATACTCCTCCAAACCTCCATATTGGTACACCACTCCAGGGTATTGCGCTGCTTCCACAGACGCCTCCATAATCAGTGTGATTGCATCATCATTGGAACTAAGCTCATCATCCGACGTCAATTCACATGTTGGCAATTGAGACTCCCTGTGATAGCGTACTGGGTACATTTATAATATCATTTTGTCACTGCCCTTGCCAACTGTCAAAGTACCCTGACCTCAATCGTTCTTGGCCTTTGCATGATAAAGCCAAGGTCATCACAATAAAATTGGATACGATAAAGTTGAATGTTGTAGCCAAAAGATGATATAGTCAATTACATATGCAATACCAGTAATTATAGTTTGAACACTCCGTAAAATATCTATTGGTTTAATCCGGCTCTGATCTGTCATCCGTAATACCAATGTCGTGGATACTAAGTATTCCAAATCTAAAGCATCCATTGTATCAGTGTTCATTAAATTGACACTGGAACCACCATCCACCTGAACACCCAAGATCATAACACCATCAATCGAAACATCGATGGTAAGTGCACCTGGGTCAAGGTTCAAACTGACTTCACAAACTTCCTTATTACGTTTCTTATGCCATGTTAACGATGAATTTAATATAGAACGGCATTCTAGTACGACCGCTAGAAGTTGCTTCATAGAAATAAAAGGCCGAATAGCATCCAAATCCTTCAATATGTCATAGGGTTCCATATTTACAATAATGTCCAATGTCCTCTTTTTTTTCATTGGTTGGAGTTTAACTCCTTGAGGTACGATATTCTTCCGCCCTAGATTTGGAATTGGAACAACAGATGGAGCTTCCTTGGAATTTACACCTCTTAGAGAATCTTTCAATGGAAATGATGTTTTTTTAAATGGCATAGAGAACAAAATAGCTTGAAACGGAATCGAAGCCTCCGTAATTGGTACCTCATTGGGTAGCCCAACCGAGTCAGGTCTCATATTGGATAAGAAGCCCGTAATAGGACCTGGATTAGATGTCCCCATAATTGGGTCAAATTGGCCCTTCACTTTAAGATTACTCAAATGTTGAATTGATCCTTTCTCTTTTTGTTGACTCCTGGTAAGAACGGCTTAGACACATTCCATCCGATTTATCAAAGAATCTTGAGGATCTTAATTTATCTCCTCTATTTTTCCTTGATTTTGGATCTATTGATCCCGATTATTGAAATTGAACAGAGCATTACATTGCTGATAAGTATGCCTCGACTGCTTGCAATTCCCACAAACTGGCACATAATGGTCACTAGCTCTGGGATTGAGACATTCACTGGCATAATGGCCAATCTGTCTACAACGGAAATAACGAAGTGGTCTTCTTGCACCCCCATCTAGCATATTGGGTGTCTCCACCGGTATATATTTACTAAGCTTGTTTTATGTAGGGTTAAAAAATGATTCTGGTTATTCCATTGGAATGGAAGAAACTTGGTTCGATGATGCCGGTGGAGCATATTGCTGATACCTCTGTTGCTCCTTGTCATAGTTCTGAGGATTTGATGCAAACCCCTGATTAAAATTGGAACTTTGAAAGTTATTGAATGCTCAATTTTGTCAATTAGATCAATTTCCATTCCATCGAAACGTATTTTCCGATTGAACTTGATTGACGTCCTAGTGAGTTGGTAGGATCATGGTCTGATTAGTAAATTGTTGTTGCCTTTGCAAATTCCAACAATTAGCTGTTAAGTGCTTTCCTCTACAAAATATACATTGATCCATCATTTGTCAAGGTGAAAGGCATTCTGTTACCAAATGACCGTGGCCCTTACAATTACTGCACCAAACATTGGTTGTAGTATTGATAGGCTTTTACCTCTTCTCCTTATCCTTGGCCATATTAACAGCCATTTCTTCCATTTTCTTTGTCAAGTTCAACAACAAGGCTTCATTGGAATCTTTTGGGGCTGGTATTATTGGTAACTCTGTTGCAGTTAACACTTGTTGTTGATACAAAAAATAGGGAGCATACGCAATTGTCACGTTCGGTGGTATAGCTTGCAATGGGGTGACATTAACTAGTACCTGAATATTGGCATTGGAATTGGCCTTTGTATCTAACATCTATGGATAAGCACCCACTGATCCGTTATTGTGTTGTAACACAACTATATGGTGAAAGATGATGATATGGATCTTATTTTAGAAGATCCAAGTTAAAAGAAAAGGTAGAAAAATATGGATAAAAGATAGGAAGGTAGTAAAACTTTTAGTAGTAATGCTGCACTTTTAGAAAAAATAGCTTCTACTTACTTTGTAGGACCAAAAATAAGGCAAAATAAGGTAAATTGGAAAAATAAATGATATAGACATCTTTAGGAAGAAGTTAAGAGTAAATTCTAGTAAAAATCACTTTAAAAAAACTAGATGTTGATACTTAGAGAGGGCCGGTTATGAACCAGGGTCGAAATCAGACCCTGAGGCACAAAACCGAGTCTCGACAATGACTTCGGAACTCTTTGGTAGATCGGAGAGTGGGATTTGATAGAAGATTGGATAGGATTTCTATGGGAATTGATATTGGGTGATTTGGAGTTGTTATGACTTTGTAAGAGCTTTGCAAAGTCAAGGTTTGTTTCAGATGACTTGGATTTTATGAAATAAAATAGGATTTACATTTTGGATGATTTCAAGAGTTTTGTAATAGATCTACAAGTGAAATTTTGTGGAGTTATGGTTATAGTTGTGTTCAATATGTATTGTGAATTTGAGCTCAATCTAACGGTTAAATTGATGGATATTGAGGTTTAAGTGGGTCAAATTCTTAGAAAGTAGAATTTTAGGACTAATGGGAGTTTTTAAGATTTCTTGCAATCTACTAGTTAGATTAGAGTGAAACTTGCATGAGAAGATATTAGACTTATTTTTCTATGTGCATTAGAATTTTGAAATCAATCGAACGGTGCAAAAGAGAGATATCAGCTCTGGAAGATTGGCATCAAGTTTGGATAAGGAGGTAGGCCAATATCCAAGTTTATTTTTGAAGTTATCATTGATTTGGTAACTCCGATCCTTTTCAATTTTTTTGTGCTTGTTTTTAACTTATTTTTTTAGAAGTGTGAAAAATTTGAGTTAAGATCAACGGTTTATTCATTAGTTATTGAGGTTTAAATCTGTTATATGAATTAGTAGGATTTGGTTTAGGGTTTAGGATTTGATTTAGGATTTAGGGTTTGGTTTAGGGTTTGGTTGGGATTTATTTAGGGTTTAGGATTTGGTTAGGATTTGATTTAGGATTTAGGATTTGGATTAGGATTTGATTAGGATTTTATTTAGGATTTAGGATTTAGTTAGGGTTTGGTTCAGGTTTTAGGGTTTGGTTTAGAGTTTAGGATTTGGATTAGGGTTTGATTTAGGATTTAGGATTTAGTTATGGTTTGATTTAGGATTTAGGGTTTGATTAGGGTTTGATTTAGGATTTGGTTAGGATTTGGTTTAGGATTTGGTTGGGATTTGGTTTAAGGTTTGTTTAGGGTTTGATTCAGGGTTTAAGATTTTATTAGGATTTAAGATTCAATTAGTTTTGGCCTAAAGTTTGAATGAAGTTCAATAGGATTTTAACTAGAATTAAATTAAGATTGAATTGAGATATATTTGAGTGATATTTGTGATCCTTCTGATATTTCTTTAAGAATTCTTATTGTTTGTTTGAAATTTCTTTGAGGTTTTTTTGAATTTGATTAAGCTTGCTTACCATTATTATGGTCTAATTAGAGCATTGTTAGTATTCTATTAGAATTAGGATTTTGTTGTTGCAATTTCCATTCTTCCTTCCACAACCAGGTGCTCGGAGCATTCTCAAGCAAGACTTCACGTATTACGACACCGCAAGATTGCTATTGAATACAAGTTCATTGTGATGATGGAGAGTTAATGGCTGCTATCATGGCCATCACTACATTAGGATTAGATAATATAGATAGAAAATGGTCAAAGATCAAAGTACTCATCTCATACAATAAAGACATTGTGGGAGCCTTGTTAGTTTGTAAAAAATTATTGGTACTCCAATGAGGATTATAGATTCAATGCTTACTAATGTCCATAATAGAGATGTAGTGCTCAAGCAATATAGGTCAGTCAAATAGTAAAGTTGTCATGTAAGGGACACTCAAATGTACAATCAAGTTGTTACATTGAATTGATAAAATTGAACTAGATAAAGTGGTTATTTATAATCAAGGCGAGCTAGCATATTCACTATTTATTAGATATGATAGAATAGCGATGATCTACAACCAATTTAGATTGTGATTAAAATAAATTACAAAGACTTGTGGCCCTATTGAGGTTGATGTCATTCTTCTAAAGAGATGTCTTGTTGGAGCGAAGGTTGTTGCTTCAAACCTAATAAGGATTGAAGAAGTGGTATTTGGTTGCTCTTTAACAACTATAAGATTGACAAGCATTGATGGTAATTATCTTGTATATTAGATGAAGATAGTATTAGTAAAATTTCTTCATTTAAAGAATATAGATTATTAAGTTTGGAGATTGTTAAATAATTAATCTCACAAGTCTATGATGATTTACTATTAGTTATACATACATTATTTATAAACTTAATTTTTATATGTCTAATTTTAGTTATTTGAGCTATTTATAAAAGTTTTTTTTTTCAATCTTGGAATATACAAAATATTTAAAATTTATATATATTAACCAAATTTGAATTGTAAGTTAAGAAATCCAATACCTTGAATAATATGTGAATTTTTATTTCCTAATAAAACAAATTTTAATGTGATTAATGGACTATAATTTTTGAAAAAGTGTTTCAAATGAGATATTTGGTTGCTCGCTCTACAATCTAGATATCATAGTTGATCAAGAGTATTAATAAATATTTCTATAAATAAGTATAATGGTGCCTCAATAGCGTAGGATCTTATAAGTTTTGATTAATTCATTTGATTTTTTTTATTTCTTATGACATTCTAAGAATTTATTTTCTTACTTTTCATAATAATGGTAGATACTATTTTTAATTGGTTGATTGGAATGTAAAGAAAAGATTGGATTAGAATAATGTTGTTAAGAAGAGGTACCATTCAAGCTTGGAGTATTTGTGGATTTAATATGCGTAACAAATTTTTCTTTGATATAAAATGAATTCGTTTTTGAATTGTCATGGTTTCAACAATTAATAGTTGTTTGTTGTAAGATATTAGGTGGTAATGTTGAAAATATTAATTCATTAATTCTACCTTATATAGCAATTAGTGCATTCCATGAATCATATAAAGCAGCTAATAATAAATTTAATTGTTGTAATTTAATGAAAATACAATCAGCAATGGCAGCTTCTTCAAGAATATATTATCAATTTTCAATGAACGCGTGAACATCTTCAATGTCATCTATTGTTTAGTAGTAAAGCTTCTTATGGAAATGTATCTAAGAAGCTTTATTTAATTGTTAGTATATATGCTTGATGTGATTCCAAATTGCCTTTGATATAGGTAGTTTGCATAATGTCATGAGTTGTTTATCTTTATAATGTACAAATATTTTTGTACTGGTTTTTATATCCTTCAAATTCCAAGCATGATGTTGCACCAAATTACTTGCATTAGCTGCAGCTTCAATGCCATTAACCACTTCCCATAATTCCACTCAATTCAAAAGAGCATCCAATTTAATACTCCAAAAGTAATAATTATTTGCAAACAATGAAGGTATTAATGGAAAGCAAGAAGTATTATGAAAAGCCATAGTAGGTGCAATTTTCCACTTATACTAAAAAGAATGAAGGAAAATTAATATCTGATACTATGTAAGAGAAAGAATACTAAGAATGGTAAAATAACATATGAAGTATATTAATAAAATAACTTGAATACATTGCAATAATAAGAGCCTTATATATTGTCTTGTGGAGAGAAGTAACTTCTGTGTAATTACTTTGTAACTACCTAATAGTAATTCTATATTTACTAACATGCATTAATTAATCTAACATGTATTAGTAAACCTAACATATTGGAGGCGGAGCATAGCTTCATCGGAGGGAAATTCATTGACGCCAGCTTCTCCATGTGGGGGGAGTAGTGTGATTAAGGCGAGACTCAAAGAGATCACTGGCGTCGCCAAGCAGGGAGGTGCAATACTGTGAGACTCGGTATATGCCTAGGGCTTGGTATGCTTCGGCTACAGTGGTAAAATCGCAAATGAAGGCCAAGTAGTCGTCTCCAAGGGAGAATTTTCCGAAGGATAATGCTGGTAGTTTGCCCAGATCTACTCGGGAAGGAGAGTTGCGTTTCAAAAAGGAGGGAGCGGTTCTGGATATGGGTGTGACGACCTGTGCTGATCTGTGAGGTAATAAGATGTCCATCGCTGCCATGACAGGCCGCAGCTTGTGAAGCACTTAATCTTCGAGGAGGAAATCAGCAAGCTGTTGTGGGGTCATGGATACCAATAGCTCGCGAAGGTCTGCCGACGTCTTCGCCGAGAGAGGGGATGACTGTGCTTCGGATGTTGATGCCAGTTGCGCTACTTCGGATGTCATGGCTGTGGCGAATCCCTTGGTGGTCGAGTAAGCTGTTAATCGAGGGCTGGTAGCACCTGCAAGTGCCCGAGATACTACAAGCTTTTCAGTTTTGAGAGGAAGATGTGACATGGGGGTGTATCTTACCAAAGATGCTTGAATGCTGGTTCTATAGTATGGGCGTTCCAATAATTTCGTGGGAGTTCGACATCTCCAAGCTGATATGTTTTTTGAATAACGCCGTACCCGCTTCGAGAAGCCTTCGTTGGTGCATTGCCAAGTTATTACACAATGATGCGCCCGTTCTTCCCTGAAGGATAGCAGGATGTCATATAACCCAAATGCGGCGTGGTTGTGATGACCCACGTCTCAGTTGCTGGAGAGTAGCGGGTCGGCAGTGCCGGGAATCATGCTGAAGTTACCCAGAGGAATCCACTTTCGAGGTCGAGGGAATGTTGCCGGACGTTGTTCCGTGAGAGAAAAACTTCTGTGGATTTGATGTAGATGATAGCACAGCGTGCTACTGAGCAAATACAGGATGGTATTCCTGACAAACGGTTGATTTTTGCTGCCGAGAAATCATCCTGATGAAAGATTGGTACTTCCACCAGGATGCTAATGTCGGTGGGGCGTAGTACCCTTGGTCCGGACTGGTTGACGCTATGCGGTTTGTTGGTGGTTGAATGGGTCTTCTGTGCGCTTGCGGCTAGCTCAGGGATAGAGCTCTGTGCCAAGCCTGCCTGATTCAGAGGCAGCGTGGACCTCTGACCTTCCTCAATGCGATCTTCTCGTTGTGCCGATGAAATTGAAGCATCAATATCCAATGTGCCCAGAGGCCACTGCTTACCGGTAGCAGGGGGCGGCCGCGTTGAGTTCCCCGACAGTGTGGCACTCCCTCCTTCACCGTCGGTCGTACTAAGTTGCTGGATTTCGTAAGCTAACCGTTCGTCGGAACCCTGAGATCTTCCCAACGATTCCTAAACCCTCTGGCTTAGGGTTTTCCTAAAAGCCATCGAAGCGATACATATTGACAGGATTCTCCCCTTCTGTTCAAGGTCCTGAGTTTCTGTGCGTTCCCACGCATGCAGAGTACCCGGCGTCTCCACCAAAGAATTGGTCCGTCACGATTCTAGTCCTGGCCAATCGGGGAAGACTAGTTGGAGCGAGCTCGATGCCACGCATGGGCCTGGGATCTCCCCAGAGGTACGCTGCAGATCGGGAGCAGATCGACTCGGCAACGGAACAGTGGAAGTGCGTGGAAGAAAACATGCAAGATACCAAAATGATACGTAGCCTAGACTCAATGAAATACACCCCAATACCTGCCGCGGTAACTCGAGCAGTCAGTTTTTATAAAAGTGAGGGCCCGCGTGATGCTCTCGTTTGGTCCTATAAATGCGGTTTGCATACATTTCAATTGGGCGGCACAGGATTTGTGCCAAGCCCATTTCTTATCTCTACATTTCTACTTTCGCCCTCGTCCCCCTCTTCCACCACCTCGTCCACCTCTTGATGAACCTCTGCCACCTCTTCCACCACCGCTGCCACCTCTACCGCCACCGCGTCCACTTCCACCACCACCACCGCGTCCACCCTTACCTCCACCTCGTGCGCTTCTCATTGCCTTCTTTTGCCTCTCTTTACGCACCTCCTCCACGCCACGAAGTTCGTTCTTCACATTGGCGTTGGGTAAACTTCCACGACTATCCCCACGACTAGATCCACGGCCTCCTCTCCCGCCCCTCCCGCCTCTGCTGCTAGTGGGTGCACCATCCAGAGCACCAGGGGCGTCATCTGCTTCACCATGAGTGGGAACATGCATATGAGAACGCTCTTTCCATTTCTTGTAGAGGCCATGGTTGCCTGCATTGACCTTAGAACCACTTTCAGTCTTGATCTTTCCAGAAGCTGTGACTTGCTCCCCTTTGTTGAGTTTAACAAACTTCTTGTTCTTCTTATCCCAATGGTATGTAGCGTTCTGTTTCTGCACCCCGGCTGCATCATCTGCTATGAGGTCCAGCACTTCAGTATCCATTCTGCTACGACCAAAGCCATCACCACCTTGAACCGAAAGACCCGCCTCCATGTGCCGGTTACGTGGAACAGCCTCTATGAAAAACTCTTCGTCTCTGTAGCTTTTAGGGATAAGCTTCTGTTTGACATCACTGGTGTCTTTCGCTCCCTTCCGCCTACGTTTCATGGTTGGCTGCTCCTCAGCTGTTGCTTCAGTCGTATCTTCACGACTCTTTTCGAAGGCTTTGGCAGCTGCACGTTGTTGAGCGGCAGCAGCGATAACATGTTCATGCACCTCCCGCTTTCGCTTCATAATTTCCACCACTTGCGCGATCGGCACATTTTTATTCTTGCCCTTGGCAGCTTCAGCCTCCGCCTCCAATACTGTCTGCCTTGGCCTGATGGCCTTCAACCGCTCGGTAAAAGCAGCAACTTCTGCTTCTACGTTCCGCAATTGCTGTCTCAAGGAAGGATGAAGACCTTCACGAGCGAAACCCTTCGCACGTTTAGCAGACTCTAGAGCAGCGGGAGGCCGTGTCTTGACGTAAAGCTTGTATGCGTTCTTCGCTGCCTTCTGAAGACCGATGAGATCATCATTGTTTGAGATAACCTCCCTCAATCTATCCATTCCAAAGTCGAGTACCGATTGAGGCATTCGCCCAAAAATCGTCTCTCCTCTCTTTGAGGCAGCTTCCAAGTCAGCCATCACCTTTTCTCGATCTGCCACTATAGCTTCCTCTAACGGTGCCGGGCGTATACCTTTAGACAGGTACAGATGTAGGTCGAGAACATACGGCATCTCTTCCGATGTAACAAATGAGTATGAAGTTCCAGTTCGCCCCGCACGAGCCGCACGTCCTACTCTATGAACGAAAAGCTTGGGCTTCGGAGGGAAGTCATAGTTAATAACATTGTCTAAAAGAGGAATATCAATACCTCGAGCTGCAACATCCGTAACCAGAAGCAACTTCGTCTTCCCAGCACGAAACTTTGCAATGTGAATTTTACGCGCTGCTTGGTCCATAGAACCATAGACAACGGATATGTCGATGCCCTCAGTTTTCAGCAACTCGTACAGAAACTCAACGTGATGTTTAGTAGCAACAAAGACAATCGTTTGCTGCTCAGCTGGAATCACTTCCCGCACTAAATGAACGAGAGCAGCTGGCTTTTCGTCATGGCGAACAGTGAAAAAGGACAGCTGCAAGTCCGGGCTTATTCTACTTTCCACATCAAGACGAACTAAGTGCGGATCTCTTAAGCCTGCTTTGGCAAAATCTGCTAGCAAACGTGGCAGAGTCGCACTAAACAAGAGAACTTGTCTGGATTCTCCTAAATGAGACATGATTTGTCGAAGTTGCTCAGCGAATCCCATCTCAAAGAGCCGGTCCGCCTCATCAAACACAATATATTCAACAGTCCGCAGTGACATTCCTTCAACCTCAGAAAGATGGTGCATAAGTCGTCCGGGAGTTGCAATGATCACATCAGGATTACCTGCTAGTTGTTCAAATTGCGCCTCCATGCTATCTCCTCCCACCAGAATTGCGATCTTCAAATCAGTGTACTTGCTAAGCTCCTTACAGAACTTAAATGTCTGTAGCGCGAGCTCTCTAGAGGGAGACAATATAACAGCTCTAGCCCCAGCGTTGTTCGAATGCTCCACCAGCTTCTCAATCATCGGAATCAGAAAGGCCGCCGTCTTCCCGGACCCCGTCCGGGCCATAGCCACCACATCGTAACCCGCTAGAATAAGCGGCAAGGTTTTCCTCTGGATTGGAGTGGGAATCCTATACCCTTTGCGCTTCACAGCACGAAACACAGGCAGACTTAACCCTAAAGTCTCAAACCCCCCTGATTTCTTCTTCTTCTCCAACTTCTTCTTCAACTTCAGCTGTGTTGCAGACAGACTCTCCTTCATGTCGAATTCCTGGAATCCAGCGCTCGGGTACTCCATCGCCTCAACCCCTTCCATATCTTCTTTTGGGAAATCCATCTCTAACAGCACAGTCACACCCTAAACCTTAACCAATTTCTTCTTCAAAAAATCCTCTCAGTAAAAAAATCCTCAACACAGCTTCAATTCCAACAATGAGAAACGCTGCCCACAAACGCCGGAAGGGGCTTAGAAGAACCCAATTGAGCACGGCCCTTCTTTCTCAGTGCGCTTGAGCGCGCGCAGCAAATCAGGGTTTAAGCACAACCCCTTCACTAGCTATCAAGCCCAACAAATGGATGATTCCGATCCTCATCCATCCACCGGAGAGGACATCAAAAGGGAACTGCCCACACACGTCGTTGATTCGAATGAATGTGTTATATTTTCATCTACGTGCTCGGTCCCGGAAACCCTAAATTTGCTTCGAAGCTCTTCGGAATCCAGACTACGTGAATACGTGATTTCAGTGGCAATCGTCACCATCGTCACAGCCAGAATTCGAGGGGTCAAGTTTCAGCGATACTGAGTTCGTATGGTTATGGTCTTATTCCTGTGGTGTGGAGGAGCATCAGAGGTGAGGGAAGCCTAGGGGGAGAAGCAATGGCACAAGCCTTTGGAGGTAATAGAGGCTTGCAACCGATTGCTCCTGAGAAAGGGGTGTTCCCGCTGGACCATCTTCAAGAATGCAAACAGGTAGTGAGACCCTTCTGTCTAGATTCTGTATCGGATCTCGTGAATTTGTGGGCCTGGGTGCTTCCTCTATTTTGTCTTCTTTCAAGGACTGTCCCACCCTAGAGTAGCTTTGTGGAGGCAGAGTGAAATTTGCATTGTTTTTTGCTTTTGCGACAAGGGGAATTTTGATTTGTGATGAGGCCCTGTTTTCTTTTTCGATTGTTTTCTGGAGTGAAATGTGGGTCTTAAATTGTAGTAGAGGATTTCGGTACTGGGTGTGCGTTTTTATGTTGGTGTCTTGTCATGATTCCATTTATATAGATAGTTCTGTGAAGATGTGTTAGTTTGTTCGTTGGCGTACATTTCATAGTACATTATGGTTTCGATTTTTTTTCTGGATTTAAACAATTCCTATCTATTCTCTTACTTTTTTTTTTTAAATCTATGAAGTTTTGGAAAAGCAAACTTGAGGACGTTTTTCCGAGTTTTTGGATGTTGAATTTGATGTGCAGGCAATGAGAGAGTATATGCAATGCTTGAAAGAAAGTAAGTACTCGTCTGAACGGTGCCGGCAACTTTCTAAAGCATATCTCGAGTGTCGCATGGAACGGTAACTGTCCTAAGCCGTATAATTCAATTTCTTTGCATCTTCTTGAAGTACTGATACCAATTGTTAAGTCCAAAACTACCTTGTTTTTTTGAAGCTCATGTAGTATCATGTAGTTGATAGCCTTGGACACTTCGTCCAGTTCATCCATTCACATATTTCACTATTTGAAATATGGCTCTGTTCCTCAGTAGTTGTGAGGGCCATTAGCATGCTTCTGTCTATGTACCTGTACCAGGCATACGCATGTGAGGTTGCAAATCTTAATTGTCTGAGAGTATGTTGGAGGAAGCCAGGACATAAGGTTAGCGAGCAGATTTCGTTTTCCAAGGTTTGTAAGGGAGGAAATATGTCACGTATTTTTCTGCTCAAAGAAACTCTTGAACAGGGATATTTTATTTGGGGTTTCATCCCATTGTCTTGCAGGAACTTGATGGTGAAGCAGGACTTGAGCGAGTTAGGGTTCAAGGAACCGAGCAAGGACCCTCCAAAAGTTGAAGCTGTTGCCCGAACAGCCTCGGTTTGATCATTTGCGTTCTAGTGTGTCAGGAGAATTTGTGGCATCAACTTTACTGAATAGGTAAATCTTTGTCTCACAATTAACATCGCCTCTAGTTCCTTCGTTCCGTCTTGTAGCTTACTATTGTGGCTGCTAACTGTGCTGTTATGCACACGCCTTATTTTTGACGGCAGTGAAGTAGCCTTTCCAAGGATTCTCTCACCTTCGTATTTGTAGACTATGCTTACACCCAATATGTTTCTTGTTTTCGTATGCAGATTCTTATCGTAGAAGATTTGGAGTTATTGCGGCCGACATTGAAAATTGAATATGAGCTTAAACAATTTTGCTTGAGTTGAGAATTTGAAGGAACAACCATTCATTCCTTGTGTTATTACTTTTGATAAAGACTTACTGTGCACCCAGTCATTCTACATTGCTTGCCTTGCTCTTATGAGTGCCCACATGCAATTCTGTCTTGGATATATGCAAAATAATGGTGACGATTGCCAGTGTACTCAGTGACGAAGTTCTCAAATTTGTTGCTCTCCAGGGAAGTTGTTACAATGCTTGAACCCTCGGTATCACCATATGAGGTGGGTAAATAAGAGGACTGCTGTAAGTTCCTTCCCCATCCCCTCCTTGGCCTTGCCTCTTAACAGTATGACTTTTTGATCCCTTCATAATAGCCTTGTTCTCCCATGTTTCCATCATCTTAGATATCGGATGAGACATTTCTCACATCATAGCCTTGTTGGCCTTGGTAGAATTCTGCTTTCAGTTTGAGGTTTGTGATATTGGAGAACGGTAAATATTTCTCACAATCAATATCAGGGTCCTGTATTTAATCTCCATTTTTCATTTGGTATAAAATTTATTTTGTATTTTTATATCAAAGAGTAATGTACCCTTAGAAACTGAGTAATTTAATTGATGTATGTTGCTTTTAGATCCATTTTAGTTCTACTTCACTTAATTAGAAAGTATACGCTTCTCATCTCTTTCCTAATTTTTTAATTCTTTTATTGATTCAAAGTGACACGGTTGATGTGTTCGGTATTTTACTCGCAACTGACGATCGGAATACAAGTATAATAGAAGGGAAAAATGACTAAATCATTAGAGTAACTATAAAACAATGCTAAGTCAAAGTTGCTTTCAAAGAAGCAACGTTTCATGTGGCGAAAAAAAATTGAATATTCTGTTTTGTTGGTTTTTTTATTCACTATGAGAAAAAAAACACTTAATTATAAGTTGAACATATTCTTATTGATTTTGTGAGCATCTTGTTGCTGGCAACATGTAATTAATACCACTTCAAAAAGAAACGTCCTACAAAACACGTATAGATTCACTGTCGTCATTGTGGTTATTGATTAGTTCCAAACCTCACTTTCGGCAATATACTTTTCCTTGTCTTTGAATCACTCAACCATTTGGTGACACATCATGAGTATACAGGGCCACTTTCTGCTGAATCTACCTAACTGAATGTCTGTTTACTCCCTGTGGTCCATGAAGTGAAGGAAACGGCTGTTGATAGAAGACGGTCTCATAGAATACAGGATCTGCGTTCCCGTCGCTCACGTCATGCCACAAAATCAACACGGTCAGTGATGTCGATGTGCAGAAAGACGAGCAAACAATCTAGTGAAATCTGGAATTACCAAGATCTTTTGCAGTGCGAACGAAAATAGGAAAGTTAACTCTTGCGATAGACCAAGTTCATAGCACTTGTCTTCTACAGCATCGAAGCCATGAAACAGGAGAAGAGCATATGCCAAAAACGAGTGGTTGTTTCGATTATCTTACAACAGATGATAATTTTACGCGTGGGTTCCTTCGATGATAACTCGTATCCAGATGCCTTGAGCCCTTCTTTACCTCTGCACAAGACTTAGTGATTCTTAGAAAGAATCTGGACTAAGAGAGGACGCAGAGAGCAATCCCTGAGATGATACTCCGATACATTCACCTATTGAAACATAGGATTGCAAATATTAGATAATTAGCTTTTGGATTTTGGAGAATGTGGAGTCAGTTGATTCTTCTTGTGCAGTATTCATATATTAAGTTTGCAACGTACAAGACTGTTCAAGCTTTGCAATTTTATCGAGTGCAGGAACCATGTGTTACAGTGTGGATTCAAACAAAAGAATTTCATGTTCACGGAATGAATTTTGAACATTTTCATCTTGATTGGCCTGACCCACCCGTCTGAGTTAATCATGTTTGGAGTTACTGAATATGCGCTGTGGGACAGATTAGTTTCCCCTATTCGGTGCGGGAACTTGGGCAGCACGCAGGCATTTTTTGCAGCCTACTACGATCAGAATTTGATCTTACTCAAGAGATAAGATTTCTAGAATCATGCCAAGAATGGTTCACAGATTTTTGTTTCATACTCAGTGTGAGAGTAGGTTTCAGACAATGTTCCTACATTTCTGGATGAAAAAATGCACGGATATTGTATATATGTATATATATATATATATATATATACACTAAAGGTGTAATTTCTACTTGTACCATCTTCTACCAAATATCTTAGAAATAATAATAAATTAATAAATTGCATCTTTAAATGCAGTATGTGATTCTTCGTAAACCAGAAAGATTCCTCACAAGGGGTTTCTCACTGTGCTTCAAGTGAGGAGTACTATATTTTCACAATCCAAAGCGTGCTACTGGAACAGGGAAAAAAAACATTTACTTCGGTGTATAGTGAGTTGCGGCTTCAAAGAGTTGTCGTTTCCATTCGTCCAGTTTTCATGGGTTTTAGATGGTTGGGTGTGTTGATGTTCTTTGGTTTTTTTTCAGTACACTACTGATTATATATATATATATATATATATAAATAAGGTGTTGTTAATGCTATAGTGGTTTTTGCTTCTGCCACAGCAATTTGCCATTTATCACATGCCATCACAATTATTTTTTTAATGTTATAACAGTTTTTTAATGCCATCATTGGTGTGGCATAGCACAAGTGAAAGTTATCATGTTTTATAAAACATTAAAATATACATAGAGTACAATTATGGTATACAAAAAAAACAAAAATTGGGATGGAATGTTGTGGATGACAAGATGTGATGTCAGTAACAAAACTATGATAACAATAACAAAACTGTGGTAGCATTCCCAACATCTTATATATAATATACTGTCAGCTGATGCAATCATCTAAACAAACAAACGAAAAGTTTGTTACAAAGTTTGAAGTTGACCATGCCTTCTTTACTCGATCATCAGCTATTCCTTCTTATCTTCTCAACAAAAAAGAACAACATGAAAAAGATCTCATGTATATTTGTGACATAAAAGCACAAAGAAAGTGTTATAATTGCCACAAATTTGGGCACTGGCTCGCTAATTGTCTTAAGCCAAAGCGAAAACGACCTGATTCTCACAATTTAATCACACCGTCATGTGATTAGCCGATTACTACTAATGACAACTTCCCTAATCAACGTTTATATCCGAAGTTCAAATCTCTTGAATTTTTGATGAATTCTACACTGATCATCTCATCATCTTGACATTCTCTTCAGCAAACCACTGAAGACCCTTTATCTGATCCAGTTCCTTCTTCATTAACTTTTATTGAATTTGCTGCTCTTCTTGCGACAGTGGGAGACATAATTCTGAACCCCAAACATATCAAGAAGCTTTTCTTTCCTCTGACTCATTATCATGGAAAGCTGCAATGGATCGAGAATACGCACCTCTCTTGGAAAATCAGACCTGGCAACTAGTTCCAAAACCTCTTTATTGAAAACTCATTTGTAATAAGTGGGTTTATAAGGTTAAATATCAACCTAATGGCGAGATCGAAAAATTTAAAGCCCGGTCAGTTGCCAAAGAATTTACTCAACAACTTAGTATTGATTTCAAAGAAACGTACTCACTTGTTATATGCTATGACTCAATTCGTGTTATCTTTGCAATAGCAGCTGCAAAATAGATGCACATTGAAGAATTTGATATCAGTACTGCTTTTCTAAATGGAGATTTAATTGAAGAGATTTATATGGTCCAGCCACAAGGGTGTGAAGATCCGACTAAACCGACTCACTATTGCCGTTTGTTAAAAAGCATTTATGGGCTTAAACAATTTGCACGACAATGCAATTTACGAATTTCTAATTTTCTAAAATAATTTTGACTCATAGCAAATGAAGCTAAGCCATGTGTGTATTGCAACCACGGTGAACTTCATACACTCATCGGCATATATGTAGATGACGGAACTATCATATCACTCTTACCGAAATGTATTGAAGAAATTTCGAACTACCTGAAAACAACATTCAAAATCACCAGTGGTAGTATGGACTATTTTGTTGGTTTCCAGATTCAACAATGTCCAACTTCGGGGTCTTTGTTTCTACATCAGCATCGATATATCAATGACATTCTCCTGCATTTTGGCCTACAAGCTGCTCATGAAGATTCAACTCCTACCGATATTTATACCAAGTTACAGAAAAATCAAGATCCAACTGATCTTCCAGTTGCCGTCCTATATTGACAATCGTTAGGTTGCTTAATGTATGTGGTGATAATAACTTGTCCAGATATTGGATACATTGTGAGGAAAGTATCACTCTTTCAAGAACCCCCCCCCCCCAAAGCCATTGGATTGCCGTGAAACGCATCTTTCGATACTAGAAACAACTCAAGATTATGATTTGTATTATCATCTCCAAATAGCACCACCTAGTCTTATTGACTACTGCGATGCAGATTTTGGTGGAGATCTTGATGACAGGAAAAGTTGATCCAGCTTTCTTTACACTCTCGGATCCACTGCAATCACGTGGGGCAGTCACAAACAAACTTGTCTTACCACATCAACAACCATCACTGAACTAGTTGCCTTTGCTGAATCCATTTGCGAGACCACTTGATTGTGTCGTTTCCTTCATTCACTAAACAACCCTCAAGATCTTTCCACAACTATTTATTGTGATAATCAAGCAGCTCATGCTTTAGTCAAGAATCCAGACTACCATCGCCAAACCAAACACATCGACATGAAATATTTTCTTATCCGTGAGCACTATGAATAGAATCTAATGGATTTCAAATATATTCATTTTAAAGATCAAACAACTGATATACTTACGAAACCTCTTCCACATGACGCTTTTCAACGACTATGCCATTTGATGAGTCTCAGACAATTTGAGAAGAATGAGTGGGAGGAACACAGGGATTTACATTCTTCGTAGAATGTGTCAGGATGAGTGGGAGTGTTAAATGAACATCCATACACATTCTGCTTTCGAGTTTCATTTATCACATAAAGGGATCTGGCTCATAGCTATTTGAATCGATGTTCATAGTGTCACTGTAGTTCGATGTAGATTCAGTTATAGAGTGACTGTGGAGAGAGATCATGAGGATGTTAAGCTCCTATGTTACTAGAGAATTGTCTACAAGGAACAAAGATAAGCTTGATACATCTATATATATATATATATATATATATACTTACTGAAAGAGACTAAGATATCTGATACTCCCAACAACTATTCCCATGAGGAACCATTTTCTCGGGAGCCGTGGAAACAGATGGTTAAAAGGGCTGCAGATTCGGAGCCCGCACGCAGGCTCTCTGATCATTGTATTGTCCCTGAACTGCTTGCTTGCGTCCCGATGGCGACATCCATGACTTAAATCAGCAGCTTTTTTCCTGATGGAGGTCAGTTCCATCGCCGAAAGCCTTGCGCAAATCACTCGTGTGGTAAGCTTGCACTGTGTATATAGTGGTCTTCTGCACGTAAAACCCTGCTTACTAGTCCAAAGTATGCTCAGCTTCACTGTGAAAATCCATGCTTCGATAGCTCCAGATTGTAGAATTCTAGTGTCGATCTCAGTGGCGGTGGTTCAAAGAAACGGGTGACAACTTTCGTCGATGAGCTCCGGCGCAGCTTCAGCTTGGAGCGCCATCGCGACGGCTACCGGGTTCCGTTCACGGTGACATCGGTGACACCCACCGCACCATCACTCTCCTTCCCCTAAAGGTGTGCTTGCTCTGTCTCCGTGGATGATGTAGTGCCGGTGAAGACTATGCTTGGTAGATTTCAGTTTCAAATGTTCAATTTTCACTACGTATGAGTATTGTTGAGGCTCGATTTATTAATGACATATTTTTATTGTATTTTATTTTTTATTCATATTTCTAGAAAGTAAAAATTTCAGCATTAATATTTTGTGATATATTTTCATTCAACCCTTCTTTTCCTTTTTTTTTGAAAGTGTATGAGGTTGTTCTTAATAAAATGTTACTTGATAATAATGCTTCAATAGAAGTAGAAAGGTTTTTTTATTTTTTAAAAAATAATTGATATTATTAATAGATTAATAAAGCATTATAAAAGAAACAAAAAAAAAAAATGTTAGAACTTTAATGTTAGTGCAAGTAAATTTTTCATTTTTTTTAAGCAACAAATATTTACATTGTAATATATTCAACAAAAGATACTAATTTTTTAGGCATTGGAATTGATTATTTAAGTTACAAGGTCTACTTGAAATTCTTTTTGTTGAAATATTTCTTAAAATCTCAAATTATTCATATAGGATGTATTAAATCATGTTATTAATTGGTTGTTTTTGTTCTTCTTAAAAGTGCACATGCATGTACCTATTCCATGCCTCAACTAATATTCTTTCTATCAACTAGATATTGTCTACAAATGTTATAATTGATTTTTTTTATTATTATTTATAATTCCAAACACTAATACTATGTAAAAACATTATATACTAGCTAAAGCATAATATAAATTCGAGATATTTTTATACTCTTTGACTTCTCTTTCAATTATTTGCTTCTCACATATCTATTTGTCTTTCTATATGTATATATATTTATATCTATCTATCTATAGAAATAAAAATTGTTATTTACTACATGTGTCAATATATTACTTCTATTGGTGGCACATGCAAAGTATTGTTACACATGCAAAGTATATCCACTAGTCTACTAACCAAAAAACTCGTTTATTTCCTTAATGCATCTCTCATTTTAAAATCCATCCTTAGTAATTCCTCACAACATACACACACCCAAATAGAAGTCTTCTCTCCCTCTATCATTCTATACACAAAACATTGCATCATTCTTCTATATATTACTAAAACCAAAGTAAAATATAGAAATGTATGCATTCACAAAGGAAAACGTGAAAGTGCAAAATAGTGTAAGTTGCAAAGAAATGCTAGAAATGGGGGCCAAACCCTAAATCCTCCACAGGGGGGGGGGCAAACCCTAAATTGTTGAAGCGACATGGCAATGGTGGCCACAAGCTCATGCACTTAGGTGATCGTCGTCGTGTTCGTGTCCGTCGCTTGCTGCAGCTTGCGTCGCAACGGCATCGCACACACGCACGCACGCAGGGAGTGGGAATGGGAGCCCATGCGGGTTGCACTGTGGAGAGGGCGCTTGCGCTTCCTCTTCCTCTTCACTCCACGAATCCATCGCCTCAGTTTGTGCTTAACGGCCTGCAACCCACTCCTCCTGTTGTGTGCCGTATGCGACTGAATGCGCTTTTGAGATTCGAAACCGTCACCGCCAGGGAATCCCTTAGACCTCACCCTGCTTCGCACGGGTCCTGGTTTCACCTGGACCGGAGAAGGCCCACCGCGGCAGTGAAAAAGCGACTGACGTTTGTGCAGGGGCGGATTGTCTCGGTTTTCCAGGAGAGTTGAGAGGAGCGGTCCCTCTAGTGACCAAACAATTCCCTTCTCCCCCTGTACTAGTTTTGTTTTGTTTTGTTTTATATGTCTGTAAATCATTAAAACAAGATGAGAGACTGTTTTTATTGTACCCTCCAATGATCATGCGATGGATGTTGTTTGATTACTATAGTCAGACGCGTGCTTCTCCATGTCCCTTGGGATGCATGCTTCCTCGCTTCAGGGAATTTGTAGTTGGAAAACAGCATGCATTGGTTGGAAGTTCACTGAAGAAGGCGACGCGATTGTATCAGGGTCAGGTGCGGAATCAGCCCTGCTGACCGGGCAAGTAGCATACTGTTGTGGACAAAGGAATTTCTCAGTGGGGGAGGGGCCCAAGAATAGGAAAGATGTCCCGCTGTGCAACGAAAGATGCCAGATTCCAATCCCACGGCAGGCCCATTCCTCTTTCGCATACTCAGCCTTCGACGGCCTCATGACCTTCAGGTAAGGTCCCGATGGTCGTCGATCTGCCCTGTGCTCCCAGTTGAGCCCCATCAATTCCAAAAACAAAACAGAACATGAACTCGCAGTTGGTGAATAATCGGCAGAACTAAATGTCAAAGTCTTATATATATATACATATATATATATATATATATACTCATCCAAGGGTGAGTCTTTGAGCTAGAATCCGAGCACACAGGTTTTGTTTAAATCTTGCATGCAATAAAAACTCGAGGTCGTTAGCCGCGACAGGTTTCGTTGCACAGCGGGTTGATTCTGGGAAGCACAGGATCTTAACAGCTTGTATTTAGATTTCTTCGCACTTTCTGAACGAGAGGACACTCCATGAGGACAAGTCTGTCACGGAGACCTGTGGGTTTCGGTCTTGGTGACTCAGAAAATCAAGGAGTCCTACAGTAGGAGCAACACGCAAGGATGCAGATGGGACCAAGGATTGATGAGCTACTATTATCTTAATACGATGGAACATCGAAACTTAAGATTCGAAAGACAGCTGAATCTGTATAAAAGGGTCATGTGAGGTTGGCCATCATTTTCTTCGCAGCTGCTTTCCTCTTTGATCAAACGGTGCTCAAGCTCTCCACTCTCTTGAGCCTCTCTCAGCTCCTTCGGGTCATCTCTCCAACCCAGTACTCGACCATGTCTGGATGCGGAAGCCCCAACTGCGCAAACGGCAGCAGCTGCCCTTGCAGCGCTGGATGCGGGTAGGCCGACTTCTCTAACCGTAGATCAACACTGAACGAAGGCTTTTAGGGAAAGCTTCTATGGTCAAATATCAATTTTATGTTTCTGCTGTTCGAGTGATTCAACAGGCGTTTCACCGCATGGTCACCGTTAATGATGGTTTTCTACAGCTATGGTACCATTGCGCAAAACGTCAGTGAAAGAGTTTCAGAAGTCCTGCATTGTAGAAGTAATTTTTCATTGTACTAGTGGATTTCCGTAACTTTGATTGGAATTTCAACGTGCTTGCTAGTGACACTGTCGGAGGCCTGACATCAGCGGATACAAGGGAAAATGATGTCAGTGCCCGAGCACACAATATTTGCCATTATAGTGAGCATCTGGCTTTTTCGTTTGTTTGTTCTTTCCATCACGCAGATGCTGCAAGACCTTGGCTGAGCCAACCTTCGGAGGTCTACGCAAGTAAGATCGATCACTTTTCTACTGAGAATAAACTCTGTAGGAATTTTCCTTGGTTGAACAAGGAAAATAGCTATCATTCCGAGCCCGACTGCTGTGGCCCAAGCTGCAACTGTGACGATTGCACATGCCACCAGTAGACAGTCACTACAGTGGCTGGCCCTGACGCGTAACGCCTCCGCAGCATCCATGGAGGCCAAAATAAAACGAGGAGGATAATTCTACAGATTCTGATTTTCTCTCTTGTACCTCCACTGAAACTATCAAAATGCCAGAAATAAATAAATAAATAAAAGGAAAAGGAAAAGGAAAAAAAAAGTTGGAATTAGTCATTGTTTTTGATAGCAGAGACAATCAAGTGGAATCAATAATGTGCTTGGAATGGGAATGTTCAACTTCTGGGATGCAGCCATTGAACATCCTGCTTTTTGTTAGGATTTTAAATTGGCTGGATTCTCAAAATGGACAACTCCTGAATGTGTTGTGTACAACTACTGTGGACTTAAGTATTGAACGCTTGTCTAAATCGTTGCAAAAGAGCTGCCAGTTAGATGAATAAAACCAATTCCGTGGTTTGTACATGTTCATGTTTCAATAATGGATCCTTTGTGGACAGTTAGAACTATTGTCTCTACATTCTTTCAGTCTTCTCTCCCTTCGTTTCTCCCTTTCTTCTTCCTCTTATCTCTCTTTATTTCTTTATCCAAAAAATTGCTACTGGCAGCCGACTAACGTTGCCCGCTAACATGAAGCGGTCTTCCACTAGTACGATGATGGAAAACAATCTGCAATGATCGTGAGAATGTCTACAGCGTACAAGAGATTATCATCCTATCCTACAAACTACTTTATCAGCTCGTGTTCGGTATACTCTACAATGGGTGGCATTGGGTTGAGTGTAAATAGACGTATGATTTCAGATTTCCGAAATTGATAACAAGGTTCGAGACAACATTTAAAGACATCGCCGTTATGGCTTTGTGATGAGACGTGGCTAACACACCGTTCTGACCAGTGCTCTCATCCTACTCGAACATTTGCTTAGGGAAGACTACCCACTTGAAACAAAGTTGAAAAATGCTTACCTTCATTTCAAGTTCCACTTACAAAGAACAAGCTCTTTTTGTCTTACATTGTACAGTAGCGATCTCTGCATACCTGACTGAGTTACGCAGGCGCCAACTACTTTAAGGAGATTTTAAGAATATACAATGTCACTGCGGCATTTACCAGTAAGCACTTCGAGAACGAATCACAGGAGGCAGAAATTTAGAAAGGGACATCTGAATTTTCAATTTCAATTAAGGATGTATTATCGCCCTGATTCACGATGTTCATGTACTCGACCCTATTTACTGGTGATCGAGGTGGCGGATTCTGTGCACGACTTAGTGGGAGAGGGACGAGCCCTTGTCGTAGCTGCATGAGCTGGTGCACCACGTATGACATGCGTGGCCGACTTGCAGGCACATGCTGGGTACATGCGTAGACTAAGTCCACACAACACTGAATCTGAGCTACGTCAGGAATGGTCTGAATAGTAGGATCCAATAGCTCCAAAAACCTTTGGGCTTGGACAAGTGGAGTGGCCCACTCAAATGTGCTCTGCCAGTCGGAAGGTTCCGCGCCATCCACTGTTGGCTTACGTCCCGTGATGAGCTCCAGCAGTAACACCCCGTAGCTATACACATCGCTCTTGGTGGTGAGTTCGTTTCTGTACACAAATTCAGGGGCCAGATAGCCATATGTTCCGGCAATTACTGTGTGACCAACAGTAGCTTCACGCAATACCAGCCTGCTAAGGCCCACTCCTAGAATGTGAGCATCGAAATGTTCGTCCAGAAGGACATTGCTGGCACGCACATCCCTGTGAACCACATGTGGCTTCAATGTGTCGTGCAGATAGCTGTAATCCCACAAACACTATGATCAGACACTTAGCTTGGAATGAAGTCAGCATAAAACCTTGTCAAGGAAAAGAGAAGACGGCTTACGCAAGGCCCTGGGCAAGGGTTGTAGCAATGCGTATTCGTTGACCCCAATCCAATGCTTGAGCTTCCGAAGACTTGTTGTGCAACCATTGGTCAAGAGAACCGTTGGGAAAAAACTCATAAACAATGTACCCTTGACGATTCTCGTATGCACATCCTCTAACTGCCACCAAATTGAGTTGCTTAAGCCGAGCTATACGCAGCACATCATACACAAATTCCTTCTGTGATTGAAGTGGTGTCCGCTGTAACCTCTTGACTGCAACTGTAGTGCCATCTGCTAGTGTCCCCCTGTAAACACCCCCGTTCTCTTTCTGCCTACTGCCGAGCAAATTTGCTTCTGAAAAATACTCTGTCATTACCTCTAACTCCCTGATTGTGTACAACCTAAATGCAGGTCGCAGTAGCCCGCTAGAACTAGATAACTCTGCAAGCTTACGACGACGGGACCTACGCCGTCTTTTACTTCGCCTGTACGCCAAAAGAAATGCCACAATAGCTGTGGTAGTAACAGCAAGGATCGTGCATACTGATATCAATATGATAGTGTACTCTCTGTGAGAAGACTTCGGATCTTTACACTCCGACTCTGTGAATCAAGAAAAAAAAGTCTTAATTTTACATGCCTGTGCTATTTAACTTACAACACAAGTCTAAGCAGAAATGTAACAACAGATCACACCTCGTTGGACAATGATTGCTACCCGAATGCACCAGAGTCCTCAGTAGAAGCCCGATAGTGAAGAAACATTAACAGTGTCGATATCTCATTGAAGGCTACAAAGAAAAATCAGGATCGGGCAGTGCAAAAGATAAGCTGACCTTGTCCAATGGCGCAAAGAAACGAATGAGAGGAAGAGCATAAATCCCACTTGACCCCTGCCCTTGTGACAACAGTACACAGCCGAGGCGTTGCTGGGTCGGGACAAATCGGGGCCATGCAACTACTATTCGAAGGTGAAGGCACCCAGGGCAAATCAATGTAGTGAGAGGTATCGCAGTCACTCCATTTCCACTGAATGACGCTATTTTGATCCTGAGGGAGCTGACAAGCAGAAGTCACAAATTTAATGTAGGACTTCAATCCACAACGTTGCAGTAAGTCCGATAGACCACCGGCTGCTTACTAGACAATGTGACCCGACACTACACACGATGAAAAGAATAAAACCACGATTGAGTGAGCGTGATGTCTGAGCCATTGCCACAGGGTCCAATCGCGACAATTGTAGAATCTTTGCAGGGCGTTGAGATATACCACAAAAGCGAGAATTTGACTAGGTATCAGCTAAGCTCACCTCTTGGCCTCCGACCCAGCAGCCGTCTGCAGCACTGGCACCGCAGACAGCCTGGACGAAGTAAAACTCGTCGAGTGAATTCAATGATGCAAGATATCCCCCATTAGCTTTGCAAGCACTCTCTGATTCTGACCAGGAACTGTGATTCTTCATCAGAGAAAAGCATACAGTTTCATTCGATCCTGTCAGCCATCCAGGAGGGCAAGCTTCTGCCAAAAAGCAAATCTTAAGTTAACAAGAAACCCGGCAGCACGGCACTGACGAAATCAAGAAGTCTTCTTTACATTGAAAAGGACCAAGTCAAATGCAGTGAAGACAGCCAGCCCTTGAAGAAACTCACATGGTTACTTTCGAATGTGTAGGCCGTGACTTCAACGAGTAAGAAATTATACACTTCCTAAGCACTACAAGCTACATTCGGTAAAGGAAATACCAATGACAGGGCTTGACGCTTACCGCAACGCGAATCAGCAACACAATAGAAAAAACAGCACGCCAGCAGCAGGTACTGTACTCGTCCTGTGCCTGACAGGCATGCCTTCATGCCCTACCTACTTGCCAGAACACAAATACAGAATCAGCGTTTCACTAAGACACAACAGCTCCATTTCTTCATCTAAGTAGACTTTAAATCGAGAGCATCGACGCTCCCATCACACACTGAACATGACTGAACATGGCTGGCCTCTGAACCTTCCAAACCTCTACTTCAACTAAGCGAAGCGATCGCATGTGTGCTCAAAAAATGCATGCAAGGCATACAGACCACTAGATACTCTAGCTACTGAGACACAAGGTTCACGACCCGCGGATGACCATGGCCTAGTTCAATCCACCGTTACTACCAACTCAAATAGGGCAATTGCCATGACATAGTGGACTTGTGACCTCGCAGCTGGCACGCTGAAAGCCAGCTGAGGATACTATGTGGAAATTGCAATCTCGAATGCAAGTCAGAGAGCTGCCATGAAAACTAAGCACCCTCTACAGAGACCAAGGTTTAAAAAGAGGCAAAAAAATCTCAATTGCAGCATCAAATGACCACTTCAAACCGTCACGGCAAAATCGCCAAACGGGAGATACACAGACCACTGAAGCAGCCAGCATCGTGATCAGCCCTTGACAGCCGACAACGGTGCTCCCCACACCCAACCACTACTCCACCATGTCAACGAAAGTTAACTGGAAAAAGTTGTTGGAATCACTCACAGGTGAAGAAAGCACCGGGCAGTACTAAGTGAGGAGAACAAATTCCTGCTTTCTGCAAACACACCCCTCTCATTCACGCACTCCTCCTCCGCATCCAAGGACCTCCCACACATCCCAAAATTCGCAAAAGTTAGGCATCCAGATCCACCATCGCGTAGCAGCAGCCCAGTTCTCTGATCTCCTTTCTCTACCGTTGGTGCACGGCAGCAACATTCCACCCAGCCTGCCCGGACGCCATAGCCGAGCCCCACCACCACAGCACTACGACACGCTAGCTCCCCAGATGCTTCCAAGGAAAAAATGGCTTCGCAGTATCGTGCCTGCGCGACTCCTTGATTCAAGGAGAGAGACGATGGGCAGGGAACGGCCCGAGGGAACGCGAGAAAACGGCACTGTGGCGACGACGTTGCACACGAGCCACCAACGGACAGACGCGCAGGAACGGACGATTTTCCTTGCCTGCCTGAGAGCGGTAGTTTAAATTGGGCATGGGCTGCTCCAGACAAAGGACGGCGAACCCGGAATGGTATTGATTGGGGGGGGGGAGGAAAAAAAAAGGAGAATGGGAGTGCTGCTTGTATTGCCACGCGGACGCTCTTCTTCATTAATCCTCTCTTGCTCACTTACTGCCCTCTCACGTCGCTTCAGGGGTTTTGATCCTCGGAAGACAGGACACACCACAGTGTGTGCGTTGAAGTTTCGTCAATTACTGGGTTCTCTTATTCTTCTTCCCTCTTTCAATTGCGAGTTTTCGCATGACTCACCCACGATGTCCACCGCATGAGGGAGACGCTGCGGAGAATGTTCATCGCTGATCACCCCAGGTCGTCGAAATCACCGCGATTTCTTAAAAACCCTGGCGGCTTTATTTTGGAAAACCCAAAAGAGCATCTCTTCATTTAAGGTAATGGCTCGTTTTACGACGCAACTAACGTTGACAGGCGCCTCACCCACATTACTATGGGTGAGAAATAACTCATGTGTGGTCATTAAGATATTAAAGGTTATGGGCTGCACATCATCAGCTCATAACTCCTCAATCACGGTTAATCAACCAAAAACCAGGGCCTGGTATGGATTTAATTAAGTGACGGGGGGGGCTGCCCCGCTCTCACGCTAGCTCATCACTGTTCGTACCCAGGGCCTTTCCCTACTTTCCCTTCCGTTCCTCTCCCTATCCGCAAGTTTCCGATGGGCCACTAATTTATGAATCAACGACACCTGCAGTCGTTAAAGACTCTCCACACGGAGCATATTCTTCGCTCCAATCTTCTGCAGATTTAACCCCAGTTGCATGCACGTGCCATTCCTACCGCAGGCGACACTAACTCCATATTTCGGGAATAGCTCTCCATATGTTTTTGCAGCACAGCAAAGGATTCCAGGAGGCGATATAAGACCAATCTCGTCACGTCGTCTGATGGGTGTGCTGTTGTGCTGTTCCATGGAGCTAGCCAGCTAGCCAGTGTCCACAGTGAGCTACTTAACAACACCATGGGATATTGATCCCGCAAGCTGTAAATCAGCTGCTTAATGAGAATCTACGGTGCGTAATTTGCAGCTTCTTTTCTCTTTTCTATTCTGTTTTTCTTTTTTCTTTTTTCTTTCTGGCATGCGACTGTTCCGACTATTGTGTGAGTGTTTGTGTGTGTGTGTGTGTGTGTGCATGAATTGGTGAATTGGTGCTCGAACGTGCCTCCGCGTGACAAAGCCTCGCTTCCTCCCACACCACACCATGGCACCGCTGTCCCCATGATCACCGCTTTTCGTCACCTTCGTCGTCGTTGTCGTCGTCGTCGTCGTCGTCTTTTCGTCTTTTTCGTCGTCGTTGTCGTATGCATGGTGAAGGCGTTCACTAGAAACCTCATTCACGTTCGAGTGAGGCGAACGCCGTTGTTTTTCTAAGCAACCATAGGATAGTAGAAGAATTGGTAATTGATTAATTAATTAATTAATTGGTATTTGGTGCTGTGGGTTTAATTAATTCAGTAACCGCCGTGAACTATGAACGTGATGACATTTACCATGAAAAATTGCCATATATTTTAAATATCAAGATTTACGTGGGAAAATGGTACCGCAGAGGGGATAATAATATATAAACAAATAAAAATATTTATATATTATTCTGACGTATAGAAAAAAATAAACGTTAAAAAGCACCATATGAGGTAGATGAAGTGTGAAGTATTAGAGTGCACTTACAATGTTCAAATAATGAAGCATTTTAATCTTCTCAAATTCTCTATAATTTAGCAATAAATCTGTACATATCTGCATGATCAACCCCTCTATCCCAACAAATACACTTTTTTCATGTATTCTGTCGATGTGAGGACAATAAGAGCTCTGCCAGATTATCACAGTAACAGTCTTATTATTGTGATGGGACACTTAAGTCTGATAAAAGGAAAAATCAAATAAATATATAAATAAATGTGTAAGAACATTAAAGCATCACTAATGCTTATGAGGCCTATAATATAAACAGTAAACCAATTAAAAAACTAAAATGTTAGGTTTTGATACATATGATATTTTCAGTTTATTTATTTATTTATTCATTACAGTATGGTTCTTAATACCATTGGTTGTACAATCACATATGTGAGTGTATATACATACGTATATAAATATGTATATTCGTATATGTTTTGTTGACATATTTACAGTCTTAGCATAAACTTATTCTGAAATTGGATTAATATTACCAAATACTCACAAGTAAACCGAGATAATAGCAATAACAATTGCATTAGAAACAAGTATCAATCTAATTGGAAAAGAATTGTAAATATTTAAAGCTGTATTACTAAGAAAACAAAGGAAAGCCATTGCACTTTAGTATTAATCAACATGCAGAGTTGAAGTGACAAACAACATCACATTTTTTTTTACATGTTTAACACATGTTCTGAATTGATTAATTTGTTTTTGTTCATTTACACCATATGAACTTGTGACGTAAAATAGAACTTCTTTCTGTATGACATTAAATCATAATATGAGAGAATGGTTCATTTTGTAGAATTCATGTCCACTGTAACCCATATATATGAATATATATATATATATATATATATATTCTCCTCAGAAAGAGTATTTACATACTTGGAGGATTATTTGAAATTACTACACAATATACCCAAATGACTTTGTAAAACGATGAAATATGAAAATAATAATAAATAAAATCAAAAATCACATGCATATTAATTGATTCATTTATTTACACACAACCATCCTCATGAATGATTTCAAACTTATCCAAACACCCAACAAATGTCATTAATGCTATTTTCTCATGATAGAAAAACCTCATTAAGAAGTCTGTGGAGTTTTCACATCAAGCTTGTAAGTGAGGGAGTACAGCAAACATTAACACCAACCTCATTCATTTATTCTTTCATTCATTAAAAAATGAATAAGATAAACGAATAAACAAAAAACACATAAATGTAATAGAAAGAAATCAACACTTAAAAGAAAGTAACCAACACTCAATCCGTTCCCAAGCTATGTTCCCTGCTTATTAGTGTGGCCTAACTGTACTAGATTAATTAATTAATTATTTTCACCAAAGAGCTTGTGATTTCATGTATTGGTGCAACATTTCCATTGTAACATTAAAATTAGTGTAGAGAAGAAAATAGTGTGTCCACGCCAATCAGAAGAAAAATAATTTGGTGTGAACAGAACCCGCTAGCACGGTCATACACGTTCCGGAGTCCAGCTCACCCTTTTATTATTGGTCCGGTCTGTCCACGTGGACATCCTTTTCCCGCGTTATTCGGCGCCATCTCCACCATCCGATTTTTCCTAATCGGCCGACTCCGTTCCGCCGCGTCGATGTATACCGTCGGATTGAAAAGCGATTTATCTGAGCCGTCCAATGACGACACCTTTGACGGGCGCTAATGAAGCCTCCAGCATGGGAGGTGGCACGCCTTTGAGACGGAGGCCGTTGGATGACGCTCAAGCCAGATCTGGACGGTCTCCAAGGGGTTGCGTGCAATACTAAAGAAGTCGTCTAGTGGGCCACATGTCTACCAGCTAGAATTTCAGTCTGCCACGTCAACTGCTGAGTAGGACGGTGGCAATGATTGAGGCCAGTTTTCAAACAAGAGGACAGGGTGGGATAACGGGTACAGGTGCCCTGTGAATAGTAAACCGTTACTTTTTCGAAAAAGTTGATGGGTTCCTTTTTCTGGTTTCTAACTTTTGCTTTGGCAGAAAAAGTGTTAAAAAAAGTTGTGATTACTTGGTACTTCCTTTGGAAAAAGCCACTCGTTGTTCTAATTCTTTTTTGAATGGTTGTTAGCCAAATTGAATGTGATTGACATGGAATAGAAATATTAAATAATTAGATTAAATCAAGAGCACGATTGCTTTGGCAATGTTGAGGACATTTACTTTTAAATACTTTATTTAGACCTTAAAAAGTTTGTTCAATGGGTTAATCCAAATTTGTATAGAATTATATTCTTTTTTCTTTGTTTCTTTTCTAACATTATGATAATAATACTAATTCTAGATTCTAGCATTAACTATTTCATTGATAAAGTTATTTTCATTTTTATGCTTTGATGCCAATAGTTATCAATGAATCACTTGCATGTAAATTTTATAGCGGGAAAACCAATCAATGATACAATTGAAATAAAGTCATGGGTCTTTAAGGTTTTTCTAGTATTTTTGGTATTTAATAAAACTAAAGTTATAAATTACACATGATTTTACAACTGTGTTTTTTTGTATTAGTTTTAAATATATCTTTGATTTAATTTGAAGAGTTTGGTTAACTTGATGTGATTCTTGCCAAACATTTGCTTTCAATGTAGAATATGACATGTCACATCAAGTTGTGTAAAGTTTCAACCTATAGCTTTTGATAGAAGCACAAGAATAAATTATAAATTTAATTCAAAAAAAATTTGCATTTAAAAAAATTTACAATTGTTATTACTTGAAAATCCATATAATTTTAAAACCATAGAACATAGATTTATCATTATTATTTTCTAATCTAAAATTCAAGTATTTGTTACTTTACAAGATACAAGTGTGATAATTTGCTTTCCATTCATAGCATGACTTAAAACAACATTCAACAAAATAGTTGCAAGGGAGCAATGGCAATTTAGAATTTTAAGAAAAAAATATTGTTATTTCAATATAGTTTTTATGTTTAGGAAGGTATATCAATTTTAATATTATAACATAACATATCTTCCTAAACATAAAAGTTTTATTGAAATATATATATTTTTCTACTGTATTATTATAAATAAAAAATTATAATAATTTGTTTGCAAGATAAGCAAACACATGTTTTTGTTAACAATCCATTTTGGCAATATTTAATTCAAAACATCAACATGTACCAAATTTAAAAAATATTTATAATCTTTTGAAAAATAAATGAGATGATGCAATATTCAATAATTTTGGCACATAATATATGAGCATAAAGAATCTTCATATTATCAATAATGTGCTTAGAATATAATTTATAATTTTTTTTAACCATACAAATTTACTTATTGATATTATCAATACATTTGACTTCTTTATGTAATCATTTTGTTATAAATGGCAATACTCCGTATCTATATATATATATATATATATATATATATAAATTTGATGTTAATGAATTTATTAATACATAAAATTTCTGTTCATAAAATAAAAACTGAAACCTCATTTTAAGTTGTTTGATATTATCAACTGTGATTGGTTGCATTGATCTGTTTAAATTCTCTGTTATTTTTGAGTATTGATTCAAATACCAGATCATATTATACATTGTAATTTCATGAGTTATTTTATAATTGGAAATATGATTTTTTTGATATTGTATGAAAATTTATTGTTCGATTATTATTATTTTTGTCCTACACTGCACAAAAAACACAGAAGAAAATACACATAATTTGTGAGATATCTTTGCATACCATAAATCATAGGATTGAATTTTATCAATCCATTCACTAAAATTCAAATTTATTGAATCCCAAAAGCTAAAGAAGCTCAAACCTTACTTGAATCTAAAAAAAGAAAATCTTCATATTATCAAACATTTTACGTGTGACATCAATTTCTTCAACACTTATACATACATCATGATGTGTCAATGTATGTGAATGCAGACTTAGTAAAATTAACAATGAATGCTCTCTGATCACTAATCCCATTGCCAACAACCGCAAATCAACTCTGCTTGTAGACTACCATACTTTTATTGCCACTATTATCACATTCACCCACTTAATTAGTCCTTACATTACAACCACACCAACACACCCAAAACCCAACACTCCACCGACAACTCGTCACAGACAGCACCCGTTGACTTTTGTCGGTAGCATTCCATGCACATCAGTGCAGTATTGCTTCAGCTCCACTGTGCGATCGAAGCCTGTGGGAATCGATCGTCGCATCGACATTGAGGTCCGCCGAATCACCCACTGATCAAAGACTCGCTGTTTCCTTTCTCGTAGGCACTGTAGCTCCGAGGACTCTTACATCTGCAATGCCTGGGGATTCTTTTCCAAGTTGTGAGTTTCGCTGTTGCTGGATCGGAGGCCTGATATGTTTTTGTTTTTGTTTTGTTTTTCTCCTTGAATGCGTCGACAAAATGCTGTGAGCAAAAGTTTCATTCTTGTTACGGAAATTTTTCATGCTCCTGGCGTGATCAGTCGCGGTGTTTATGAGGGTGCAGTGGTTTGTGTTCGTCGATTCTCGTTGAGTCGATCGGGGAACTGAGCGCTTCATCAAGCGAGGGTTTAATGATCAGCAGGGAGACGGTAGAGGGAAATAACGCTCCACGGTGAATGGTTGCGTAGCGAGAGGATTCAATCCGCTGATGATTCCCTTCTGGTCGAAGTAATTACGCGGTGGAAGTTGCCCATTCATCACTGACGACGGTGTTCAGCCATGCCATGCACTTGTGTTTACTCTTCCCCGCGGGCAGCTTTCAATGTGTCTGAGAGGCTGGCAAATGGCAAACGTGAAGCAGAACCATGGCGCCATCTAAGCTTCCTCAGTACCCGAACGTTGTGCACGAAACTGGATTCATTCATTTTTAGCAACAGGAGAGGCCGGGGTACGACAAATTGGGGGAGAGGTTTCAATGCCGGGGGATGCAGCCACGGTGGCGACGACAATGGAATGTTGCGTGCTGCGCAGCAGTGGATTGATTGCAGATGGATTGATTGCAGCAGGGGAGAGGAAGGCTTTGTTGGTGGGTGGACTCCGTCACGCCATTACAACAATCCCACGGGTCATTCCGGACGATTGAGGGTGGATCTCGCTTTCCTCTCACCATTCAAGCGCACTGACACCAGCAACCCTGACTGTGATAAGCTTCCCATCCGGAGAGAGAGAAAAAAGGACACCACCATTGCATTGCATGTGGAGACGCTCTTTTTTTTTTTTTTTTTTTTTTTTTTTTTTGTTTTTTTTACATTCGACTTGGTTCTCTGCGAGGCTTGAGATCATGGAGCGCATGTGAGGGAAGCCGAATCCTACCACAAACACACACACACACACACAACGGCCTGATCTGACCTAGTGATTCCAAGTCAACGTCGCTAAATAAACAGACAAACACTCACACACACACACATATGTTTATCTATATCTATGTTTATCATATGTTTATCTATATATAGATGGACGTGGGATTGCAAGTTCTGCGAGGTCAAGATGCGTCGCTCTCTTCGATCACGGAAGGAACTAGTGAAAACTGTCACAACTGTAGGCAACACATACAATCAAGATTGAAAAGAAAACTGACATGTATTTCATGAATGCAGAACAGTATTTAACTCTTCTAACTTTCACTTACACAGTCAAAAGTTACTGTGACTAATATTCTAGTTTGTCTATTATTATTGTCTATTAGTTGTAGTAAATCTGTTTGCATGGTTTTTCACGAACACCCTCCCTCACCTCAATAATTTGTTAAGGTGATGTATTCTAGAGCAATCATGTTATATTATTCTTTTTGCTTAGTTTGGCTAGTGATTCATTTGGACTATGGCAAGTGAAGTTACTTGGCATATGAGCTTTGAGAATTGGAGTTGTCATGAGATTATGTAGCAAATCTTAGTAGTATATTTGTGGCTTTCAAAGAGAAGTAGTTTTGGTATTTTTTGTGTAGAAGACAAAGAAATTGAAGAGTCATTTTGTGAGATTTTACAATGGGAGTCATGTCTCCTAATTTTCTATTCATTCTTTATTTTTCCTTGGTAATTATGTGACTATCTTGCCTTATTCGTAAGAGAGTTTTTTATGAGTTCTATTCCTCAACAATATAAACCTTTGAATATGATCTTTCATTTTTGCACCAAGTTTTTGTCAATTTTGATGTTTTCAATGCCAAATGAAATTATGAGTCAAATTGTTTGGCCAAAGTAAAACAATCCTTATTCACCATCTTTATTGTGAGAATTAAGTCAAGTGAATATGGCATAGTCAAGGTTTGTTGCTTTTGAGATTAGAATAGTAGACATTTGAGATTTTGCACATAGATCATCTTAGATATAAAATAACTATTTTTAGAAGTAATCAAAGATGTGCTAGCATAACATATAAAGTAAGAAGTAAAATTTTGTGTATTTTTTTTTCTTTTTCTTTTGAATAAATATTTGTGTGGATTTTTTATATTCAAATTATAATATAGTACTTCAAATGAATCAACATGCTATGTATCTTTCTTTTCATTAACAAAAAAGAAAAAATTCAATTTGGCCTTCAAACCTTAGTCTTCATACATAGTAGCAATATTACAAATTTTAAGTTTTTTTCAAAATTTTAGAAATTTAGTTTAACCAAGAGGTTTGGTCATAATATTTTTAAATTGATCTAATATTGATATGTAAAATAGTTCAATAATTTAAATAAGAATATTCTTTTAAATATAATAGTACCATATCTCTACATGCTTTGATGTGGCATGGCAAATAGAATTTTGGACAGACTTAATGATGCTTTGATTGTCACAATAGATTGATATTAATTCAATTTTTTTAGCTTCAATTCTTAGCATCAAAGTTTTTAACCATATTGCTTCTTTGATTCTTTATATTGCTTCTTTGATTCTTTTTGTAATAACCTTTGTTTCTGTATTAGTAGAGGATGTAGCAACATTTGTTTGTTTCTTTGAAGCCTAAATAATAGGACCTTTTGCAAGTTTAAAAATATATACTATTAAGAATTTTCTATCTTTAGGATCATTAGTTGTGTTTGATAGAGTAGGGACTATTGATATAATTTTGTTCTAAAATAAGATTGGTACTAAAGAGGGAGAGATATTTATTTTTTATATTAAATTTTTAATCAACTCCATGTGTTAATTCAAAAATACAGTTTCATCTATTTTAATATCCCTCAAAATAATCAATTTATGCAAACTAAGAACCCAACACATGTATCTTTTATTTTGCTAATCAAATTTGACCAACAACCTTTTGTATGATCTTATTGCCAACTTATCAACAATACAATTTTTTTCTAAAATATTTACCTACAAGCCAAAAATGTGAATGTGGTTGAGAGAAAGAAGCTTATTTGTGAACTGCTAATAAGGTGTTTATGAGTTTGTATTTGTGGTGGTGGGAGATTTATTTATAATATGGGCAATGGTATTCATAGTTTTACTCTAAAGGAATTTTGGAGTTGTAACTTGAATGATAATAGAATATATTTTTTTGAAAAGAGTTCTATTCATACACTCGGCCACACCATTTTATGAAGGACACTTTGTACTTGTTAGTTCATATTGAATGCTACATGAGTTACAAAATTGTGTCATAGTTTTGGAGAGAATCTTGCTGCCTCAATCTAATCTTATGATGTTAATTTTTTCTTTAGTTTGATTTTCTATTAGTATTACAAATTGTTTGAAGTGTTTGGTTGGCTTAGATTTTTTACAAAAGAATTTCAACTATACCATTTTGCTATAGTTATTAACAATTATTATAAAGAACTTGGGCCTACCAAGAATTTTTTTTGGCATTAACTCATATAGATTAGTGAATAATAATTGGAAGATTTACATTGCTTGGTGGAGACTTTTCTTGGGATACAATTGATTAGTTAGCTTACTAAGTTGGCATGATTTACAGATCTTATTTACTACAGATATATATAGAATTCTTATTACAAGTTTCAAAGATAATATATATAAGCTCAAATTATTAAGATGGACTATACAATAATATAGTATTTTTGTAAGTTAAGTAGTAGATGAGATCACATTATTGATATCTATCATTGTATTTTTTTATAATCAATTGATATAGGCTATTTTTTGAGTTTTTGATACATTTTTTTATTATCTTGTTAGAATTTTGATTAAGAAAAATAAAACAAGTAGCATCAAAATATGCAACATACCTTAAATCATTGAGCAAGCCCACAAAAAGTATTTTTTTACAAATTCCTAGAACATGTAAAATATGTGATATCTTTTTTAATTGAACTATTTGCAAAATAAAATGTTATAACCCTACTCCTAGCAATGGAGTAAGTTTGGCTTTTTGCTATTCCAATTTTCCTTTAATGTCATGCTCTAAGCCATTAAAATAAATTTTCTGTCTTGAAATGTGCTTACTTGCTCTAGTATCTAAATACCAGTTAGAATCTTCATTTTTAACATCAAGTGTTTTAATAGTAGCTTTGAAAGTTATTCCATCTTCTACTAGATTTGTTTTGATATTTTAATTTGTTAGATCTTCTTTGTATTCTTAGGGTTGTGGTTTGCTTTCAATAACATGAGTGTGCCTCATTTTTTTTGTTGCAATTCCATTCTTCTATTGGCTTTTAAATTAAGAACAAAGATTTTTTTAGGACAAATGTAAATTCAATGATTAGAGATTCTATAATATTTACACAAGCTGGGTCCTTGTATTGTAGTAAATCTGGATTGAAGATTGGTTTGTGGTACCTCAGCAAATAGTCTTTGTAGTTGGTTTTTATATCTATTAGCACAAAAATACAAATCTTTTAAATTAAAAATAATTTTTGGAGAACTAATTTGTTGTCTACTCTTTTTGAGCATAAGATTTGCTTAGAATTGAACAAGGATAAGAAATTTATCTCATGCAATGTAGTATTGCAAGAAATAGTCATAGTTGTCAAAAATAACTTTTATGATAATTTGAACAAGTTCATTGCTAGTTATTGTAATCCAAATAGCTACCAATTATGTATTAATGCCATAAAATTTGGTAAAATATTGTTCAAATATATTTTCTTGAATCATTATAATTTGAAATAATCAATTTTTTAATTTGAATTTCTTGTTTTCAGATGTAATTTCAAACGTAGTTTTGAGAGTATTCCAAAAGAGCTCGGAATCTTCAAATGTTATCAAATTTTGTAAAAATATTGGTTTAATAGTCATGATCATGATGTAGAGTAACCTTTCTCTTTTGTTGTCAAGGTTAGGATCCTCATGCATTTAGTCTTTATAAGAACTAGTATTATTGTCTTCAAGCAAGTACCAAATTTTTTCTCATTTTGTAGCATGAATAAGCATATATTTCTATAGATGGAAATTTTTAGAACCTATCAATTTTACATCTTTTAGTAGAATAATTTTCTTTGACATTATTAATTATTTGAGTCAGTGCTAGAAAGGATCTAAAGAAGATTTTGTCTAATTTGATATGTGAAAGGTAAAATTTGATGCAATTTAATTTAAAAAGAATTGTGAAATATAAATATTCATAAAAAAGGGCTCATCTTTGGAGCTCTCATACCACGTTGAAAATTGTCACAACTATAGACAACACATACAATTAAGATTGAAAAGAAAACCAATATGTGTTATATAAATGCAAAACAATATTTAACTCTTCTATTTTTTATTTACACTGTCAAAAGTTACAATAACTCATAGATAAGATCTTATCTTTTAGTTTTTATTATTAACTACTGATTGTAATAATTCATTTGCATGGTTTTACATAAACAAGAACTTGAAAGAGGATATTAGACTTGCTGCAACATGTAGACTTTCTCATCGTGACAACTCCCATTTAAGTCTTCAAAATCAAGAATTGTTGCTATTGTTGCTTATTTATTTTGAAAAATTTGGATTTTTATATAAATCATTTTTATACAAAAGTTGTTTGAATGAGTTGTTCACAAGGAAATTTGACTATGGAGCAAATGCACACAAATTCAGAATTTCTTCATATAAAAGTGAAACTTTGTTGGTGTGGTACTACAGGTTGAAAGTTTGAAAAACAAACTTGAGAGAATAATTATTAATGCTTGGTGTTATTATTTGCATGTATTTGTATTCATCTATTTACGTTGATTTCAGAGAGTATTGAGTTTCATAGCATTTGATATAGTTTTTATTTATTTATTTATTTTCATATTGTTTTCAATATTTTAAATGATGTCAATTTTGAGAATGCTTTTGATTTTAATACATGTATTGGCAAATTTCGTCTAAAAATGATTGAATTGTGATTTTTAGTTTTGTTATAATTATTTGTTTATTTTATTTTTGACTATAAATATATTAATTTAGTTAATTTTAACATTTTGGTATTGTTACAAATACAAAAATTAATTCAAAAGTCGTACATTTTTTAAACAATCCTTCAAAAAAAAAAAAAAAAAAAACTTACATACATATTTTAAAAAAAATTATTGGATGTGATAGAAATCTATTTTTTTACATGATAATAGTAATATTTTACTATATACTTCAGCATGAAAAATCTTATGATTTTATAGAAGTTGAATAGCTGTTTTAATTATATTTATTTAATTTTAATAAATTAATAAATTAATAAATTAAAATAATTATATATATAATATTTATTTTACTTTTGAATTTGAATACAATCATTGGAATGTCATTATTAATAGATTCCTATTCAGTATACAATAAAAGCATTAAAAAATCTATCAATTCTAAGATATGATGATAACACATGAATAATATTATAATTGCTTCTTTATATTAATAATATTAATTAATTGGATTTTATACATAAACTATAAACTATATGCATAAACTTCTATACATAAAATATACATATCAATATATATATATATATATATATATTTAAAATATAAAGAAAATGGATTTTTTTTTATTGTATCATTTGCATTGGTCATATTTTATTTATTATGTTTTTGATTGTAGCAAAAATTGACTTAATTAGTTATTTTTTCTTTATTTCTTGATCTTTGAATAACCACATTGTACAACTCTTTAAAATTTATTGTCAACGATACATGATAATAATAATCTTAGAATGTAATTTTAAATATTCTATTTGTTTATTTCATTTGGGACTAGGTTTTTTTGCTACAGTTTTATTTTCATTACATCCTTCTGAGTCTGCAAGCTCTTGTTCAGTTTTCTTCCACACACAAACACACGAGCATGTTGTCACTACAACACATCTCAACATTGCACACAATCCCCATCGAACTAAACAACGAAGCTTTGGTATTCACACACTGAACAGGCACCGTTCCTTGCACAAACATCAACAAAAACCAACAAACACAGCCTTCAGTTTGTGTGTGCGTATTGACCCACTTGAGCAAGCATCCACCGTTGGTTTCCCACGCTTCCAGCCTTAATCTGGAAGCCCAAAGATCCAAACTTTCATCACACCGAGTGTAAACAACATAAATAGAAAAAGTGACTGTACAGAATGAGCTTTGAAGCTCCGATGAAATGGATGGAGGAATCACAGCAGGTTGTCACACAGGATAAGAGCTGAACTTCATGGCGAAGGCAAAAGTGACAAAGTGGATGAGAGGATCATTCAATGCGTAGCGTCTTCATACTGGATCAGTTAATATCGCACAAGTCCAGGACCTGGAACAGTGTGAGCCGGTGTTCTTTTACCGATGTCTTGTCAAAGAAATCGCTGCCACTCAGAACTCACTCGTGGCTTGAAGAGTGTTACATCCCACCAGACGGTGCAATGGATTTATGGCGTTAGACTTTCACTGCACTGAGTGAATCAGGCGGACGAGTTGACCACTAGTTTGGATTATTCGTGTGCAACTTCACTTGGATAATGATGTTTTTTGGAGCAAGTTACATGGGTTAGTCACATCTTGCCTCATTAATAGCTGTGTCGATGTCCTTCCATTTCCAGTGATCTATAAGTAGATATAACTTTGATCCACCTCTACGACGAGTTCTTTCGTTGCATGAATACATGCATGCATTCAGTTGAAGGGGTTTTTCTTCTCCCAGTTTCGATGCTGAAATTGGTGGAAGCTTGTTGCGCCGACTGTGCAGGGGCAAAAAGACTCATACTATGTGAGTTCAGAACAAGAGTTGTATCACATATGGAATACTTCAACTGGGCGTCGAGTTCCTTCCTCTTACATGGGATTGTCGTTTCTTGGGTCATTGCTTCAAGATCAACGTGGACACCTCACAATATAAATCGGATCGCTATTGACATATATCGACACGAAATGAGCAAGTGGGTGTTGTCAAGCACACTCAAAGTTCATCTCAAATTGAGTTTGACACATGAGTTAGAAGTTAAGCTTTCAAGACTATCATCTCAGAATTGAGGCAGACTATTGTAGTTGTGCTGGTCAACCATGAAAAGAGTGGCCTAGGGTAGGACATAAAATGCCAAATCCAGATCAGAAAAAATCTACTGTTTAGCAATCCAATGAACAAAGAGTTGGAAAGGTTGCGGTCGCCCCTGTTTCAGGCTTGACTCCGTCTATCGCCAAAATCCTTTGCTGCAGTTGCAACCGCCCTAATTATGGTCCAAGTCAAAAAGGTTTGTGAATGAGCAGTCACTAAGATTTGCACAAAGATACAGAGATCTGAATACTTCGATACATTGATCGTTCGAAAGTAGCAACAAATCACTAAAATGAGAAAGGAAGCTCACATTCACATCACGGGTTCGAATAAGAGTTAATTGAGAGAAATAAGGGCGATACGAGTCAGAGGCTCATCCAAAGAGGACAACCACCATCAGTATTATAACGGGGAAGAGATCCTTTGCTATCAGTTAAATTGCCGCTTCATATATCATGAGTTGTCTAAACCTCATTCACAACCGTCTATTCAAACTATAATTCCAAAAGAAGGAATTATACCACCATTGGAAGTAGCAGCAGAAGGGCATTCCCCAGAGCACGAAACTGGTGACGTGAACTAGCTGTGATTGCACCTCAAGGATCACCATGTCACCTCATCACCTAACACAATATGAAAAATATCTTCTCGTCGCCAGCCTCTTTAAAAACAAAGCAAAATCATCTAGTCTTAAACGAAACAAAGTTATCTCAGAAAACCCAACTGTCTGTGATTAGGAGGATTAACTCACCGACAGTGCATCAACATTCGACATGGAAACGCCTTTAGCTATTCAACTTAGAGGTGAGCAAGAATCTTGGAAAATAAAATCCTTACAGCTCACAGTCTTGGTGGAATCGACTGATAGAAACGACCTAAGTGGATGGGCATGCTCACAAAAGTATATATATATATATATACATACAAATAAATAAAGACAAATACACACTTATTACCCAAAAAGTTTTGTTAGGAAATAGATCACTTTTCCTCCAAAATCAAAATCAAGTCAATTGCTGTTCATTCAAGCATTTCTTCACTTCTAGACTCAGACAAATAAATGTCAATAAAATTGTCATTTCAAAATGCAAGGACGTAATGACCCATTTTGATCTTAAGGTGAAAAATTACAATTGAGTCATATGAGGGTAAAATTCATCCCTCACCTCAAATTATAAGATGGTCTTAATTAAAAATTGCTTGTAATTGGTGGTGTGAAGTGGAACAAGCAATACACAATAATAAAATAATAACAACAAAAAACAAGTGAAATAAGTTCAATGAAGTAATTCCACATTATAAATTTAGTTACAATCCATGTGTTAGATTTTTATCCATAAAATTAAAAATTAAAATAATAATATATATAATTTTTTATTCTTTCAATAATATAAAAAATATGTAAATCCAAGTTAGTATGAATAAGTTATGATAGTTTAAAGATAGTTTAAAAAATGTAAATAACAAAAAAGTTAAGTGAATAATGTTTATTTTAAAACAAACTTATTTAAAAAATCAAGAATTTGAACCTCACCACAACTTACAAGTATTGTATAAGAATATCTAAGAGAGGCCTTAAGGCCTTAGTCTTATTCTCATACCTATATCCAAGGTGCTCCAAGCCACATGAGGCTTGTGTACTTCCCATCATATAAGGACTAAAGTAGTTTTTAGTCCTCATATTTTCTATGAGTAGAATTATTTTTTTTATAATTTTGATTATACTATGGTATTTTTTTATAATTAATACATATAAATATAATGCTCATATAGAAATTGATAATAATAAATAAATATTAATACTTAATAATAACAAAAAATATTAAACCAACTAAAATAATTGCATCGAAGAATTGTGAAGATATTCTATTATTATAATTTTTTTTCTAAAAGATTTTTGTATCATATAATCCATCTACATTCTAAAAAATACATAAATATCAAAAAATACTCTTTAATCATAATATTTTTTATTTAAATAAATTAAAGTAATATTTTTAATAATTCCATTGATTAAAATCTATTAGTAGAACTAACAAGTCTTCTACCATCAATTGAGATTGAGCTTTGGAATTTTTCACCATTCAATGGTGGTCAAGAATGTTAACCTTTGATCATGTAAAGAAGAATCTTTGTTTATATTTACATGGGAGTTAGAATTAAACTTGCAATATAATGTTGTAGTGAAATTTATAATGATGTTATGCCCATCATTATGATAATGACAATGAAAGGTTTTTATTTTTTATTTTTTAATTATTGAATAGATAATGTAAGATGTTACAACCTTTAAGTTTTTTTGATTATTTGAAACTAAAAAAATAAAAAATACAAGTAGAAATCTTTTATTTAAATTAATTATTTTTATTATTACAAATAAAAATAATAAACTATGAAAAAATTTAACCAATAAAACATATTTTTATTAATTTTGATGGTATATATATTTTAAAAAAAAATATTATATTTTTGAATTTTTCGGATTGTTTTACTTTGTTAGTTGATTCAAAAAATAAAATAAAGTAAATGATTAATTTTAAATATTTCTTGATTCATTGCAATATATTTAAATAAATTACTGTATTTGAAAAGTTTTTATTTTTGAATTTTTATTTTTGTAAATTAAATAATACAATGATTTTATAGATATACACATACAATGATTTATTCGAAGAACATGTCTTTTCAGTTTATTGACTTTAATCATTTTTTTCTACTGCCTTTTTCATGATTTAAAACATTGGCTTGCTACTATTATAAAAAAATTTATAAAAATATATATATATATATATATATCTATATATAGATATCAGATTATATTATCTTAAGAGAATTATAATTTTTTTTATTAATGTTGAAAAATAATTATATTACTTTAATATTTACATGATTCTTAAAACATAATAATTTTATAACAACAACTCATAAATGTCAAATAGAATAAAAAAATGTGGTTAAAAAAATCTTGAATAGATATATGATTTTTGTAATACTAAAGTTATGAATAAAATTTAATGAAGTTTTAATCTTGAAGTATAATTTATTTTTTTATCATTTTTATATTTTATTCTTAATAGAATCTTGTGCATATATATATATATATATATATGTATAGGACTAGCTTATCTTTGTTCTTAGAGGGGTTTTAACATTGCTTCTCAATTTCAAAGAAATACCACATCTAAAGATTGGCACAACAAAAATTCTAAGAGACAACAATATTTATACAATATAAGAAAAAAGTACATTTCTACTTATAACTTGTTATTATATGTCCATTCTATGGGTTTTGTTTTTATCTCTTTTTATATAATAGAAATGAGACTAATTGTTTCAATTATTTCTTTTTTTTATTCTATATTGTATTAATTCAAATAAAACATATTTTTACATTTTTACTTTCTTATTTTGTATATTAATAGGATACTTTTATTGTTATTTTATATTTATCTTTAAATATAAAAAGTAACTTTTAAAGAATAGAAAATTGAGTATAGATGTGTATTTATATATTCTTAAATCAAAAAGAAATTAAAACTGGTTTTATTAGCAATGCCTTGATACAATTTTTATAAAAATTAATCTAATTAGCCAGCATATGAATTTAAGGCTGAATTGGGATGTATTAGCTACTCTAGAAAAGGTGGTAGATTTAAACTTTTCTGTCACACCTAAATTAAATTTTTTTAAATTACAAGATGATACGTTATGAATAAGATTTACTATTTTTTAATATATATATATATATATATATATATATAATATTATTAATAAATATTTTAATATGCAAATTAAGTTTTAGCTAAAATATTATCTATTAATATTTGTAGATTAATAACATGTTTTAATATAATATAATAAAATATAAATTATTTTAAAAAAATTTAAATAATATAAATTAAATCATAAAAAAACAAAATATTCAATAATGTCAATCATTGCTTATTCAATACAAAAATTTAATTTAATATAATGTATTTTAAACTTTTAATCTTCTTTTTAAAATATGTAATGAATTCTTTAATTAATAGTTTTTATCAATTTATGCACTATATATTAATATTGTATTATAATTGTATTAACTTCATATTAATTTTACATTAAAAATAACACTTAAAAATATGAGTAGCACAACTATAAATTTAATTTGCAAAAACTTTCTACAATCATTATTTATCTATTGATTTTGTTTTTACAACAGTATCATGAAAATCAATAGCTCTTATTTATTATTTTCTTTGCTATGTAATTAATAATGCAATAACCATTCATTAATTACACATTCATATAAATTATTTTAAAGAAGTCTAATCTGCATATAAAACAAGGGGACCACTAGGTGAACACCTCTCTTCTATTGTGTAGACACCTCCCATGCCACATACCCACCATACACACAATAAATGTTTTATTTACATTAAAAAGTTTTAGGGTGAATTCATACTAAGAACTTTTTGTGCAATGGCTTATGATGATTTTTTAATTTTTTATTAAAATAAATAAAACTTATAATATATTTTATGTAATTATTTTATTTACTTTTAAAAAATTATTAATTATATTTAGATAATATTTTATTATAAATTTATCTAATTTACATTCCTTTATTGTAAATAAGACTTTCATTACATATATGCAAAGATACATGCCACATTGAGTGTCCCTATAGTACAAAGGGGAGGGGGAGGTGTCAACACAATAAAATTTGAGTGGCGACTTAGTGGTCCCTTAAAACAATGACCACATACTTGCAAGCAAGTGTTTATTGGATATGTCTATATATAAAAAAAATAATAGGTAATTTTTTTGCCAAAGATATATTGACATACAAATAATGTATTGTTGCTTATTATTTTGTTTTAGAGCTTACTTAACTTAAGTATTAGAAACAAAAATATTATTGTTATAAATTAATATTATTTAAGAATTTCTATAAAATGCTATGTTGTTTTAAAAACATAATAATTGATGATGTTATAATAATATTATTTATAATAAAAATATACTATTATATTTGGCTCATGCTAGACAATATTAATGCAAATGCTATCTATGATTAATATATATATATATATATATATACATATATATAAATTTATTATCAAATTGCTTTTGTTGTCTAAAATTAAATTGAATTTTATTTCTGACATAATCAATAGTTTATTTTACGTAATAGAATAAGCCACTTAAAAAATCTATCTCTTTTAATCTTGCAAAATTAAATATAAGCATGCACAAATAGCCACTGTAGGAAAAACTAATTTATTTTTAAAAATTCTATAAATATAAATATAAATATATATATATATATATATATTTATAAAATTGACTAATTAATTATAATTATTTTGCAATACAATTCTTTTATAATGACTTATGAACAAGGAGGTGGTAGAACATCCCTTACAAGGGATGTATTCTCTCATTGTACATCTATAAATATTTGTATAGAATAAAGCCTTGGTAACTACTTTAATCAAATATATAAGCAATGAATTGCCTTTTAAATTTAAAACCCTTAATTTTAACTTCTAATATATATTTCTAAATTTAGAATCTAAAACCTAGCTTACTAAGACTATATTGTGAATCCAAGCTAATTATATAAAATATAAACCATAAATATAAATATGCTTCTATTTGTGCATTTGACCTTGGAGTTATGCAAGAATGGACATCCTAATAAATATGCATTTGGAAAGACATCTTTTGTAAGAAAGTTATAAGAGATATTTTGTTATATGTTACTTGCAATATCAAAAAATATTGTTTTTTTATAGTAGTTGACTCCTCCAAAATACAACTTCTTGTTATTTTGAATACATTTATTGTTTTATCTTTTAAGAAGAAATAAAAAAGAAACAAAAATATTTCCTTAATAATGGACTTTTGTATTCTGTATCCAAATCCTAATCTTGTCACATATAAGTAAATTATTTTTAATGAGTATAGATAATTATCTGTTATTCTACATAGATGTTAATTTTTCTAAAAAAATAAAGTGCTTTTAATATATTTTTGACAAATTTCTTTCAATATATGTATATATTAAGATGCTATTAAATATCTTAAAAACACTATTAATTAAATAAAAAATATATCTATAAACCAAAAAGAATTTCATCTAATGACAATGACTATGTAATAAAATTATCATACACAATTTTTACTAAAAAAGAAAAAATCATTGATTAAACTAATATTCTTGTAGATATTGATATCTATATATTTACTTTGTTATATAAATACATCTACAACACCTATTATAAGTATCAATCATTAATCCAAATTAAAACTCTTTTTTTGGTTTAGAATGACCTTGAACTACAAAAAAATGATACTTAGCATCCAAGTTTATCAAAATAACACAAAATAGGTTGATAGTTCAATCCCCACCTATGAAATCACAACTATGCTTGATGGAAGTATGATTTACCTACGTTGTGTCAAACAAATAACTATATTGCAGCTCTCAATCATTTGCATTAATACAGGTTCCACAAAAAGTGAAACAACATCTTAACAACAACAACAACCAAATGTTACAACATGAATGGATACAAAGAGCCCACAACTCTGAGAATAAAGGGGGATAAGCGTGACATGGCAGCAAGAGAGGATCCACCTGGCGTTGCAAAGCGTGACATGGCAACGCTTTTTCGCAAGTGGCAAAGCACAATCCAGTTGTACTGAATCCGCGTGGCCACAGCACTATTAACAATCCAAGCCAGGGCAAAACAAAGCCAATGGCATGGAAGGGCATGAGATGAAGCAGACGAAGAAAGAAAGACAGAAGAAAAGAAATAAGGGAGTGTCGGGATTCATTCTCAGGAAAGTTCGGCACCGGATAGGATTTTGCACAACAACAAAGAGGGTGTGGGAGTTGAAATGGGGAGTGTGTCGCTGCCTTGTCTGCCTGCCTGCAACTGTTAGATATTGTGGGGTGTTGCAAAGGTGGAATCTTGATACTTACCCACCCAGCTGCTACTACATGCCGCTTCCACACCGCATTATTGTCTCCACATGGGAAGCCCGGGGACTTCGAGACTAGCATCATCGGATCGCATCGCATCGCAGCCTCACTTGGATTACGCCGGGAGAGAGGGTGAGAGGAAGCGAAGAGCATGATCCTTGATGCTCAATTTGCTTACAATTGCAGTGAGTTCGCAGAGGGCGGCAGGCTTCACTAGTCACCCACTATATCTACAAATCCGGTGCGGCTCTTGCAGGGAGCTGATAGGAGAGAAAGGTATGGATGCTGACCAGCTATCGCTACTCCCGATCCTTGAGGATCAGTTTAGGACCCATTGTGGAAAGGGGTGGACCAAATCACATGGAGATGATACCACCGTGAGCTGGTTGTTGCTTAGACGGTACTTATCTAGACAGGTTTGGGAATGTAGAAGGAGTGCGTTGGAGTTTTTGGTGGTGGGGTGATTGTGTTCGCTTTGCTTGGGATTGAAGTGTTCCAGGTTTTGGTTGGTTTGGAAGTCGGGGTGATCGATGCTGCTTTTAGTGCGTTGCGCTTGACATGGATTCTTGTGTGGTCTTGGGTTTGGGAGGGAAGGGGAAGCGGGTGGGGTGTTGTTGTTAAGTGGCTCGATGTGGTGGAGAAGTGGAGTCTTGGTGCAGAGGTGGTATTGCTAGATCTGGTGGCGATTGACGTGTCGTTGATGAGTTTTTGACGATAGCGGGTATTTCAGGAGAGCTTGACCGGGTCTCGAGCTGCAAAGTGCAGGGTGGTGGAACAGTTCAGTGTGAGCTTCATTCGCTCTTGTTTAATTGTTTCTTGTGAATTGGATGATTGCCATAAGTTGTGTCTGGTGTTGTTTCTGGTTTCGGGACTTGGTGAATTTGTACACCTGCTGCAAAGTGAGATTGAGACGACCATATTGATCGATGATACTATTTTGTTTCTTTTGAGAATCACTACTTGCGTTTCAAATTAACATCTGATCAGAAAGATGATGCCCTAATTAGGTTTAGGGAACTCTTAGGTAAGTTCTGGTTACAATGACAAATAATTTTTTAGAGTTATTATGATTATCAGAATATTGCAGTCTTCTTGTTGCCAAATTGTTTTAAGTGTGCGTGCGCTTCCAGAAGCCACCAAGCACTGATGTTCGTCAACTACTTTGTAAGGTCAGTAACCTATGGCCTAATGGACATTATCAAAGTGAGAGGTCGAGCTGATTAGATGATGGGTGACCGTAATTGTGAGGCATTTAGGGTTAAATTAATTCAGTTTCTTGTTTATCAAGAGTAGACGTATGGACAGAGAAGAACATGCTTGGGATAGCAGCATTCATACCTTAGTCCTCATTAATATTAATGTGGTACACTCACGTGCATGATAGAACACAGGGTTTCTTGGAGTCGTTCTCAAACTCTCTCCCAAGTTGGAGTCATATATGAGGACAATTTGGTATTCCCTTTTAGGCCATATCTATCAAGGTTTAAAAGGTGTTTATTATTATTATTATTATTATTATTATTTTATACATAATTATTGGTTTGTATTCTTGTTTTGATTAACCGTCTAGTTATACTTTTGTGCACATAGAGAGGGATTGATTGTTGATGTACTGTGTTACGGTCCAGGTGCTGCTTGAAAGATCACCTTGATGCACTGTTATCTCTGGATGGAATCTGAAAAGAAGAATATATGGGATCTCAAGGGTGAGGAAAGCACCTTAATTGGATGGGCTAAGAATCAACACTGCATTCATCACATCTTGTCTCTAAACTTTTGTCTGCGACCAGAAAGAAAGTAATCCAAATGTGCTCTCTTACTGTTCCTGCCGAGATGAGGTTTGGTATTGAATGGCTGGGCAACTTGGAGTCTGAGATGTAAGAGAAGTTGCGTACGCCATCTTTGTGTGCTAAATATGAGTAGTCATCAGCGGACATTGGAAAGGTGGAGAGAAAATGAAAGGAGAAGCCTTCGAAACATTCGAGAAGGTGCATCTTTTAAGAGGAGTGCCACCTAGGTAACACCAGTGACGTGGATGACTTAATAAGTAGTAGAACATGGCTACTGAATGGTCCCTCAGTGAAGAAATACATCTCATAGGGGAGCAAGTGAGGGTGCTGAATCAGATCCCGAAGGCATGCAAGCAGTTGTCGGAAAGGTTTCAGGTTCTGAAGAGAATTATGCGATTTAACCAAGGCCAATGCTCTTGTCTATGTGACAGCTTCTAAGTCGTTCTCGATGAGTTGTCTTTGTCTATACAAATGGAATACTCAAACATCCACCAGAAAGCTATTGAGTTGCAGCGAAAGTCCGTCCGACAATGCGCGGACTTCGATCAATGTCTCTCACTTTGTAGGGATTCGTTTCTAGAATTAAACCATGCCATACATGACGGCCAGGAGCTTGTTATGGCATGCACTCTCGAGCATTGGTGTAAGTCAGCTGTTGTGATGTCCAATCCAATTGATTTGCAGGATCCTGGACACAATCAGTTCTTAAGGTCACCATTTGGCATTTACCTTAAGAGGTTTTTGTGGAGCCTAGATGTAGTTGAGAATGCCTTTATGATATTGACAAGAAACCCAAACTTCAGGTACCGGGAACGCCTGAACCTCCACTTTATAGATAATGGCAGCAGTAGCAACGATGGCCTTACGTTTGAGGGTCTGACTGATCTTTTGATGGGGAACAAGGCCATGTTAATTTAACAACACGTTGGTTAGCAATGCTGTGCACTTCCTAGAACTAAGTGATCTGCGAACCATGATGAAAAAATTAAACTGTATAGTAGATGATTCTTTTCTCCATGATTTCTAGTTCACCCAGCACCAGGCTATCGCCGAATTCCTCCTAAAGAAGCTTAACGAGCCTTGTCCTCGGCTTAACTCTCTTCCGGAAAGCAATTGGCTGGACTACAAAGATATGGTGCGCATTCGGCATCTTGGGCATGGAGACCACACCGTAATAGATGAGTATGAATGGTTTGGATTTAGTGTGGCCGTTAAGGTCATCTCAGGTGTCGAGAAGGAATTTGTAGCCAAGAAGGGGGCAACGTTGGCCTTGGCAAAGCATCCTTATGTTGTAAAATTGATAGGTTGTGCATACAGGGAGGAAGATCGAACAGGCATGCTGGTTCTAGAGCTCATAGATCAGGATCTTCAATCTCTTTTGAGTTCTTGCTCTTCAATTGATTCTCCTTTCAACTTTGTTGTTGCTATTGACATCATGCTCCAAGTAGCGAAGGCAATAGAGTATCTACATGATTGCCAGATAGTCCATGGGGACTTGAGAATTGCCAATCTTCTAAACAAGCTCAGTAAGAAGTTTCAAGTGAAGGTCTCAAATTTTCAACAAACAAAATACAAGTTTCATGGCACGTCAAGGAGTTCTCAGTGTGCTGGGAAATTTGATGATAGAATTCGTTGGAGAGCACCAGAGGTTATTGGGGGCTAGGTTGATGAAGAAGAACGTTTAACGGAGTCTGCCGATGTTTACAATTTTGGATTGGTTTGTTACTAGATTCTGACCGCGAAGTTACCATTTGAGGGTATATAACTTGAATTATTGTCGAAGAAAGTCAAGTCTGGCAAGAGACCGGAGCTGCCATCGTATTGTCCCGAGTATCTAGCAGAATGTATCCAAAAATGTTGGGCTGTAGTGCCTGAAGATAGGCCGACGTTTGGGGATATCTGCACGCGGAAGGCTTACTACAAAAAAGTTGATATCGATGAGGAGCACAAGGAAGCATTGGTATCCTTTGGACTTCATTGGGCTGGAGAAGATTTTGATCTCAAAAAGTGGCCGACTTGCGTTTGATAGCGAAAGCGGAAACAAGGGCAAAGCTTCGTTTTTACATTGGCAAGATGAAAGGTGTAATTCTTGAGGGTTTAATTTGATTAATTAGAGATGTGAGCTCTATATCCCCCTCGTTATCCTAGGTCCATGAAGGAGAGGGTGTTAAAAGGCTACTTGCTCAGGAAAATTTGTTCAGGTAATGTTGCATATACGAATTGCCCTTAATGAATATTTCTCATATTGTCTGACTTTTGTGAGGTGCTATCGCTATGCAGAACTCTGTCCTAGGTAGTCTAGTGCTAGTCTAATGTACCAACATAAATTATGTGGAAACGCTTGTGGTCTCTAAGAATAAGACCACTTGTGCTTCAATGACTTTAGGCACATCAGACGCACATTCAGTCTTGGAATCGGTCGCATATTTGTTCGTTTTGCACTTAGGTCAAGCCTGTTGAAAATAATTTTAGACCGGAGTTTCCACCAGGATTTTGTTTTGCTGGGGTATTAGCAGCAATTCGTGCAAAAGATGAGACAGAAATATCAGGGTTGTTGGTTTTTGTTGAAAAAGAGGTTGGAGTATTGTGTGATAAGCACTCAAAGAATCCATAATTTGTGAAAAGCTTCCACGCTGCATTTGGAGTGGGATGGGGGAATTGTGGGATGGAGTTATTGTTTGAAGGCTATATGAAAATAACTTCATTTTGGAGTGGTTGAGGCAGATAACCAACTGGAGACTTGTCCATGTGGAGATGAAGGATGTCCCCATGGAGAAAGAAGACAGTTATTTGAATCTGTGTGTGCAGAGGCATTATTTCTATTTACAACAGAAATATGAGAGTAAAATGTTTTAATCAACTTTCAAGTCATTCTTACATGATTCTTGTGTTATATCAACGTTCTCTTTTCCACTCTTAAACTCACCTTAATCCCGATGAATAGTTCTGGTATTTTCTCCGCCACTGGGATATTCTGACTATGAGTTCTCAACAGTATACAAATCTAGTGATATGCTACCATAAAAAAAACAATCTTAAGCTTAGCTCTTGGAAATAAGGACTGTGAGGGGGGGGGGGGGGAGACGAACAGCTAGAGTTATGCCGAGTAATGACTACACTCAACAAAGCTTTAGTTCTTGCGTCAATTCATCAAGTGTTGTGCTTCATTTGAACAATAAGGTGCCGGAAGCATCGTCGACGTGAGCTAGTACTTTGTCGTTGCCCTCAGCAACAGAGCAGTAGAATTTCCAGAGATCTAATTGCTTTGGTTTTGGAATTCTTTTGAAAATTTCAGAAGTTGTAGTTGGACCCTTGCGTGAGGGGAGGAAGGCTTGCTGGAGTCTCTCTCTCTCTCTCTATATATATATAGTATTGCAAACTTTCATAAAATAATTGTTAAATTTTATTCTTAATTTATTATTATTATTAAATTATTTAAATATAAATATAAAATTGGATTGTGACTTGAAACAAGAAAAAAATATAAGAATAATAATAATAATAGAATATGATTTTGTTGCATTGTACTTCAAGTTTATGTTATTATTTTTTTGAAATTGTTATTGAAGATTAATTTTCTAAAAAAAAATATTAATTTTATTTGTAAATATTAAATTTTAAATCTTATAATTTTATTGAAATTCTAATAAAAAAAAATGAAATAGGGATTCAATTTTATGTTTAAAAAGTGTATTACCTATTATGCAAGTGTCATGTTTTAAATTTCTAACCTCTTTAGATGAATTACTTGTCTTGGATGCTATTAAAAACAATATTTAAATTTGATAAAAGTATGTAGAATCATGATGTGGAGTTTGTATTACCAAACAATCAATTTGAGGATAAAAGTCATGTCTCTAAAACAAACAAAGATTGAAATGGAAAATTAAAGCTTTATTAAAGAGAAGACATATAAGAATTAAATTATATATTTTGTAGATGAATCTTTTAAACCATTATTTAATATAATTATTTTTGAACCTAATATATAAGATAAATATTCTCTCTTATTATCCAATAAAAATATTAGAAGAAATATCTATTTCTATCATTGATTAAATATCAAATAAACCAACATTTTAAAAGTATTATCATTGCCATCATAATTTTTGCTACTACCATCTCAATCCACTATCTATCACATGTAATCTACATCCTTTATTTGTGTTAAATAAAAAATTATATTCATATATATTTTAATTTTGGGTATTTTAATTAATTTTTTATTAAAATAAAAATTTATTTTCTATATAATTATATATATATATATATATATATATATATATATATATTAGAAACATTTTAAAAATAATATTAGAATAAAAAATTAAAACATTATATTGAATAGGTGGTGGATTATGGTAGTAGTAGTAAAAATTGTGATAGCACTAGCAATATCCTATTTTAAATCCTAATTTATTAGTAATCTAATTTTATTATTAATCCCACATATGACTCTTAGATGACAATAAAACTAACACCTTCTTCAATATGTCAACATTTACAACACTTTCATGAGTATATAATGCCAAGTCCTATAATTTCTTTTAATTTTATGATTGTGTATAATTAGAGGTTAACGTGCAAATCAACCCTTAATGTAATCTATCTTTCTATTAGACTTTCATGAATTCATTCTAACCTAAAGACTACTAAAATCTAATCTTATTTAATCCATATATTCCAACAAATCCTAAATCCTTAATTTTAAACTTGAATCTATAATACTCAATATACTTAGAAATTTATATTGCATTATAACTGTCTTAGTGAAATCTGAAAACCAATTCTAAAATTACAACAAGAAAAGAACATTGCATGTTTTTTTTTTTTTTTTTTTTTTTTTTTTTTTACATCAGTGCAAAAAGAAGAGTCAAGGATGCATACTGGTTTCTAGGCACAACCGCAAGACCTTAAACCAATAAAGGAATGTAAGTTATTGTCTAGACTTTTAGACTACACTCGCAATTTCTGAAATCTGCGATTGTATTTAATGATTTTCAGTCCAAATCGTGTTGGTTGCCATTGTCGTCTGCAATGCCGCTACTTTTGCATCTTTGTTTCTTCTGAATAAAGTCTCGTGCTCTTTCTGCAATTCGTCATTCTCTGTCATTCTAAGTTTGGCAACCCCTTCATTCTGTGGTTTTTCCCATGCCTCATCGTTGATGTCGTCTTCTACTTCTCCATCTTCGTCACCTTCTCACATACATCCCACGCATCTTCTTAGTATCCTTTCATCTTCGTAGTATCCACTTGCTCCCATTTCATTGCTAATACTGTTGGATGACTGCAGCCAGGCTATTCTTATTCTCTTTTCAGCCTCAATGGCGGGTTTGATCCTTTCAACAGGTCCCAGCTCAACGCGCAACCTTTGCTTGCCTTGCAGCGGGTCCAGCAATACCGTGATGTCTCTAGAATTGATCCAAGTGTACTTGTCCACGTCTTCCAGCAACATTGCATCAATGATGATTGGGGGAACATTGTAGACCTTCGAAAGGCCATAAGAGCCAGGACAATTACGTGCTCTTGTTCCAAGCATTCCAACGCTCTTCTCCTTTTCCTTCGTCATTGAATTAGAAAACTCTTTGAGATCATTTCTTATGTTTCATCGCATTCAACACCTGCACTAAGCAATACATCTTGGTGCCACCCCTCCCAGGCGTTCAAATGCCTAGAGGTGAGCCACCAATCTAAGGGTGATTCTGCTCCTCCGAACCCACCTCTGCAGCTCATGTGCCACAGTTTTTCTTCAATCAACTTATTGATCATGTCATAAAACGTCCACTCTGACGTCGCGGACCCCAATACACGTCAAAATTGCCTGTCAAAGAGCCGCGGCTCGTCACCGTATTGGTGCAATGTTGACCCAATTCTTACTTGTAAACTTCCCTTGGTCAAGATCGCCGTAATGTTTTCCAAACGCTTGCAACCACACCGTTGTGGTGGTCTTGCTATAGTCAATATCCAAGTCTCACCAAGGCATTCACGGTAGCTATCCAACCTGCAAGCTATGTGTTGTTCCAGCATTGTCTGAGCTCATCTGCCGCTCCATGTCCACACGATGGCATTCCTCGCCTACCGACAGATTGCAACTTAAACCGTCACGCGTACACCTGACACGGCAAACGGACATCATTGCAGAGACGTCGTTGATCCTCACACAAGCCCGATCGACATCCAGTAAAACCATCTTCAAATACAATTTTTCTTGAGAGCCAATTTCCAACACCGAGACAGACTAGTTTGCTAGACAACGGAATGGAGTGTACACAGCTTTGTGTACAAAGAAACCCTTCACACGTATGACTTCATATTGACAGAATGGCAATAGGCATTAAGTGCTGTATATATGTTCAGTTAGAATCTTATTTTTTAACTACTATCATTAGTCTTCTACTATAGTAAGATAGGCATTGTCAAGTAACTTCTAGATTTACACTAGCACCTCCTTCACCTTGATAATCTGTCAAGGTGATATATCTAAAGAACAAACAATCTCAAACCAATACATTATATATCTTTGAGTTTAGTATTGTTTGAGAAGATGGCAATTCAATTCTTTTGTTGGAGGCATGTCAGAAGAGGATGTTGTCAAAATTTAGATCATCAACAGATTGTTGAGCAAATATCACTGGTAGGTTTTTTTTGTTGACTTCTCCAAATCTTCATCATCATGTTTGAAATTGTTTTTTGAGATGGACTTTCATAATGCGGTGTTTTGCAATGGAAGTCTTTCCTCTTAATGTTATATGCCTTCTTCTTACTCTTTTGTCAATATCTTAACCATATTGCTATCTTTGTGGGAAATTGCTTCATCCATTCTCTTACAAAGAAATTTGCAATAAACTCTCTACACTTGATGATTATTCCATTCAATTTTGACTTTAATTCTATGTTACTTTATTAAATTTCAAATTTTATTGTGAAGAATGTCTTGTAGCCAAATGTTGAACAATTTGTCTTTTCCATCATTATTGTAGCAATTATGGCATGTTAACAGGATTTGAACAGAATTTGTTGTTTCAATTCTTGTGTGAAATGTCTTAGAATTTATGAAGCTAGATCACCCTAAATATTTAGTAATTGTTGCAAGAAATGGCTTTAATTGAACAAGCCTAATTGATAGTTTAAATAATGAGATTTTTTATCTATCTTTTTTACTATGTAAAAATATGGCTAATTTTCCTATTTTTATTGTTCATGAGAATTCTTTATGTAGACCTTTGAGTTTGGAGTTCTTAACTTGGCTCAATGATAAGGATCAATCTCTGTACTACACTAAATCTTAGTAGCCTTGTAGAATAGTAAAATTGCAAATGCTTAGTTCTTCTCTGAATTTTGTGAATTTCCTTCAACCTAGTAGCTTGGTCATTATATCAGCAATTTATTCTTATATAGATACATAGAATAATTCCACTATTCTAGTAAAGGCATTCTCACAAATCAAGTAATGTCACACTTCAACATATTTAGATCTAGCATGATGAATGAAATTTCTAATTTTTTTTATTGTACTCTAATTATTACAAAAAATAAAAATTAATTTTATTTCTTTTGCCTCAATTGTCTACAAAAGTGTCTTTAACCAGATTGCTTCTTTTATGCCTTTTATGATTGTTTTTTTTGTTTTTGTTTTTTGTTTTTTTTTCATTTATAGATGATGTTACTTTTATTACTTGTTTTTTAGATGCTTAGAAGATTGGTCCTTTGGCTGATTTGAATACACATATTGTAAGTGATTTTTTGTCATTATGATTATTTTTCTAATTAAAATTTATATTTCTTTGAATTTTTTCGCTCTTTGTTTTTTGATACAAGATTTCAAAGTTCAATATGTTTTTTATATATCTTAATACATACTTGACAACTTGAAGATGTGCTTGTCATGATGAATGCATAAATTGGCTTAAGAGTCATGTAGCATACAATAAATCTAGTCTCAAGTTTAATAAGTAGATCATTTTGTCAATGAATTTTTGATAGTATGTTGTATTTATAAGTGGAGATTCTTCATTCTTTTTCAATTTTAATCCTTTAGGTGTTGGTACAAAAATTAGATTACTATCAATTATAACAAATTCAACAAGTATGCTTTCTTTATAGGATCATTGTGTTAGGAAGAGATCCTTGTTGGTCGTAATAAATTTAACATCTAAATAGAATTGAAGCTTGCATAAGTTGGATATATTGAACTTTCTCATTAGCTGCATTTTCAGCCACATGATTCAAAGAATATTTCTACTTGTAATAAGCAAGTCATCTACATAGAAAATAAGAATTGTAATACCATCAATGTTTTTTTGATAATATAGACTATAATCTTAAATAAGTTGATACTCAACAGTATTATGGAAGAAGTGAATGAGTGTATTAATTAGAAACAAAAAAAAAAAGAAAAAAGGTTCTTATATTGATAATAGTTTTGATTGACTTTATGTATTTAGAAGAATTGTAATATTAATTTAATCATCATCATTTTTATTTGATAATATTGTACTTGATATAGAAGAACCTATAGACATCAAAAGAATCAAAATTGGACTTACAATTGTTGAATGAAGATGTTCTACCTAATTCCTTGCCATAACTTTTTTTTTGCCTAAGTTAATATTTTTAAAAATTATCAACTTATGACAACTTGGAACCTAGCATTTGTACTCTTTACTTTATTTAGTGTACCCAATTAATATTCTCTAATAAGATTGAATTGGTAGTTTGTCTGCAACACTAGTTTTTTTTTATGTATTTATACTTTTGAACTGTAAACTCTTATATAATTGATGGACAACTTCTTTCCTGTGAAATACTGATAAGGTATCATAAATTTTGAATTGGCAACTATCAAAGATAGATTTGTCAAAAAAATGGCTACATTCATTACTGTACTTTATGAAGATTTCTAAGTTCTTCACTAAATTGATATGGTTTGAATTTTCTCAATTAGTTTGCAATTCATCTTTTTTGTAATTCCATTCTAAGATGGTAATTTGATATTTATAAATTCTCTTTTGAACTTCTTGATGGTGTAACATGTGTTTATCTTGTCATTGATAAATCCTCCCTCTTCTTTTTTTTCCTTCCCTCCTGTAATTAGAATATATAACTTCAACATTGGCTCTTGTTTGGTTTTCAATGAACTTAATAAAAATTTTGATTTATTTTAGTGCAAAAAATTTCTTTCAAAAAAAACACATCTATACCATTTTTCTATAATTTTTCACAATCATCATAAATTATTTGGAACCACCTAAAAATAATAATAGCCTAGGCACAACCAAATGAGTATATAAAAGTACTAGAATTTTGGTAGCTTTGGTAAAGCTTTTTAATAGATATGATTCTTTAGCTTATTTTCTAAATTTACATGATGGAAAAATTTACGTAATTATTAGAATATACAAGATATACATAGTTAATCCAATTAAGAAGATGAATAAGCTTTGGTTGTTCAGATGCACCATGCAATAATGCCATATTTGAACTAAGTGTTTTAAAGATGACATTTTGATATTAGTTTTGAAAGAATTGTCTCTTGTGATTAAGTAATATGATCTATTTTTTTTATATTTATAATTTTCTTTGCTACTAGCTTTTGTGAATTCTTCCTAACTAATATGCATCTAGAAGCATCAAAATAAGCAATATATCCAAAATTAGTATTTTATCCAATAAAAAGTAATATTTTTTAAATTCCAAGGACATATAAAATTCCAAATACCTTCTTTATTGTGCTATTAGCTAGCTGAAAATTTACACTACCTCTTCCAATGATAGAGTGTGTGTGACCACTTATTGTCTTAATAATTTTTTCAATAATATTTTCTAGATTAGTAATTCTTTTTCCTCCAAATATATACATGGTAGCTCTTATATCAAGGTACTATCCAAAATCTTCTCCGTTTACATCTAATACCAAAAAGACTACTTCAAATATAATTCAATATTCTTCTTTAGTAATATTGGTGTCTTGATTGGCTAGATTTTCATTGTATTACTAAACTTGGTCCTTATTTTTACTATATGTGCTTGAACCTTCTTTTATTTTACTATAATTCTACAATATGCTTCCAACTTACAAATGTTAGAAAGATGTTTGAGACACATTTAGATCCAATAATCCATTATTCCACAATAATTACAAGGTCCTATTCTTTATGTTTGATAAAATCTAGATCTTGCCATCTATTGAGTAGTGTCAGCATATTGCTTCATAAGTTGGCTATAATATCTGTTTCTCCAAAAATATAGTGTTTCTAGATTGGAGGCTAATGTAAGTAATATAACTTATCTTTTACTTTCTTTAAGTATTACATTGTCTTAAAGTTTAGCTAAGGTAAGAAACTTTCTTCTAGTAGTATAATAGTACATGAAGTGATCATAGCTGTTAGATACAACTTTTATGACAATTTGAATTAGATCATCATTTGACACTATGACTCCTATTACCACTAGTTTTGCATTGATATCTTAAATTTTAGCAAAATATTATTCAAATGGCTTATTTTTATTTATGGTAATTTGAGCTAGTCTATTTCAAAGCTTAAATTTATAATTCTTAGAAGTGATTTCAAATGTAGACTTAAAAGTATTCCATGGATGTTGAAGTTCTTTAAAATTTCTAAGATTTTTGAAAACTCTTGGCTTGTTTGATATAATTATGATATATAGCAATTATTCTCTCTTATCATCTAATTTTGGATCTTCTACCATATTTCCTTTAGAAGAGCTAGTTTTTGTATTGTTAAGAAAAAATCATAATTTCTTACACTAAATAATACAAGTCATTATATATTTTCATATATAAAATTATTTTGACTCCATCAATGTAACTTCCTCTGATGGAAAAGAATCTTTCAATATTTTTTCTAAGTGTATTAGTTTTAGTAAAATAATAAGAAAAGTTTTAGCTACTTATGCAATAATATTTGATGTAGCTTCTTGGACAAAAAGAAAAAAAGAAAAAAGAAAAAAAGAATCTACTATGAAATTGATTTTTAATATAAATACAAAACATACATTTTTTGCTCCAATTTCAATGCTTTGATAATATGTATGACCTTATATTGACAACATGGCAATAAACTACAAGTGCATTATTTCTCTTCAACAATGTAGTATACATATTCATAAGATTTTATAATAAATGCTTTCTTTCACCATCAAATGCAGTGGTAATTATCAATTAAAATCTTATCCTCAAATTATTATTTTCAGTTTTTTATTACAATAAGATATGCATTATAAGATAACTTCTAAATTTATACTAACTATTTGGTCTTATCACACATTGGCTCTTATTGCACATCATGTGTACTCCAAGTTTTGTGTCTATATCATCTACTATACCATATTGCAACTTAAGACTTGGCTAAAAACAAAAAAAAATTCATAATCTTGAAGAACATAAATCTTCTAGTACCAATTGGATATAACATGTACAAAATTTAATAGTAGCACAAGATGTACTTAGAAAAAAGATTAAAAAATGGCAATCAATAATCTTTTTCAAAGCAAGCCTCAATTACATTAGTCAATTAGTTTTATTTTCTTTATTTGTAGGCTAGAAGCACCACTTCACTTTCTATTAAAGTTTCTTTTATTAAGAATCAAAAACAATAAGTTATTCAAATGTTTCTTAAAAATCTCCTTAGTTTCTCTTAGTCCCAATTCAATTCTTAGGATTGAAATTCTTTAAATTGCTCATCTCTCTCAATATAAAAATCCTTTACAATTACAAGTTCTTTCTTCCAATTCTTTCTAAGTCTTTCAAGAATAGCTTGAGATGACCTATACTAATAAAATCAGACAATATTTTTGATAAATTTTGTCTTTATTCCATTAGATTTTGATCCATATCTAATTTCTTAACTAAGAAGAATTTTGTGACGTTGGATGCTATCTTTTCAGAGATTTTTGCTTAAATATAACATAACTTGAAAGATGTCATATCATTAGATTTCATGAATTTTTTTTAATACAAGTTAAAATAAATATCCATAGGTAGATTTTTGATTTTTGCATTATTTTTGACTTTCTTCTCTTTTCTACCATAGAATTTAAAAATAAGTAATCTTAGATTTTTTTCTATAATAAAAATATAGATTGTTTTAGAATTCTATTCTTTTATGACTTCTATTCAATTCTAAGTTGTAAACTTTGTTTTATTTATTACTATTCTTTAAACTAAATAAGCTTTAATTGGTCCATTTTAAAATCTAGTGGATTTTAATATTTTTCTAATGTATTTGAAATATATTTTGGACCTCTATTACTACCTCTTTTTATTTTTATTTTCATGTAAACTTTTATAAAGCATAGCCTTTGCAAAATATAAATAAATTAGTTAAGATTTACTATAAAAATTATCTAAATTAGACTTTGATTATAGTTTTGAAGATTTGATCTTTTACTAAAAAGTCTATATAAAGTTTTTAAAAATTATTTTGAATAAAAAACTTTTAAATTACTTGTTTTAAAATTAAAAAAATATTCTATAAAATAATGATTGAATAAGGTGACATCATCTATTTAAAATTAAAGTTTTCACCTTTATAAAATATGTCTATTTTCTTAAGAATCTTAAATCTTTCTCCTTTATATGATTTGATAAGAATCTTGGATATCTTTTAATTACAAAAAATATTAAAATATATATATAAGAAAAATTAAAAAAAATATATATATATATATATATATATATATACATATATTTGATTTTATATTTTATAATTTTTTAATAAATTTATTTTATAAGAGAATAATATTTCCTACCACTATTTTATTTAATCATAAGGTCATTAGTTCTTTTTTGTATGATATAATAAAAAAAATACTTTTATAATTCTTATTTTGGTCTTATTATGGTCGTTCACTTCTTATATTTTCTTCTTATTGTATCAACTCATTCTCAAGTTATGCAATATCTTATTATTTATTCTAATGCTTCTAATCTAGACCCTCATATTTTAAACCACCAAACTTACTATTTGCAATTCTTTGAATTTAAGCTTTATAACATATTATCTTACCTTTTTTTTGTAACCCATGTTAGCTTAGTAATACATTGACCATTAATTCCTTTTAGACTCATCTAAATGATTATAATAAAAGATATATTTGGTTGAATTATATTAGATTTGGTGCTTATTGTGCATCTTTAAAAAAAAGTTATAAAACAAATCTTTTAGTATATATTGATTGTAAATCTTTATTACTTAAATTTCCAATGTCATTTTTTTGTTCTACAAAACTTTGAAATAAAAATTTAAATTCTTTGTTTAAAAAGTGTATACTTCAATAAAAAAATATTATATATATAATATATTAAAAAAAATCCGTTTTAAAATTATTTTAAAATAAAAATGTGTCTTTTTAATAATTTTTTGTTCTTAATTGGATCGTAGATCTTACATTCTAATTAGATTAAATCATGAAATTAATTTATAAATTACAAATACATAAACCATTATATTGAAAACCTTTCTTATTATCACAAATATACATATTTGTTCTAATATTTATTTATATGATTAAGTAGAAATAGATAAAAGTAAATTTATTTAATAATATTTTTTAGAGATGCTTTCTAGAAGCTTCATAGACATTTCTTTGATTTTACATGTATATATTGTTGATTGGTAGGTTAAAAACTTAGTCAATAAATTAACCACATATATGTAGCTTACAGAACAAGCTAATATACATGTAAAAAACTTGCCTAGCAAGTTAAGATATTTGTCTTGCAAAGTCAACACATTTTGGAAGTCCTATAGGATATCACCACATAGCTTCTAATTAAGAATATATATTGAGGCAAGAGTGAAGTCTTCTTCACTCTTATCAACACCTCTTCAGTCCTTAATCTTGTCTTAAGACTTTTTAAGTCTTCTTATCTTTGGCAATAGCCATTCTAATTTAATACTATATTATCTTTGAGTGATTTTTTAGTCTTTTCAAGTGACACAAGATTGTGTTGATATTTTAAATTTTTGAAGTTCATGTCCTTGACAGTTTAATAAGAATGCTAACTTATTATTTTTGTCTTGTTTTAGAAGTAAGTGGATTATCTCACTTATATTGTTGCACTTATATCTAGAATTGTACTCTCTTAGTTTACATCATTAATAGAAAAAGATTCATGAATCTTTCATGATTTAAATTCATTTCTAAAAAATTTTATGACCATATTCAAAGATAGTGATTAAAAAAGAGTAGTAGAGATTAAACTCTTATCTTTATGATAAGAATCATAGTTAGCTACCATATATGCTGCTAAATTTTAAAATCTTATTTATGACATGGACTAAAATGACAAAGCTCTTATCAATCAATTTCAATATGGATTGAAAGATAACATCAAAGATTTATTATTGATTATACTGTAAGCAAAATCTTTTTAAAATTTTGTTGCTTAAGCCATTACATGCAAAAATTGATTATTTAAAAAGCATCAAGAATAAAGATTTGGTTGAAGAAAAATAAGCCAAGTAATAATGGCAGCTCTTAAGTTTTCAAAAACTTCTTTAATAAGGATGGAACCAATAAAAATTAATACAATATGTTTTAAATCCTTCACTAAATAAAAAAAATACTTAAGATTGTCAAGAAGATTTGTACGTATATTGTGGAGAAGCTAAGCACCATGTTCAACATTATCCAAAGAAGCAACATAATTACAAAATAAAGAGTATGATTGCCAAAGAAGACAATATGTTGGAAAATAAGATTCTCCAACTACAATAGGAATCGTGCCACTAGAATCATGTACAACATGTAGTAAAGATCCTATTCTCTCCTTAGATCCTTCATTTTATTTTATAATAGATATATATCTAGGACCTAAAAATCACAAAATCTTTGTATTATTAGATTTAAGAGCCTCAATGTATTTTATAGACAAAGATTTCATCAAAAAATAAGAAATACCTTTAATCAAGAAAATTAAATCCATACATATAAAAATCATTGATGGTCATTTGTTGTCTTCTAGAAATTTTATTCCTGAGATTATTTCTTTAGATGTAGCGATTAAAGATCATAATAGTATAGTAATATTTAATACAATAAGTTCTCCCTTCAATCCAATTATCTTAGAATTGTTGTGGTTAGAAAAATAAAAATCTTAGATAGATTAGATTTCTCATAATAAGATAAAAGGTCTTACTAGAGTTTAATCCAAAATATTGATAATGAAGTAGAAATAAATAAGCCTAGTACATCCAAGCTTTTATTAATAGGTATAAGAGCTTTTATGCATGCGACAAAAGAAAGGCCATCTTTTGCTATATATGCCACATTTATTTTTGATGGTGAAAAGAAGTCAAGTAGTATTCTTAGCTGATATCAAGTTTTTCAAGATGTTTTTGAAAAGATCAATGCAAAATTCTTTTAAAGCATCAATCATATGATTGTACAATTGATCTACAAGAAAGAGGTCAACTACCATTTGGATCAATCTATAACTTATTACAAAATCAATTGATTGCACTTAAGGAGTATATTAATGAAAACTTGACTAAATTCATGTGTCATTTGAAATCTCCAATAGGAACTCTTATCTTATTTGTGAAAAATAAAAAAATAAAAATAAAAAAATCTTTGCAGATGTATGTAAACTATTAATCTTTAATTATAATTTATTTAAGAATCTATTAGAATTGTTAAAACTTGTTGTTGCAATATTCTTTTTATCTTCCATAGCTAGGTATCCAGTGCATTCTCAAGCTAAACTTCATTTAATGTGATATCAAAACAACTATGGTTTTTTTTATTTTTTTTTATTTTTTTCTTATAGATTTTATCACGAATCTTTTAATCTCAAATTTTTATGATATTATATTTGTGATAGTAGATTTTTTACCAAGATAGCATATTTTTTACTATGTATAAAATCTATCATAAGTGAAGAAATGGTTGAATTTGTTTTTATAATATCTATTGCTATTATGAATTATCCAAGGATATTATATCAAATAGGAGGATTCAATTTATATTAAGATTTTAGAGAATCTTTTTCAAGATTTTAAAAATAGATATAAAACTCTCTTTGGCTTTTCATCCTCAAATTGATGGATAAATGAAACAAGTGAATCAAATTTTGGAGCAATATTTGAGGTGTACTATCAATTATTATCAAGATGATTGAACAACTGTTTTGCCATAAGCAAAGTTTGCGTATAATAATTAAGTACATTCTTCTACTCAACAAACACCTTTCTTTGTCAATTATGATTATCATTCATAATTTGATATTTTTTACTTTTCAAAAGTTGATAACCTTGCAACAAAAGATTTGATAAATTATTTGTTAAAGCTATATACAAAAATAAAGATATAGTTAAAGAAAGCTCAAGAATAATAATAAATCAATGTGGATGCCTATCACGAAAAACAACCACAATTCAACATAGATGACAAGCTATGGCTACTTTGTCACAATATGAAGACTACTCCTCTTTGTGACAAGTTGGACTATTATAAGCTTGAAACTTTTTTTATTAGTGAACAAGTCAATTATGTTGTTTATTAATTACATCTATCAAAATCCATGAAAATCCATCTTGTATTCTATGCATCTCATTTTGAGTAATACAAGACAATGAATATCTCGAAAAGAAGGAAAATGCCACCTCTTCCTATAGAAGTGGATAATAATTAAGAGTTTGACATAGAAGAAGTTTTAGATTTAAGAGATCACTGTCATATTATAATTATTTATACTATGTAAAAATTAACTAAAATATATAATATATTTATAAGTGTTGATGTATATTAAAGTGATTAGTAGGTTAATTTAAAGTGAATTGATATAAGAAAATTTATTTTGAGATTTACCTTTGTTGATTATAGTATTTAAATTATATAAGATTTAGATATTTAGTAAAAAATTTAAGGAGAAGATTGGGACTCAAAGATGAAGGTTCAAATCTCTAAAAAACTTACTTGGAGGAATGAAAGCAAGGTATGGATGGATGAAGCCTAAAGGTAAAGATCTTCATCTCCATTGGTTGAAGGCCATATCTAATAGATATTCAGCAAGCTATTTGTGACCATAATAAGGATTTTGGCAACTTCAAAAGAGGCATTTAAGAATCAAAAGCAAAGATTCTAATGTTTAGAATTTTGGGTACAATTTGTATACAAATTTTAGAGGATTTGGAGTTAGAGAGATGTAGTTATAGCCGTTTGAAGTTAATGTATCTTTTTAAGACATTTTATTTCTCTTTTGAAGATACAAGGAGTTTTATGACAGATTTTGGATAACAAGAGGTGTATTTATAAGGATGATTTTAAGATCTACATCTTTTATGAAAGAATTTTTGTATTTGAAGTTTTTGTGAAGAAGTTATAAAGCATTGAACATAGCACATGTAATTCAAAGGCAATAAATGAGTTGTTTTGTTGATAGTAATAGTTGGAACCATATCTTAACTTTTCAAATGAATTTTTGGCTCAAAACTTCTAAAAATATGTGTTATTAGGTTAAAAAGATATATATCAAAATTTTATGATATTTGAGTACTTAATTTGTGAAATATGAAGAAAATTACATACAAATATATATAAAGAAGGATTTGAAGCTATTGTTAGGGTTTTGACAATATCACAAGATCTATAATGAATTTACAGTTGAAATTTGTTATGGTAGTTGTTAAAAGTATATCAATATTCCGTGTAAAATTTTGGTTTATTTAAAAAATCCAATCATAAGATATAAGCTGTTAAAATTCAAAAAAAAAAATCATCTTAAGGATATACAAGGTTTTATAATATTTTTATCACATTTTTGATGAACTTTGGTACTTAAGACTCATGTATTAACATAATTTTTCCTATAGGGACAATTTTATATATAAACTTGGTATTTTTTTTATCTTGAGACTTGGTTGAGTAATTAGTGACAACTAAGAATCTAGTGCTTCCTTAAGACAAATTCTCTCTACTTTAATAATGCTAAAATAGATTATAATGTCTTGTTTATTGGTAAAAATATGATATTAGAAAATATACATGGAAGCCAGTAAAAAATCTTATAAATGTAACAAAGAAAGTTGAGATTTTTTATTGACAATATCCATCAAATTAAAGATGAAGAATAGAAAATTTTTATTATAGAAGAAATAAGATTTAAGGAAGATAGAATTCTACCTTCTATCATTGTTTGTAGCTTTTATATATTTGTAATACTAAGAAGATGAAGAACCAATAACCAATAGATTTAATTCAAGAACTATCACTTATTGACTTATCAAATGAGACATTGCAATTATTACAACCTTCAAGAGAATGTAATCAAGATGAAGATCTTCAAGAACAACATGTCACTTTTTGAATACATGGCAAGATACAACATATTTGATATTATGATCTTAGAAGATATTTCCAATATTTGGTGATTTTATTAAAAGTAGGAATGACTTCTAATGGTATTTCAAATATTTTATTTGAAGGAAGTTATAAAGGCCTTAACAATGATCAAATAACATGGTAGTCTTCTCCCTTTGGTATGAGACATTATCAATGGATGAGAGGACCTATCAACCATCTTTGAAGAGAACAAAGATTAGAATATGTGATAAGCATAATTTGTCACAACTTGGATTTTTTCAACATATGATAACCTCTTTTCATAGGATTCATCCTTAAAAAAAATGATAATGTCATGGATATATATATGTTCTAATATTTTCTTATATGAAAAAATAAAAATAGATAAAAATAGATTTATTTTATAATATTTATTAGAGATGCTTCCTAGAAGCTTCATAGATATTATTTTGACTTTACATGTGTTTGTAGTTGATTTATCGCTTAGAAACTTAGTCAATAAGTTAAACATATATTAGTAGCTTGTAGAACAAGCTAACTATGTAGTGCATATATAAAAAACTTGCCTTGCAATTTAAGATATTTGTCTTACAAAGTCAACAGGTTTAGAAGGTCCTATAGAACATTACTACGTAGCTCCTAGTTAAGAGTATATATGGAGGCAAAAATGAAGCCTTCTTCACTCTTGTCAATACTTCTTTAGTCTTTAATCTTGTCTCAAGACTTTCCAAGTCTTCTTATCTTTGGTAGTAGTCATTTTAGTTTAATATTGTATCATCTTTGAATAACTTTTTAATCTTTTCAAGTGATATAAGAGTGTATTGATATTTTAATTTTTTGAGATTCATGTCTTTGACACCTATACAAAATTTGGTTCTTATTATATTTAATAAATATACAAGAGAGACCTACAAACTATTGCTCACTAAAAATATGTTAAGTTGGATGCAAGTTGCTTATCTAATAATACTCTTTAAAAGATTTCATCACATTTTGTCCTTTCCTTACATTCAATTATATATCTATAACTTTAATTGTTAAAGGTAAAAATGTGCTTTCAAGAATATCCTTATCTTGACTTATTGTTCTTTACAAACTTGTTCCCATTTTATGAACCCCAATCCAACCCTAAAAACACTGCACCAAAACCAACTTTCTCCTGTTTGTTGCACTCACACACTCGTCTCCTTAATCTTTTCCTAGCCTTACTAGGAAAAGATATGCGGACCTCCCAACTGCAGACCAATGTTTTTTTTTTTTTTTTTTTTTTTTTTCTTTCTTTCTTTCTTTCTTTCTTTCTTTCTACTGTTGTTTTTTTGTTTTGTTTCTGCGGATGATCAGTATGATATTGTGAAATGATTGCAGAGGTCATGAAGGGGTCTTGTTCTCTGAAGTTTGCAACATTTGACCTTATCAACCAGTGTAACACTTGCATGACCAGTCCTCACCCACTCCCCTTTCCAACTGATATACAAGCTCTAAGTCAAACCAAGCTTTAGGTCGACAATGTGGACGTGGGGCCACAAGTTTTCTGGCATGCTCCTTCCGAATTTGTTGTTCTCCGGGTACTGGTTTGCATCCACTCCCGACCAGATTGAGAAGAAGTTCAAGTCTTTTCACTTGTGGGTCGTCTTACTCGGTGCTGCACTGCCACAAGACACCAGGGGGTAACAGACCCACTCACCTGCCCAGTAGTAGGTTTTGAATTGAGACTGCGGAGATCATCTTCTTTTTCTTCAATCCACTGAATATAGAAACTGTTTTTTCACTTTGACTGCGCCTTTGACAATTTTCACAACTAACAGTCAGCAACATTGAGAAAAAAACATGACATTCCAGAGTTCTTTGACAATGCAATTACAGCACCCTCAATATATCTGCACATTATAAAATGCCTCCGTGCTTATAATGATTACTTTGTTTCGAATATGCAGACCTGAAATGAAAGTCTGGCTCATGGAAACGTGGACCACAATGTGAAATCTAAACATGAATTGGGCCTTATTCGCTTTGGATTGGGTCTCATAATTCAATCTAGATCAATGACTAGGGAGTGCATGACCAATCGATTACGAAGTAAAATAATTTGACCATAGAATTGTCCTTCCTTTCGTGAATTCATACATGGGACATTGTGTAAGAAGATATTGGACAGGCTCCGTGGCCATCTCTACATGTTGAAGCGGATCTCTAAAGGAAGATCCAACGATCTGTGGCTTAAAGCGGGTTCCCAGCCCATGTCGCAGAATGAGGCAGTCAATTCTCATCAAGGACTTTCTACGAAGTATTGCTCTTTGGGAATATACGTCATCAATGAAGCACGCTCCCTTGTCGGATTTTCGTACTTCATCCGTTTCAGACAAATTCACGCCGTAACTCGGCTTTTGTGACACGTTACCGCAGAGGACACAAATATATGCTTTGAATGAATGCAGTCACCCACGAAGAGCCCATATGTATACGTACACACAGGCACACGCACATATATATATATATATATATATATATGGCTCTTAAGCTGGGGTATAGTTCCCAGTGTAATAGTGATGTCACTCCTTCCACCCCAAGATCCTCTACCCCTTTATTTGTCGAACTTGGCAGGATCGTGAAACTGTCGGCCCTCGCCAGTAGAACTAAAAGAGACAACAAAACCTGCAACTCTGAGATGGCTTCCTCCTAACGCAACCCAGAATCCACCCCAAGTTCGTCCAGGAAGAAGCTTAATTCTAATCACTACAATAAATGCACTCAGTCGACGCCCACCAAGCTCGCGCACTCCAACCCACTGGTCTATCCATCGATGACCCCGATCACAATCGGTCGCCTCAAGTGGGGCCACTAGAAAGACGAGGGCTTTCACTAGTCAAAGACGCAGTTACCCGGAAGGGTTTTCTTCGGGTTATCGGTCATAGATCCCCCCGCCCCCCGGCAGCGAGCAGCAAGTCATCACCCTTCACGGCGAGAAACAGAAAAAGCGCGGTGCAGACTCAAGGCCAGGCTCGTTGGGGGAGTTATACCATGGTGGCGCGATCTGATTGGCCAATCGTCAGCCGGGAACGACCGGAGGCGAACATGGGGACGGGGCGGGGCGGAGATAAGAGTCTTATCCTGGGGCCTCGTGTTTTCGGAAGCGGACCTTTGTTGCACATCCCCCATCCAGTCTTGCCTCGTCGGTCAGTTTGCTGTGCGGATCGAGAGTCTCGGTGACGGGATCCTCCTTCACTCCCTCCCTCCCTCCCTCCTCCCCACCTCCCGTCCCTATCACCGTGCTGTTCCTCGCGCAATCCGATGGGAAAGAATCGGCACCCGGAGATGCTCCATTCGCGGGTTCCATGTCGAATTCTCATGTCATGTGCTCAGAGATTAGTGCAATAATCACGCGGGTGTTGTGAGGTTGGAGCTTGTGAGGTGGGTTGAGGAATGTAGGAAGGAAGGGGAGGGAGGGTTGGTTTCAGTCGAAGTTGCCCTACTAGAATGTGGTTGCAGGTGGGTGGAGTCTTGGGGGGGTTGAGTGTGTGTCTGTGTTGAGGATTTTCCTCGTCGGTGCAGATTCTTTCGAGCACGTTGTTGGGAGGATGTGGGTTTGAGAGTCTAGTTCAATAGGAACGTGATGGAGGATGTGATAAAAGTCAGAGACGGGCGGGGTGAGCTGTAGTCTAGGAGCTTTACCGACTATTTGGGGCAAGTTCGTTAACTGTTTGTTATGGTGCCGATGTAGCAGTGTAGACGCATGCCGTTGCCTTCGAAGGCGCTGCAGTTGAAAGATTAGCTGGTGTTGTAGGAATCGTCTAGCGTTGAATGGGTCGAGGAATCTAAGAAGGGCGTTCTGAAGAATTCCGAGCTCTTGAAAGCACCGTGCCCTGACAATAAAGAGAAGTTAAGTACACGCTTAAGTGAATAATAAAATAAAACTAATTTTTTTTGTCGAGAATACAAGCTGCATGAGAGTGTAGTCTGGTTAGCTTTAACCTATTCAGTGATCTAGTAACTAACACAGGTCCGCAATAAATTCTGCAGTTATCTACCTTTGAGAAATACAACTTGGTGAACGTCAGAGCTTTGACCAGTCTTGAGGGCTTGCCAATTGCTGTGCTAGAACTGGATTCTCGATCCTTCATTGCGGCTATAACTGCTGCCATCCTCACCCAATCTGTCGACACAATTGAATCTAACGTAAAATCTTAGTTTAGTACGGTTATAGTACCACAGTAATAGCGACTGTATTCTTGATCGTTGCTCCGAATCTTTTATGTAATAGGCCTGGGAATAAGTCACCACTAATTTTGTAGGATGACAAAGACTGCAAGATCGTAGCATTAAGTTATCCTAACACTCTAACCCTGCGCCGTTGACGAGTTCCGCATTTTAGAAAATAAAATAATAGAACTTCGGTGCAGATTGTAGAAGTCTTCCCCTCGCGCTTCACGGGAATTTACTTTACTTTTTGTAGCAGATGAATCAAATGTAACGATATTTCCCTGACGTGTCCCAAACATGGAGAACCGTTCACAACTTGCTCAGCAGCAAGCTCAACAGCAACAAGATGTGCAGCAGCAACAGCAGCAACAGACAGTGAACAATATGATGGCCCAGCAGCAACCTCAGATGCAGTACTCACAGAACATGGGCACTCAACAACCATACCAGGGCTCTCAGACAGTAGGAGGCCCCGATACTTCACCATCTCAAGGAGGTCAGATGCAAGGGCAATCTCCTGCAGCTTATCCGGCTGCCTTAGCTCAACAGCAGCAGGTTCAGCTTAGTTACCAGCACCTTCAGCAGCACCACCAACAGCAGCTGCAGATGTTCTGGGCTAACCAGATGAGTGAAATTGAACAGGTCTGTACTCCAGTATTTATCTATTTATTTTTCGTTTAGTGTGTGTGTGCGTGTGTTTTTTGTTTGTTTGTTTGTTTGTTTTGTTTTGTTTTGTTTTTTTTTTTTTGGTTCTTGTAATAGATATATATATATATATATATATACATATATATACATACATATATATATATATATATATATATATATTAGATTATCGGTTGAAACCAACGTCTTTTCGTTACATTGGCAGTTTTAATAGTCGTAGAGTAAGTATTAAACAGCCAGGATCCTTGAAATGTATAGTTGATGTAATCTAGGTTTGGAAAACTTGCCAAAGCTTTTTTTAAGTTATCAGAAAACTGACCTTATGATGAATCTGGGCATGTATTGGTAGTCGAGCTTGCTGGGGAGTCTTTTGTCTGTCATAGAATCTGTTAGATGAGATGTGATCCAGGCAATTGTTCCGTGTATTACAGTCCTAAGGAGCTTCAGGGTTGATGCCTGGATTAAATTGAAGAATCTTGATTTAAATTTTGCACATGAGCGTCAGCGTCTTTCTAAATATTAGCCTAATACTGATCGGTTGGCAGGCGAACGACTTCAAGAACCATCAGCTGCCGCTAGCGCGCATCAAGAAGATCATGAAAGCAGACGAAGACGTGCGGATGATTTCTGCAGAAGCACCAGTTCTGTTTGCGAAGGCCTGCGAGATGTTCATCCTAGAGTTGACCCTGCGATCGTGGATACACACTGAAGAGAATAAGCGGCGCACGTTACAGAAGAACGACATTGCAGCCGCCATTACTCGCACAGATATCTTCGACTTCTTGGTGGATATCGTCCCGCGTGACGAACTCAACAAGGAAGACGGTATCGGCGTTCCTCGGGGCACCATGCCTGTGGGTAGTCCTGTCAGCTACGAAGGGGTGTATTATGTGCCGACGCCGCAAGGTCCAGTTCCTCAACCCGCGATGGTCTCGCCTGCCATGATGGGCAATCAGATGTTTGGCGCAAGGCCGGCCATGGCCATGGACCCAACAGCCATGTACCATCCGCAGCAGCAGCAGCCGCAGCGACCGCCCATGCAGTACATGCAACAGCAAGCACCAATGCAACAGATGTGGCCGCAGCAGACAACGCAAATGCCGCCCACTCAGCACACTAGTATGCCGCCAAGCAGTTAACTAAACCTTTGTTCCTGAGGTTCGCAGGCGTGAGGCCGGGTTGGAGGTTGTCGTAAGGTTGCTGACATATCCATCCATGCAGACTGACGTGCGATGGGCTTCATTTCTGCAAACTCGGCACCCACAGATTGTGTGATTGCTTTGTAATCTCCTTAAGTGATAAAAAAAAAAGAAAAAAAAGGGGGGGGGGATAAAAAAAAGAGGGGAAAAAAAAAGGGCAGCTTAGAGCAGTCACTAGTTTGGTCTAGGATCGACAGACGAAATCCTTGAGCAGGATCTGTTGATGTCTCTCTCTCGCAGCCTGCTTGTTGGGGCTCTGCTTGTAGCTTCCGGAACTGTATACTAATTCTCAATCTGTACTCTAATGGACTTGGAATACCTCGTATGAAAGCTTCAAGCCTCGACCTTATACTTGGCGTGTTGATACAATCTCTAGGCTCCGGAGCTTCAATGCATCCTTCCTTCGAAAACCCGGGTGTGACAGTGCTAATTTCTGGAACGGTATTGTGAAATTGTTCAGCAAGCGGGACGACTTTATATGTCGACATCGCTGGTTTTGGAGTTTGTGTGCAGATCTAGGAGTGCGAGCTTGATCGAAGTGAGAGCCGTCGTCATCTGTAGACGCAGTTTGGGTCAGGATGGTCATCCCCTAAGGTGTTCTGTACCTCCTCATGTCGTTTGGTGCTCATGTTAAAACCTGCACAACAAATTTAGACATGAAGTAAAGCGCAGAGTTGCCGAAGGACGACGTGCTAATTCATCGTTCCATGGATATGAGATACTTGCCTCGCCCCATCAGCTTGCTTGCAGCATCCCACACACTTCCTCCCTTTCTAGACTACAACAAGAGCATTTTCTGATCGATCGACTTATTCTTGTTGCTTAAGATTGTGTTTATGTTAATATGCAAGCTTGATTACATTGCAAATCTTTTCCATTACGACAGTTAAACTTTCAGGTTCATGATTGTTAAAGATTGGTCTGCAACAATGTTGAAGCTGGATTCATGAACATTTGCACAAATTATTATTAATGTAACAAAGTTTCCTCGAGGTTCTTTCAAATACTCTTGTACCTTCATTTATATTAGCTATGATAATAATAAAAAGGTGAAATAATTGGATCATTTTGAAACATTTCTTCAATACTATGTTTAAAATGTCTAATTGATGCATTTCTTTTTTCTTTTTTGACAAGCACAAATTAAGATAATTTATTGTCTTAACTTGGCTTGCCTTAAATTATAAAATATTAGACATATTAGTTGTCAATATTTTAAAAACTTCTTAGACAATTAAAAATTAGAGTTTTTATAGTGTAAAATAATGATAAAATAATAGATCATATGATAATTAATATATCAAGGTGTTATTCCATTAAATAGAAGTCTTAAATAGAAGTCTTAAATTCCATTAATAATTCCATTAAATAGAAGTCTTAAATTTCATCTAATTATTTATTTTTGAATTTTTAATTAATTGGAGATTTAACTTTGACAATACATGCAAAATCTTGTACTTCAAAGATTAGGTAATTTTTTAAAAAAAAATTATAGTACTTTACTCTTTCAACAAATAGCATAAAATTGTACTTCAATCCCATATAAAAACAAACCATATGAATGTATAATAGTAATGAAAGATTCTATTTTCAAAATTATATGTAATCCTTACATTTGAAACAATATGAGTAATTGTTTGTACATTATTGTGTTCTAAAAGTCGATATAGTATTTTGATTTTAATAGATGGAAGCTTGAGTTGAAAACTTTGTAACATTATAGAGATAAGGTGTTTATAGAGTGATTCCTAAACAAACTCTATCATCTTCTTTTAAAGTCTTTTTTTTATTACAATTTTTATTTTTAATTGTTGCATGCATGCATTTGATTTGTTAAAGAATATTGTTAAATTTTAATGTTTTGATTATAAATAGTTTACAAAAATATAACATAATTATGTATATTTAGGTATTATTAAAATAAATTTTTATTGATATTATTGAAGAAAGGAACTTTGAATTCACAACACATAGAATTAGCAAGGACTTTCAATTCTAATGCCTTCATCAATAAATCAACAAACATGTCTTTTATTCCATAATATTTTATATTAATCACTCTCATTTCAATCTTCTATCTTATGAAGTGATGTTGAATGTTAATGTTTTTGGTCCTTAAATGATGTTTTGGATTTTTTATAAATGTAAGACATCTTTAATTGTCACACTCCATTGAAGTTTCTTTTATTTGCATTATTCCTTTGTCTTTTAAAAGTTGTCCTAGTCATATTACCTCTATTATATCATGGCTTATTATCATGTACTTTGCCTCTATTGTTGATCTTGCAATTGTTGGTTGTTTCTTACAATTCTATAAAATAGCTTCTACTCAAATAAAAAAAAATATATTCTATTATTAACTTTCTATCAGTTGCATCTCCAGCTCAATTTGGATTACAATAACCATGCATTATAATGTTATTACCTCCAAGCCATAATTTCAAATACAAAGTATCTTTTAAGTACTTTAGGATCCTATTCATAGTTGCCCAATGGATTGATCTAGTTTTTGACATGTCATGGCTCACAACACCTACTATATAAGCAAGATCCACCTTTATACCAACCATTGCATATATAAGTAAGCATATTATTGTTTTGTATAGGATATCTTACATTTGACCTTCAATTTTAGCAAACTCTTTATTTGTGAGCTTTATCAACTTCAAATTGGTTTCTAAAGGTATACCAATAGGCTTATATTCCTCTATGTTGAATTATTTCAATATTTCTTCAATATACTAGCTTTGGCTTTATTATAATGGTCTTTTTAGTACGATTTCTTATAAACTCCACTCCTAAACAATACTAAAGCTCTTCCAAATCACTCATCTCATCTTTTTTTTTTTTTTTTTCTAGCTTTGCTTTCAACCAATTTATCATCTTTAAGATATTAGTTAAGATAATAAAATCATCAAAAAAGAAATTTTCAATTAATATAAATTTATCTCATTGCATTACATATACGGAATGATCAGCCTTACTTTTTTCAAATCCTTTATTCATAAAAAATGTATCAATAAGTTGATACTATGTCCTTGATAATTGCTTGAATCCATACAAGGATTTCTTCAATTTACAAATATGATATGGTTTACCTTATTCAATAAATCCTTGAGATTGATCAATATAAATATCCTCTTCTAACCTTCCATTTAAAAAAATTATTTTTACATCCATCTGATTCATTTCAAAGTCTATTTTTGCTCTAATTGCCACAATGGTTTTAATAATATTGAATTTGGCCATGAGAGCAAATGTCTCATTGAAATCAACACCAACAACTTATAAGTAGTCTTTCACAATTATTTTAACTTTGTATCTTATAATATTATCTAATACATCTTTGTTAGTTCTAAACACATTCTTACAGCCAATTAAAGATTGATTTGATGGAAGTTGAGTCATTTCTCATGTTCTATTGTTCATGAGTGATTTGTATTCTTCTTTCATAGCATTCTCCTATTTCTTAGCATCCATAGACTTCATTGTATCATACAATTTTAATGGATCATCAAGAATTACAACATTGGCATGTTTTTCACTTATTTGAGGAAAGATGTGGTTCTTCTAATATTCACCGAGCTATTTTTTATCTTTTAAAGGATATCTCTTTTTACTTGATAAAAATTCATCTCCTTATAGTCTAAGGTCTCTTGTAACCTTTTCTTTTTAAAGCTTGTCCCTTCACATTTATTAGTTGATACTTCTCATCATCATCATCTATAATATTTCAATTGTCTTTAATGTTAGTTTTGGTAATTGTAGATACACTTTGGTCTACCTTCTTTGACTCTTCATCTTAATTTGTATTTCTTCCATCTTCATTGTCATCATCTTCTTCTTCTTTCTTTATTGGATTTGAAGATATGTCAACAAACACACCATTATTCCCACTTGGACATATTTCCAAGTGCTTACAAGTATTCTTATGCTCCAAAAACTCTACATCATGACTCTTGATGATCTCATTGGTTTCTAAATACATAAGCATGTATGTCCTAGTACCTTCACAATATCCAACAAACACATATTTTGTACCTTTTGCATCAAGTTTGAACCTCATACAATTGAATATCTTTGAATAAGTAATAAATCTAAAAATCCTCATGTGTCAAATATAAGATTTCTTACTATTCTAAGTTTTTTTTGGAATCATTCATTTAAATGGATTTGTAGGGCACTTATTTTTTGTATACATTATAGTAACCATGGCTTCCATCTAATATTCATATTCAAGGTTTTGTACATGAAGCATACTCTTTGGCATCTCCATAGTAATGTAATTTGTTCTTTCAGCAACTCCATTTTATTGTAAAATGTAAAGAATAGAGGTTTATCTTACAATGCCTTGATTCTTCAAAAATTCATCAAAATGCTTCAATATATACTCACTTCCATCGTTTGTATGCAATAATTTGATCTTACATTCACATTGCTTCTCCACAAGTATCTTAAATTCTTTAATCTTTGAAAAATATTTAATTTTAGCTTTAAGGATGTAAATCTACACTTTTTCTAAAAAAATCTTCAATAAATGTGACAAAGTACCTTGCTCTTCCAATCAATGGCATCTTCATTGATCCACAAATATCAAAATGTAAAATCTTTAATAATTTGCTAGCATATATTGTAATTCTTCTTTAAAATAAAGCCTTTTGTTGTTTGTTTTAGATACAACCTTCAAAAGTAAGTATTATGGCATTGTGGTTGAATTGACTAATATCTAAGCTACTTAATATGAATTAGAGCTCCTTCATGATTTTGACATTCAAATGACCAAGTTATTGATGCCAAATTCCAAATTTATTTTAATTTTGTAGAAACTTAGCAAATGCCACCACTTCAACTCCATTCACCTTCTTACAATTGATGAAGTAGAAATTGCCATCTCTTAAGTCTTTGGCAACATATTATCCATCCATTCATGTCAAATTGAACTTTATAACTATATGATATAAATTTGGTCACTAAAAAATTTTTTTCTTTATCTTTGGCTCATGTAAGTCTTTCTTCAATTTGATCATTTTTATTTGGTCCTTTACTGCAATTTCGACTACAATAGAGTCAATTCTAATGGCTTGTACCATGCTATTATCTCTCAACCAAATACTTGTTGTTGAAATTACTTCACAAGTGTCAAATAAATACTTGTATGGTATTATGTGCTTAGTAGCACCCAAATCTATAATCCACTTATATAGGTAGCCATGGAGACTCCTTTATTTGCTATGAAAGTATAATCATTTCCACCAAAATTTTTATTAGCATTGTTTGGATTCTTCCTATTTTTTTATTTTTATTTTTGACTTTATAGCAATTTTTTACAAAGTAACATGATTTTTTAAAAATATAGTAATTTTTATATTATTTTTAAAAATTATCACATTGGTGAAAATAACCACCTTTGTCTTGTCTTGAGAATAGAGCCAAATCATTACTTTGAAGGTCTTTTTTTTCCACTTGGTCACTTCATAGACTAATCTTATTGTGATATAATTTATAGTAAGCTCCTTTATGTTGATAAACTCTAATGCCACAATGAAGTAGTTGTATGACTCCAAAAGGCTCATGAGTAATGTCAACACAATATCCTTATCATTAATTGACTTGTCAACAACTGTTAATTGATTTGTAAGTGCTTTTACCTTGTTGACATGAGCTATGAGGTCATTTCTTTCTTCCATCTTTATTATTAAGAACTTTTTTCTTATCCAGAGAATATTAGTAAGGTTTTTACTTTCATAGATGTTACAAAGAGTCTTCCATGCTTCCGCTAATCCATTACAAGTAATTATATGTGAAAAATTGGTATCATTTAAATTTATTGCAATCATGCGAAAAGTCTTCCTTTCACAATACTTATACTTTTTCTTCACCTTAACATGAATATTTTTACTTAGAGGCTCTTCACTTTCATCAATAATATCCAAAAGGTCCAATATAGCCAATAAAAGCTTCACTTTTTTCTTCCAATAGTAAAATTATGACCTCTAAACTTCTTAATCACTTTTAAACCCTCACCCTCACTCAAAGCCATGTCTAATGAAGATGTATATTAAAGAAAAAATAAATAAAAATAAAAAATAGAGTTTTCTAAATAAATAAGAAGGTATAGCTGTCTTAAAAATCCAAAATGCCTTCTTTGTGAGTAATCTAGTGATTTCATGCTTCAATCACTCTAAACTCTCATAAAAACACTTCTTATCTCATAATTACCTTTTTATCACTATAAAAAAATATCTTATGAAATTCAGTACATAAAAGCATAATATTAATGTATCGATGATATAATTTAGCAAAAAAATACAATATTAGTATTGAAACAGGACCAGATATTCTAAAATATAAAATCTTACTAAATCCATAACAACAAAGATCTCAATACAATGTAAGATCAAGTACACTAGAACAAAACTAAAAGTAACTAAATGGAATGGACCATGAAAGATAAGACTGAGTAAAAGAAAATAGAATCAAATAAAATCTAATAAAACCAAATAGAATGAAACAAGAAAATCAAACTTTATTCAGTGAAAGAGTCTAAAGCCATACTTAACCAAATGCCCCAAATAGCCTCAATCAATCCTATTTATACTTTATTTAATTATCTTCAAACTTTCTAAAATGTCCATAATTATAGACCCTATTAAAATAACCATTCTTTTTAGGGCCCACCATTAAGGACAACTAAACTACCTTTTTAGAAGATTCTAGAGATAGGCTCTACCATAATAACCGCCTTAAGTCTTTTTAGAAGGTTCTATGGTAGATCCTACATGAACCACTATTCTAACTCCAATTCTAGAAGCTTCCCCAAAACAACTCCAAATACATATCTTTGTATGCAAATATTATAAGCACCTTATCTATGCTTTGTTACAAGTATTCTATAACATCATTATAAGGTGGTTGATACCTTCTAAGACAATGAATACACTTAACAACAAGTAAGAATAAAACTACATCAATAACTAGATGCAAAAGGAGGTTTAGAAGATATCAAATTCTAACATCAATAACAATTGTGAGATATACTTTTCACAACAAAAAAAACTTTAAAGAACTTCAAAACTCAAACCTAAAAGTGAGTAGGCCCATATCCTATTACAAAAATAGACTTTTGAAGTCACAACACATAGCATCAATAAGGTTGCTTACAAAGAGAGTATGGAATAAGATGTCTCTAACTTCCTACATTCATTACTTATACGTGGTGGCTGCTATCCTATTAAGCAACCTCTATCTTTTCATGATTAGATCAATTTAATATTTTACCAAGACTATCTATTCATATCTTATTTAATCTAGATATATATCATTAATATATTTTCTATATTTTTAAGATCTTTTGTTCTTTCATCTAATTTATCTTTTAGCCATTTTATATATCAAGAGCCAACCCTTTGACTAATACTAATTTACTTAAAGTGATATTCTCTATAATAAAACTTATTCTATTTTTACTTATTTTTACTTATTTTAATAGATATTGCTATTAACTCATTACTTTTAAATATTATACTTATACATAAAAATTATATTTATTCTAAAAAATTATTATTATCATTATAACTAAGTAATTATATATATAAGTATTTATTGAATTAATTAAATAAATATTAGAGATTCTACTTATATCAAAAATTTACAAATGATATTGAATTATTTAGAGATCTTTTTAAACTTAACAATATTGATTTTGTAAAAAATATTTTGAATTCATGATTCAATGTATATATATTTATTTCTATTAAAATTGATTATTTCTAATCTACATTAACAACTCTTTTATGAAAGCAAAAAAATTCTACTCAATCATAAGAATATAGAAAATAGTTATAATAAAAAATAACATCGTTTATACTTTTCAAGTATTATATAGTAACTTATAAAAGTATAAATCATATTATCTTCTATAAAAATAAATCAAAATAAATAAATAAAATTATATATATATATATATATATATATGTTTGAATGCCAATTCAAATAAAAATAAATATTTTTTCTTTTATAATCTATTTGAGAAATATCCATAAAAAATATTTTTTTAAAAAAAAATTATTCTAATAAGTATAAAAATATAATAGCATATTATATTTTAGCAAGATGCTACTGAAAAAAATATTAGTTTTAGTTCATAATTCTCATAATTTACTTCTAAATAATATTGGATTAAGATTATGTGATGATCAACAACAGACTATTTGCTAAATAATAATATTAGAAGTATTATAATATTTTAATGAACTTGTATAAATTTAATAGGATAAATTTAATTTGGTAATTTATAAGATGGTTTCTTAAAAATTTATCAAGAAAAAATCTATCAACTCGCAAACATTATTATATACACTTAGAAAAAGATTTAAAAGTCATTTAGAATTTCTAAGTTAATTAGATTTTAGAACATTACAACAATATAAAATTCATTAAGAATAAAAAATATTGTGAAAAAATTGTATAATGAAAATCTCATGTAAAACTAATTTTATATATCTCATAAAAAAACATTCAAATTATGATATCAAATAGAATTAGATCTTACCTTGTAGCTACATAATTCATGATGACTAAAAAAAGATAAAAAGATTCAATATTTTAGTCAAATCATACTAGTTCCAATTATGAATTTAAATCTGCTCTTTTCTCCAAACAAACCACAAAATGGCAACGATGTTCCCATTTAAAATAAAAAAATAAAAATAACGATTATTGAACAAGAAACACCAACAGGGGATGAATGTTGGATGAAACGCGAACCAGAAATGAGAACGGAAAACGAGAACGAGAAACGAGAACGAAGAAAACTCGTCGACGGAAGAGACGAAAGAGTCGAGGCCGGCCTCCCTTAACAACAGATATCAAGAGCACTTAGGAACCATGGGATCTAAAATTCTCTCGTGGCATCTGAGCCGTTGCGTGAATTAGGGTTTCATAGAAGAGGGTTTTCGGTGCACTGGGGAAGCTCCTCCATGTTTTCGCTTGCGAGCTCTGCCCCTGCTCCTCCGCAGCTCGCTCTTTCTTTCACTCGTAGTGTATTTTGTTCTGTTGCCTGCCTGCCACCATGAAGGTTGTGGCTGCCTATTTGTTGGCCCTTCTGGGAGGCAACTCCGCCCCCAGTGCCAAGGACATTGAGTCCATCCTCGGCGCAGGTAATTTAGACCGACATAACTTGTGACGAAAATCCTAGTTTATTGTTCAGGTGAAATGGTTTCCAAAGGAGGTGGCTTGTGTCTAGCCTTGTGGCGAACTGTGTATGTCTCGGTGGGTTGGCTGGGTGACTTCAGGTGTTGAATGGCTTGCGTATGTTATTTTTGCGCAGTCGGCGCTGAGGCGGATCCCAGTAGGATAAGTCTGTTGCTGAAGGAGCTGGAAGGGAAGGACATTCTGGAAGTGATTGCAGCGGGTAAGGAGAAGTTTGCCTCCGTGCCCTCGGGTGGAGGTGGCGGTATCGTCGTGGCTTCTGGTGGTGGTGGCGGTGGTGCCGCTGCACCAGCTGCTGAGGAGAAGAAGGAAGAGTCTAAAAAGGAGGAGGAGAAGGAAGAATCAGATGATGTGAGTTTAACATTCTCTCAACTATTTCGAAAGTTAGGTCGTTTAGCATGTGACTCTTTGAAGCCTAGTTTACTTTGTTGTTTTGAGTGTTTAAGCACACAAAATTGCTTTCATTAACACGTGGAAATGGTGTCTCATTGTTATTGCTAACTATGGTGTTTGCGGCCTTTCATGCCAAGCTTCAACGTGTTGCCAATGGCTAGTTTAGGTCTCTAATTAGGTTTTCTCTTCACTCGACTCACTTATTGCAACTTGTTGGTTCCCTGCAGGACATGGGCTTCAGCTTGTTCGACTAAGGGTTACGAATTGGTATTCTGATCTAGTGCATTTGATAGAACTGGACATGCATGTCCTGATTGTGTATGCAATCACTAACTTGCGGCTACAGATTTTGGGATCCTACTGTAGAAGAATGTCACTTTTTACTTGTTGGGATCCTGGTTTAGACATCAAGAAGTTGAGATCTACGACCTAATTTTGTTTTTCAGTGTCCTCTGTTGTACCTCGTGTTGTCGATTTTGTGGTTTTTTCGTCTTCTTGTGATTCGATCTGCCTGTCTTGACTTGGATCCGCTTGGAGATCCTGCTGTGACGAAAGTCAGTGATCTGGAATTTTTTGTGTAAGGTGTAAGGTATTTAGCCCTCTTCATCGCGATTCCGACCAATTTGCTTCAAGCGTTTCCATTTTAATTAGTTTAGAGGTGTGAAGTCTGACTTTGTTTGGTTCGTGGAAGTGAAGAACTGGCCACCGAGGACCTCATAATTCCACTCATTCACAGTAAGTATGTGGTACTCAGGATGTTCGGCCCGCTGTGGGAGATCCCGTAGTCCCACATTGTAGAGTATTATGGAACAATGCAACTAAACTAGGGCGTAAAAGTATTAGTTCGCACTTGTGTCCAAAGGAATTGTCTCTAGTCACATGTCATTAATATCATGGTTATTTGTTTCTCGTTCCGAAACCATTATGACCGATAATTAGGGGAAAAGCAAGAGTGGTACTCATTTGGCTCTCATGGTCAAATGAATGACTGTTAGGCTCTCGGAGGAACGAATCCTTTTAAAAAGAAAATTGGGAAAGGCAGTTGTGATAGCCGTGTATGTGCTTTCTAAAAGAGGCTATGTACCGAAGACCTTGGCATCGTTTACTATCCTGAAAGCTTGCAAATGGGGCACGAGATTTTATCTTAATTGGCTTATTGTATCTTAATTGGCTAATCAATCTTACATACCCCAGTAGATATCAATCGATATTTAATAGAATTTGTTAAGTCAAAATTTTCTACAAAAAAAACTATTTTTTTTTAATATCAGTATGGAATGAAATGTTGGTGACAATATTCCAGAGAAATTGTATTAGAAAAAAATCGCATGCTTCAGAATCATCATGGCTTTTAAGCATGCTAACCTGTTTCAAAAAAAATTAAAAGAGTGCTTTTGAGGAAATGAAGGTCTAGCGAAAGGCATAATGACATTTTTAGTTTAGGGATACAAAATTCTTCACCAACTCGCACATACAGTTGTAATTTGGTTCATGAATTTCGTTTATAATTTCATTTAATCAATAATAATAATAAAATGAAACTTCAATTCGGACAAAACTTGAAATTCCAAGAAAAATGTCACAATTTTGACATACCCATTGACAATTAATACCTACACATAACAACCACAAACAATTCTACAAACCTAAACAAATTACTTGCTTCTGATAATTGAATCTTGTCAAAATGATGAAAACCATAAAAACCAAAAGTGTCACACACAACAAATCTCCTTTGCATCCCAAGTGTATTCAAATCCTTCCTCACTCACTCTCTCAATCACTCACTCTCACTCGCTTGCTTGCTTACTAAGTTGCCTGCGAGGAGGAGGAGGAAGTGGACGATGACCTAATTTGCAGCAGCAGCATCGAATCTGCGTGCCTTGTTAACACCCTTCTTCATGATCCCTCCGTCCCATATTAGGGACTACTTACTTGCACGACTGACTGAGCTGACCCACAATTTTGCCTCTCATCTCGAGTGCTGGATATCCCATGAGTGAGCTTGGTTTCGTTCTGGAGATGGATGAAGATTTGCACCAGGTGTGAGTGAGTGAGTGCAGATTTGTCGGGACTTCTTTGTCAGCGTAGTCGTTCCTATTCAATTCCCAGGAGTTGAGTGTCTGGGTTGAGTAGTAGTAGTAGTAGTAGTAGTAGTGTGTGTGTGTGTGTGTGTGTGTTTGCATTTGCATTTGGACTGACGGTGTAATTGGCAGTCTTTGGTGTCTGAGCTTAGGGGACTGTTTTTTAATCAATTGCATTTGCTGTGCTGCGCGTGTATAAATTCCTGCTGAATTTGAGAGGTTAGGCAATTGCAGCTTAGGGTAGAACGTGGGTTGGTGTGAATTTTCTCTCAAAGATGCGTGTCGATAGATTTGAGAAAAGTCCGGTTTGGTCTGGTCTGGACTGGTGTCAAGGCGCATGTAGCGACGTCAGATTGCAGCTGCCATGGCCCTTCAAACCCTTGCAATCTGTGGGGCAGCAACTGTTCACCTCGTTGCAGAACCAATTCAGCCCTCACCCCACGAAAAGGTTCGCCAAAGTGCCCACCAGTTTTAGGGTTTCGAATTCCGAGCTCCATGCGTTTCAAGCTAGAATCGAATCTTTAACAGCAAAATTTCCCCTATGGGTGCAAAAGAAGGGGCAGCAGAGGACCCCTAAGTTGTCACCCGAGGAGCAGGGAGACGCCGAGGAGCGCGCATTGGCAATTGCTTTGGCAGGGCGGCAGAAAGCTACGATACTCGAGTTTTATTCCCCCAGGTGCACGCTATGCCGGTCGCTGATGCAAGTGGTCGAGGACATACAGCGGAGGGAGGGCGATTGGCTGCGCATCGTAATGGCGGATGTGGAGAATAAGACGTGGCTTCCAGAGGTATTTGGATGGCTCTCCCACCTCCCTTTTCTCGTCATTCGCACTTCTATCTGAGTTCACATTTTGTATTTAGAGCCTCTAGCTAAAGCTCAAATCTGCGGTTACATGAACTCAATCCTGTCTTCTCTTCTATTCCTTTTGGATTTCAAGTTTTCGCAATGCACAAAATTGTGAGACTCTAGATGAGGGTGCAGGCAATATCTGTTTGAATTGTTTCTATTTGCATTTTTACAGGGGTTAACACTTCTTGAAGGGTTGATCAAACTGTTTGGATACTTTGTTGACAGGCTTCCCTATACGATATAAACTATGTACCATGCTTTGTATTATTGGACTCGCAAGGCACGGCGCTGGCCAAGACTGGGGTCCCGCACAGCCGTATGCATGTTTTGCAAGGGTTGTCATACTTGCTGGAGAGCATGAGACCAATCCGGGGGGCCTTGAAACGGGTCCCTGTGTCAGAGACGGATTTTGATGGCAACGCTAGCAGCGAAAGTTAACCACATTTTGTGATCCACAATGTCTCGAGTGCTAGCTTCTACTAGAATGTTGATATCCAGTTTTACAGTTACAAGTTGATAGGGTGAGTTGATTACAAGGTCGTTGTATCTGCATAAGCCACTTAGGGATTTTTGCCTAGATGAAGCTCAGAAACAGCTCTTCGTTGCAGCTTCTTACGTCTAAATTTTCATGGAGGTTTGCTTGGAACATGTCAACTATTTACTTTTTTTAATTTTAGTTCAGGTTCCTCACATTTTGTGTATAATTATTTTTATATGAAGCTTAGAATACTGTCGTCTCTGCTGCAATTATGCTGGACAGAAGTCTGTTGGCGAAGGAGCCTGTTTTCTTTCTTGTTGTCAGGAGTGTGGGCTTCAGGGATAACTTGCCACACAAATCCCAGTTATCACGAAGGCAATCCCTGCAGCCTACACTTCTTTGAATGCCAACGAGTACCAATGGACGTTGAGGAGCAAGAGAAAATTACGAATGAAAGTGGTGCCTGAGCGGAAGAAGGGCAGTGACAGCATGTGGTGGACTCACAAGTGGTGGTAGGTGTGTGTATATCTGCAGAATTGAACTAAACTAGACTCTTCAAATACTTAACTCTAATTTCTATGTTTTTGAAATCATATTCTGTATGATCTTAGTAATATTTGGAAACATTTTCCAAAAATGTTTTCCAATATATATAGGGGTATATGGTGAATGTTAAATATACCCAGGTTTTTACTAAATTGACTTGAGCATGATTAAGAATATGGTAATTATGATGAATGTGGTTGGTTTTTATTGGTTTTGGATTCAAGAGTGGAGAAATGGATTTAGGGGTTATTTTTCTTTTCATGATGAGTGAGTCAATTTAGTAAAAGCTTGGGACTATTTAACATTCTCATATATATATATATATATATATATATAACATTCATGCATGTGGTTGCTTTTTCATGCACAATAAACACAAAAGTCGTATCAGAAATATGAATTTAAATGCATAAAATAATATAACTAGACTTTTTTTGTAAAAAACATGAATCTTTTGGTTTTGACAGATGTTAAGCAGATGTTTTGGATTAAAAAGATGATGTATTTTATATTGCAATTCTTTGATTTATTAAAAATAATACAAACCTTAAAAACACTTATATAAGATCACAAAGTGCATTCTTATTATATTAGTTTTGTGGAAAATTTCTTGTAGATTTTACTCTTCTATGAATGAATATCTGCATGCAATAAAATATTTCTATGCTATAACTGCTTCAAAAAATATTTAAAATTTTATTACATGTTTTAAATGATATATCAGTAAAATATTTTTAATTAAAAAAATTAATATATGCATGTTGCATTATTAAAACTATCAATTGATTGATGTCATTAGAATATGCATATATATATATATATATAATTTGATTTATTTAGAAATTAAAAAAATACCTTTAATAAGGATAGAATAATTTTTATGTTGAATAATAACTAAACTAAATAATAATCAAATGGATTGAAATGACATGTTAAACTATAAAATTTAAATTTTTGTAGACAATATTAAAAGTTTACTGATTCAAAACTATATACATTGATTACTTGAACATTTCATATTTTTCATTTCTATAAAATTATTTTGCTAAAAAATAAAACAATAATAATTAAAATAAAAAATATTAAGTTATGTTTCAAAATAAAAAACATTGAAAAAATTAGATTAAAAAATAAAATCAATAAATATAAAAAAATATATATTTTTTTTTAGACATGTTAAAATTTAAAAAGAAAGTAAATATATTTAAAACTAAATCAATTAAAAAATATATTATTCAATATTAATTTTTTTTATATATCAATCTTAATTTTAATTAGAATTATGAGATTATATTTTTAGAATATTTAAAATTCTTATTTCACTAATTAGTTGTTGTGAGCAACTTGCTTACTAGTAAAGTAGTAAGACTAGCTCACTTATAGTTGCTAACAATCTACTTTCAAATTCAAGGTGGATGGATTAATTCTATCTATCTAACTAAGTTTGGTGTGCTGGATATTGTAAAGCACAAGCATGATATAGCTCTTGCCAAAGCAAGGGTTAGATAACTCAATTTAGTTGCCCTTGCAAAATAGTGCAAGGTTTGAATCTTAAGCCTTACAAAGCCATGTGGCATAACTTGATGTCAAAATTTTGACTTTAATCAATTACCTCTATTAGTAGTTAAGCGAGATTAAAGTTTCTGATATATTAATTTAAAAAATAACTATATAACTTAAAATATTGAAAAATATAATAAATATTTTTTATTAATAAAAATTAAAAAATAATTTATGTTTATATTTTATTTCTTATAATAATATCAAAATTTAAATTTAAATGAAGCAAGGTGTAAGTTTTTCAATTTTTTTTAAAAAAATAACATTAATAATATATATACTTTTTACTTTAAATAGTTTAAAAAGATGTAAAAACAAAGTTTATTGGTTTTTTCTAATTTAATTTTTTAATGAATTTTATATTAATTATAACATTGGTTTTAAAGCAATTTATTATCAACCTATTTTTTCAACCAAAATGAGTATTTTATTGGTTTTAAGTAATTTTTAATGACAAAAATGCAAAAGCAATTTTTCAAGGGTTTTCACAAAAACTATGTAAGATTTAGGACTTGGCTTATCAATGACTTTTCAAGCATTTTAAGCTAAAAATTCTTAATAGAATTGTGAATTTGTTTGAATTGCATAAATTTGCTCAAAGATGTATACAAACCATTTGAAATATGAGTGAAGTTTCAAGCATTTTAAATTTGTGATTTTCAATAACAGTAATTTTTTTAAAAAAAAGTGAATCTATTCAAAAAGTAAATGTGCATATTTCCATTCAATTCTTTTTACAATTTCTTTAATTATGGACATAATTTTAAGCATTTTCAACCATTAATTTAAAAAAAAAAAAGTCATAACAATAAATACAAAAAAAATCAAAGAATCACAAAGGCAAAAAAAAGTGAATTGTCATAATAAGACAAAAAATTAATGACAATATAGAAAAAATAGAATATTAATTAAAAAATGGTCATAATAACCAATAGCAAAAAAAAGAAAAAAAGAAAAAAAGAAAAAAAACTCAAGATATATGAAATAAATACAATCTAAAATAATAGTTAATTTGAAACAAAGATTGAAATCTCCTATGATATAGATCCTTTGCAATACAATAATGTAGCAATGAAGAAGAGACAAATCTAAGCAAAAATAATTTTTATGAGCTTTAATAGCTTTGTTAAAGCACAATAGTAGCAACAATTACATAGTAGCATGAATCAAAACAATAGAATAAGATGTAAAAATGTTGAAGATAATAAAAGAATAGAAGTTTTGTATAATAAGGATCTCTATACTGTAGTAATAGAAAAGTGATGTTACAAAGAGAAGCAAAACAAAAACACAACATAGACCTTATAAAAAAAAAATAGAATCTATTTTTTTATGTTAAACTTCAAAAATATAAAACTAGAGTTTTATTACAAATTTGTACAATATGAAGAAAAAATAATTTAGACAAATCAAAGAGATGGTGCAATGTACATGTAAAAGAACATATATTTTGCTAAATAGTGCACAAATACAAGCATGCTGATGTCAAGGATATGAATCTTGAAGAAAGAAATCCTCGATATACTTTTGTGTCACTCAAAAGAACTAGAAAGCCATTCAAAGATGATAAAATATTGAACTAGAATGTCTATTGCCAAAAACAAGAAGACTAGAAAGTCTTGGAATAAGACTAAGGACTAAAAAAGTGTTGATAAGAGTGAAGAAGGCTTCACTCTTGCTTCTATATATATTCTTAATTAGGAGCTATAAGGCAATGTCATATAGGACATCTAAAACATGTTGACTTTGTAAGACATATATCTTAACTTGCAAGACAAGTTTTATATATGTACGCCACATAGTTAGCTTGTTCTGCAAGCTACCAACATATGGTTAACTTGTTGATCAAGTTTCTAACCTACCAATCAACTACAAACATATGTTACGTCAAAACAACGTCAATGAAGCTTTTAAGAAGCTTCTTTAGAAGGTATTATGTATTTAATCTAATTTTATCTATTACTATCTAATCATATAGGTATTTACTAGAATATATATGTATATCTATGACAAATGACGGGTGATGTACAAGCTAGCCTAGAGACAACCAATACAACCAACTAAGGACAAATCAATTTCAACTAAGTAAGATTTGAAAGGAATTTCATGTCTTTGAAAGATTGATGCAATGGTTCTAGACTCTAACTATATTGCACAAGTCTCAAGTTTGAATCCAATGGCATGTGGTGCAAACTTATTTTCCTATTTGAACCCTTCTTTCAATACTCAGCCACTTTTCTCCCTTTTGCCTAAGCCATCTTAACCTTTGCTCTTCTTGCTTTGATTTTTGCAAGATGGCATGGACAAGAAGTACATGCATACAAATTTTTTAAATTCTAGTTCAATCAAGAAAGACAAAGTGACCTAAAGTTGGGCAAGGTAATAAGCTAGAAATATTAGGGCAAAGAAGGAAGCAACACAAATTACTAAACAAGGGCAAAGCAAAGAAAAGCTAGACTAGTGTCAGATAGATTTAATCCATCTATCCATCCATCTTGATAGATAAAAGCCCAATTTAGGTCATCTTTTGCCCTACCCACCCAAATGGGTAATATCAGGTAGGTAATGCAACATTACAAGGCAGCCCCTTCACCCTACCAACCCAGTATAGGGGCAGGTCTAGTGAACTAGTTACTTACTAGCCAAGTCGTAAGACCAACCTACATACTAGTCACTAGTCAGTTAGTCTGACCCGGGGAACAGTGGAACCGGTAACAGAGCGGCGACGGTGGAGACCGTGACCCAAAACAACAAAGATGACGACGAGATGATGATCCATGTGAATGCGTGCAAGCGCCGCTCAATCGATCACAGCGCACCTCTTCCTTTGCTAATTGATCCACATCTCAATTAATGACGAACTCCAATGCATTGCCGCCACTTACCCTCTGATTGTTTCGGTGTCGGCACAGGAAGAGGGCGATTCTGTTGGGTGTGGAACCGCCGCCGCATTGTCATGTTTAGTAAGCTGTTTTTCCAGTGGGTCGACGTCGGGGAATGGCGCTCATCGAGCCACCACCAAACTGACAGCAAAGAACAAAGAATGACAAGCTAAGCTCCAACCTTACACTCTTCATTAGCTCTAACGAGTTCATATAAACAAAAATAGAACATCGAAAAATGAATATTTCATGCTGGTTAAACAAATGTCAAAATAGTTGTAAATGTCTGACTAAAAAATGTGAAATCAGTTTTCTTCTGCCATCCCAACCACCTTAATTAGGGTTTACATTTGATCTCCTCACCATAGAACCATGGCAGAGTTACAACACTCTTTAGTGATTGTTTTAGTTGTCTTTTTAATAGAACAATACAATTTAAGTGATTTATCACAATACCAAATTATACAACATATTAGAATTTAAGACTTTTAGTTTGGTACTAATCTTCATTGATTTGATTTAAAATCTCAACATTTGTAGTTAGCAAACTCTAATCACTCCAAAGTCTCTCAGCTCATGAATCTTTGTATACCAACCTTGTTCTAAGTTGGCATTATATGTTACGATAATATGTTGTTAGTTGACAAAGGAGTAGCAAGACAAATATATGGCAAAAGGCGTTTCATAAAGACTATGAGATATATATCACACCTCTCACAATCAACCTATGCTACAATAGATATAAGATATTGACCTAGAGTTTGATTCATTTAAAATTTCCTAATGAATGACTACTAAATAGATACTTAAGAACCTTTAGAGGTTTGTTGCTCCATAATTCTAATTGTGCTAAAGCTCTAGATACAAATATTCTTTTATAAAAAGTAAAATATTTGAAACAATTTAAAGCTATAATTTATTTTTTTGGAGAGAGTAAATCTTAAATAATATTTTGTAAGACTTAAAATAAAATTAGGTCAGTCTTCGAAACTTAATTTTTATTTAGACAAAGATTTTTCTATAATTTTATTAAAAAAAACTATAATAGATATAACTAAAAAAATAAAATTATTTTAACAAAAAAAAAGTTATAAAGCATTATTAAGTATATGCACAATATAAGAATGGATTCTAAAATTTGATCTCTTTGATTACTATTTCTATAAAAAAAATCTTAGAATCTTAATCTCAATTACTTAAAAAAAAATGTTGAATGAGTTCAAAGCTATTGGCAACAAGATTGACACAAGTCTTTAGATATACATTATTTTTGACATTAGAAGATGATGAGAGCTTTCTTTTTAGAGCCATTTACTTCTTAATCATTATATATATATATATATATATATATATATTTATATATCTTCTTAAATTATAACTTATTTACTAGATGTTATTTAGGTATCAACTTTAGATTCAAAAATTATTAAGCCTTAGTAGCCAAAGAACATTTTAGCAATCAATATGAATAGACTAAAAATATTTATTTCTCTCAATTAAACAAATACACAATAAAAATAAAATTGATATAAAATATTTCTAAGAAGTACATGGAAAAATATCTAATTAAAAATAATTAAGCCAAAAATACGTATATTTAGATATTTCAATACATACAATTTAAATTAGAATCTCAAATTATATTATAGAATCTTATAAATAAAAATGATAATTATTGTGTAAATAAAGATTGTCATATATAAAAAATTGAGTCCCAAAAACTATTATTAAGTATGCAATCAAAATCAAATAAGAATTCGAAACCAATTCATTTATAAAAAAAGATTAAAAATCTAAATGTAACTTAATCAAGCTATCTTTTACTTTACAAAAAGAGAATCTAAGAATACAAGAGGATAAAAAATAACCTTCAAATTTATTCAATAAAAAAATCACTATAATTAAGAAAAATGTTACAACCATGACCTTTCTTTCTTAAAAACTTTCATAAGATTTGACTTGACAAGAATAATGAGTTAAGGGGGCTTTTCCACCTAAACCCTCAAACCTTAGTAAATATTGTAAAATCAATTATCATAAAAATACTAAGTAGATAAAATCCTATTAAATTAAAATAAACTACATCTACTTAATATGGTGGTACTTGATGGCACTTCACATGATACAATAATTGATACATCAAATCTTAATCTAACAAAAAGTCATCAATATCAAATACAATATAATAAGTACTTTGAAATCTTTAATTTTGGATCTAAAGAATCTAATAAGTGATATTAAAAAAAAGAAGAAGATAAGATTTGATTACAAATAAGCTACTAAAATTAACAATATAAGAATTATAGAGATATATTATGTGATCTCTCTTCTCTTCTCTTTTCTTTCTTTCTCTCTCTTTGTTCCTCTCCTTCTTCTTCCTTCACAATTTCTTTATTTGAAATAAGATCTCCACAATCACATTGTTGCAAACTTGAATAATAAAAACTAATCAAAATCTACATTAATTTCATATAAGACTCTACCACCTAATCATCTAAATAATTTGTAGCACTTACCTATAGAGGTTCCTTACCTATAACATAGTAAACTACTACATGTCAATACTTTTATTTCATCTAACAACAAAGTCAATGATATGCCAATAATAAGCTAATAGTAAGCTAATAATAAACTAATTATTTATAATATTAAAATATAAAATCCTAAACTAGTTTTTTTATTCTCTATTATAAAATAATATTAAGAATCAAATCTTTTTATTATAAAAAAATTTAGCATCTATCCTCACCACCAACTTAAAAGCATCCAATCTTAAATAACCAATAATATTTTCTATAAATCAATGTCAAAAAAAATACAAAAAAAGAATTTTTAATATCAATTAAGTCTTTGATATTGTCTTATAATCTGTTTATATTTAGCAATCACTTATTAATTTTACTTAGACTTATACAATCCATCTAAATAATCAAATTTCTAATAATAAACTTAGAACATACATCCCTAATAGATGTTTAATCTCCTTAAGACTCTTTAGCTATTTTTTCAATATAAGAGACTATTTATTACAACATTAAAATAATAAATCTTATTACACATAATAATGTAAAAACTACTATAATCCACAATACATAAAGATAAAAGATCAATTTTCTTCTTTGAAGTGAATAAGCTGATTTGAATAAAGCTATTTTTTTAATTAATTTTTTACCTTCTACTTACAAAATCCAATAATATCAAATCCTTTTCTATGTGAAAGAAAGAAACTTATCTTTGTAAGATCTAAAACAAAAAAGTGCAACAACTGATTATACACAGTTTTAGAAAGGACATTGAGCTTCATTTATACTATAGTTTTTCACATGCTAAGTCCAAATTGTATATTGAAACCAAATTTTTTATCTTTTCTCTTTCTAAAATTTAAAGCTTATTAGTCTATTTTATATTCTATTAAAAAAAAATTCTTAAAAAAAAGCCATCTTATCTAAATATTATCCAAGACATGCACAAAAACCAATGTAATTAGATATACTATAAGTTTATTCATGAAAATATAAAATAATCATTTTTTCATCTTATTTATCTTCATAGATGCAATATTAGAAATTTAGTATTATTTCTCTTCTACTTCAATTCTTACTTATGAAATTGAGAATTTTATTCTTTAATATAAGAAGTTTCAATAATTCCATTAAAATTACTCAATTTACAAATTATACTAGATTTTTTGAGTCCCCTTAAAATGTATTTTATCTACAAAATTATAAATTAAATAGAAGTTAATATAAAAGAGCTAGGATACAAGTTATAAAGAGAAACAAACTTTTATATATTAGAAATAATACAACAATACAATTACCTACAAGTATCAAGGAGGAGAATTCAAAGACTATAAATAAAGAAGTAAAATATATATCAAACAGAAATGAAAAAAATGAAATAAAAAAGTATGTATATTCAAAAAAACACTAAAAAATCTATTGTCAAAGGATAGAAACTAGACATTCTTGAAACTAGACTAAAAGCAAGAAAAGAATTGGCTAGAATAAAAAAAGAATCACTCTTATGTCTTTATATACTATTTAACTAGAAGCTACATAGTAACGTTCTATAAGACCTACAATATATGTCCAACTTGTAAGACATGTGTCTAACTTACAAGACAAGTTTTTTATATGTAAGCCACATGGCCAACTTATACCACAAGTGGCCAATATGTGCAACATATAGCAAAATATTTGGCCAAGTCTTCAATCTACCAATCACCTACAAACATGTATAAAATCAAATTTGCATCTGTAGAGCTTCTAAGAAGCTTTTCTATGGAAATTTATCAAATTTATTTACTTCTACTTATTTCTATCTAATTCCTATGAATCTAAGAAAATATGTATATTCATGATAAGAAGACGGATCTAACAAAGGTGAGATATAAGTTTTAATCAAATTCTCTATTTTTTACTTCATTCTATCAATCAATTCATTATTAGATAGTATAATTATTTGGTTTATTTTAGAAATTCTTTTTTTATAATTATGTCTTGAATAAAACTAATAAATAGATAATATTATAAGAGGGTCTCTAAGCTTTTGTTCTAAATAATATATTGGCTAGGTATTTAAAAGAGACTAAAATATGACTAAATATATAAAGAATAAATCATCAAATTGTAATAAATATTTATTTAATATAAAATTTCAAGCTTCCCAAAAAAGTCTTAGTATTAAAGATGAAAATAAGGAGATTAATAGGAAAGATGAAGAAATAGCTTAAGTTGTATTTAAATTCTTTTTAAAAATTGACCACTAAAATTCTTTCTTTCTATTATTTGAAGTTCTTCCTTTAATCTCCAATACCGCTTCTAAAAATTAAATGATAGAATAAAAATATTATTAAAAAAAATCTAATTCTTAATAAAATACATAAATCTATTGAAGTTTTAAGAAATAATAATGTTTTAAGACCAAATGGAGTAGGAATAGATTTTTTAAAAAATATAGGTTATTTATTAAAATATTATTTATAGATAATAAAAGACTCAATATAAAAAAGATCTTTTCTATAATCTATTGTCAAAGAAATAATTGCTTTAATTCTAATGAAAGATAAAAATAATCTATTAAAAATTTATTGAATAATTACTATTATTAATTTAATTAAAAATAAATCTTAATCTTCTTATAATTATAAATTCAATCCATTCTTTTAAAATTTATAAAATAAAGTGAAAAAAACTTCTTTTTTTTGAATATATACTTAACAATGTGATTTTAGTCCATAAAGTCACATATTATTCAAAATTATCGAAGAAAAATCTTTTGTTAATAAAACTATACTTTATGAAAGTTTTTGATTGTATTAAATTAGATTTTATCTTTAAGTTTATTTTTTAAAAAAACTCAATTTCGGTAATAAATTATCAAATTTAAAAAGAATCTTTTATAAGATTCTTAAGTCTATATTAACATTTACAACTAAAGATCATCTAAATTTTCAATTAAAAGATGTGTACAATAAGGTTTCTATTTAACTCTCCATCTATTTTCAAATTTGAAGAAATTTTAAATTTCTATATCAAAATAGTTGTTTGATTTAAAATTTTTATAGACTTACATTGCTTCTATATAACAAGCAAGTTTTTATTAGCTAGTACATTAATGATTGTATTATATTTTTTTTAGAAAAAATAAAAATATATTTAAGGTTATATCAATAATAAATTCTTTTAATATTTTATTAGGATTATATATAAATTAGCCTAAGTTTGCAATCCTATTGTACTTCAATATATTTAAAACATCATCAAGCAATAAATATTTGAGGGATTAAAATTATCTTAGTAAAATCTATTAAATTATTCCTTTAGACACAATTTGAACTTGTAAACTATTTTTAAAAATTATAAATTAGGTTTAAAATAAAGTAAAAAACTGATGTTCTACAAAACTCAATCTTGCAAGACGCTTTTCAATTATTAATTACAACATGATTGCTTCAATTATCTATTTTATTATGATTTAGAATAAAAAAATATAAGAAATAAAAACCATCAAATACATGGCTGAGAACTTTTATAGGATAAGAAAATACATCAATATATAAGATTATATAACATGATAAATAGTAAGTATTTGTATATAATATAGAGGTCTTAATTTGATTGATTCTAAAATGGATATGAATGCCTTAATAGAAAGATGGATTTTAAAATATTTTATATTAGAAAAATTATTTTTAAAAATATTTTATGATATAGATCTAAATTTAAATGCATCAATAAATGGTCTTTAAATACACATTAGATAATTAAGCCATTATCCAAATTTATACTAATAATTTATTATGTTGTAGATCAATTGGCATTATAACATCACAAGCATTAAAGATCTAAAAAACTATGATTCCTTGTGCAACATAACTAAGGCCATGTTTGTAGTGATAGAGCCCTTTATAAGCTTATATAATACTATAATATTTGGAAATTAACTAATTTTCTATTATTTGTTATTATATTAAAAAATTTCATACACTTTAACAATGTAAGCTTTTAAATCCATCATCTAGAGCATTATATAAGATGAATGGTCTAAAGATTCAACTTCAAAAAAAATACAAAGATGCCATCACATAAAACAATTCTAAAAAAAAAAAAAAACATTCTTATGTATGTATGTGTGGTAAATTATTTTAAGGTATATCTTCTTCACTTGGACCATCACTCTTGAACTACAAAGATAAGCAAGTATTTCAAAAAATTAAAAATTAAAATAAAACTACCAAAACTCTTAACTCAAATAAAAAATATGTTATAAACAATCATCTTCCTAGCGGTTATGTCTTCAGATATATTGTTTTTCCCCTTTCTATTTCCACATACACAAACTGCATCCATACACACTGACATCCCACAACTCTACCTAAAATCACTCCATCCAAATCCCCCTTGTACAAATTTAGAGTCATAACACAATCCAAACCCACCGGATGAGGATGAAGTAGGCCACATCTATTTCACATTACCATGTTACTCTAACCCAATTTCCTCCATTGATACCCCACCCCCCCAATAAAAAATAAACAAAACAAAACAACCAAATAACAAAACAATGAATAAGCGCACAATCTTATTATAATGAAGCTAAAACGGGGGGGGGGGTGTGGGGGAATACAAAAGAATGTCAACGTCTTGATGATGCTCTCCCTTCCTTCCTTCCTACCACACAAAGATAAGCAAAGCAGCCCACACCGCCCGGAATCACTTCCGCCAAAACGGGGGAAGGGGTCTATCCAGCAGCAAATCCTAAATTTGGAAAATCCTAAAATTGTCCACCCACCAGAAAAACCCTAAAATGGAAACAGGATCTCCTAGGTCCATGCTTCCCGATTTGGGCTTCACAGGCTCCTTGGTTGATCGTAGCTGGCGTTTGCCTCGCAGATGTGAGGCGGCGCCCAGACACAGATCCACTGCTTGTCGCCCCTTTTTCATGCCGCCTTCAACCCCCCCTTTGCCTTGCCATGCGGCGAACATCAGTCCCCCCCCCCCAACTGCTGCGGCACTGGCCCATGTCCCATATCCATTTTTTTTTTTTTTTATTTTTGGCACAAATGAAAACATGTTTCATTGCAGATAAAAATAGTAAAACCACTCAGCTGTATGCAGGCTGAGCTAGACGCCAGGGTTAGAGGTTAGTGACTATTAGTAGTGACTAGTTAGTTGTTCGCTGAGAGAACCGGCTGTCGGAGACCGCAAGGAGGTGTTGGGTAGACTACAACCTGGATGGGGCTACGGGGGTTGAAAAACATGGCCTTGACTGGGCCCTGTTAAGATCCATCGGGGGTGGCCCGACACCCGTGTTGCAAAAACCTCAGCACTGCACCATCTACTATAAAAATTATGAACGAGTTTTTCCTCAGGGCCGGCATCTGCTGTCTTTAAGACCTGACTCATTCCCAATCTACGCGTCCATAATCAATAAGGCCTAGCCAAATATGCTGGAGTAGTTTTTCTATCGGCTAGTGGATTTGGTTGAAGGAAGCATTATTATGCTCTATCCTAAGAGTCCAAAGGACAACAGTTATGAATGCCGTCTATACTAGGCTGCTTCCTGGAACTTCCATGGAACACGGTCGGAGAAGATTCCATGTTTCCACATCAGCATTGGCTTGGGTCCTCGGGCTTGATGTGAAATGAGTAGAACATTCATAATGTGGATGCCCCATTGCTAAGCACTATGGGCGGAGGGGTATTTCCAAAATCTGTGTAAGACTAACTCTTCCAAACATTTGGGGCACATTGGGTACCTTGTATCAATGGTCATGTTTGTTTTACCTGTCTACAAATATACTGCCACCATCTTGTGCCACACCAACCAAAGGAGACTTGCTTCCTTGGGTATATGACCTTCACCTCAGACTGAGAACTAAGGTAGTCATTTGGCAAAATATCCTACCATTTTTGTTACATTGGGGACTAATACATCTTTATTATAACAAATTTCTATCCAATTTGGATGTAAACTTCATGAATGGAGTGGGAGAGTCTTTTTTGGGCCAATGCTACCAATCGTGATTCCACTTTAATTTGTCTACTCTTTCATAGTACATCATTATTATATATATATTTGTGGGCCAACGAAAATAGAAGCAATTTGTATCCTATACAAAGTGCCTTGGGATCCAAAGTAGAGGATCTTATTACTTTATGATGGAAGAGTGGTAGTGGTAGAAGTAGGAATAGTTTTAGGCAGTGTGAAGATGGTAGCACTATATATTAGAAAATGACAATCATAGGATATTATCCTTGCACGAGACTCATAAAGGTGATTTTTTGGCCTTGGAAAATTTGAAAGACATAGTTGGAAAGCTCTTCAGCATTATCACAAAAGTACTCCACCCATTTTTTAATACACTCTATAGTGTTAAAGACATGAACTAAAAGATGATGCATAAATCAATGAAATCCATGTCAAAGAAAGAGTGACAAAATAGAAATAAGGAAGTACGTATATTAAAAGAAACTGAAAAGGCTTATTACCAAAAGACAAGAAAACTTGAGACTCTTAAAACTAGACTAGAAGCAAGAAAAGAGTTGACAAGAATGAAGAGAACTTCACTCTTGTCTCTACATATACTATCTAACTAAAGGCTACATGGCGATGTTCTATAAGATCTTCAATGTGTATTGACTTTGTAGGATACATGCCTTGACTTACAAGACAAGTTTTTCTACATGTGGGCTACATAGTTAGCTTGGTCTTCAAGCTAATAACATGTGTGGCACATGGCCAACTTGTTGACCACATTATAATCCAAAAAGTCAATTAAAGACACCTTTAAAGTCAAAGCAGCATCTATAAAGCTTCTAAGAAGCTTTGATAGAAGATATTATAGAATTAACTTGCTTTCATCTACTTCTACTTACTTCTACCTATGTATAAAAGTAATTACTAGCTTACGTGCATATGTATGTGATATTATCCCCCCTTCTAGAGACGAATTCTACGAGGAGCAGTCATCATATATTGAAGAAATCTATAATGCAACAAATTCTATTTACCACATATTTTGATCTTTGTTCTCTTTGAAGATGATTGATAGGGCCTCTCAACCATCGATAGACTCCCATACTAGGGCAAGAAGACCACCCTATTATCTGATCATTATTGAGGCCTTTATAACTTCCTTCAAATAAAATATTTGAAATATTTTCAAGAGTTATTCCTACCTCTAGTTAAATCACCAAACATCAGGAGTCCCTTCTAAGGTCGTGATACCAAACACATTATATTTCGCCATCTATTTGAATAAAAACATGTCATTCTTGAAGATTTTGATCTTGATTGCGTCGTCTTGAAGGTTGTGACAATCGTAATGTCTCGTCTAGCAAGTCAATAAATAAAGGCTCTTCAATCAAATCCGCTAGTTATTGGTTTTCCATCTCTTTAGCATCACAGCTACAAAGAAGCTATAAATAAAGATTAAAAATAGAATATTATCTTGCATACATCTTGTTTCTTTTATAAGGAAGATTTTCATCTTGATTTTGATGGATGTTGTCGATGAAAAGCCTCCATTACCTTTGTTGCATTTGTAAGATTCTTTATTAGGTCCCATGTACATTCACTAATATCATATCTGGGAGAATGAATAAGATATTCTAATTTATTTTGGCATCGCTTTGGATCTAGGACTTCTTCTATTTTGAACTCTTTATTATTGTCCTCTTCTATAGAAGGAGGTGGAACTTGTCTTCTTTTTAGTATGTCCATTGTCTTGTATGGTTCAAGAAGAGACACGTGAAATATTGGATGGATTTTTATTGACTCTGGTAGGTGTAAACCATATGCAACTAGATTGATTTGTACAGAAATAAGAAATGGTCCAAGTCTATGATAGTCCAACTTATCACAATGACGAGTAGTCTTGATATTGTGACGAAATATCCATACTTTGTCACCCGCGTGGAATAGTGGTTGTTCCTTTCAATAGACATCTTCATTGATTTTTTTTTATTTTTGAACTTCTTTTAAGTGCATCTTCATTGTTACATATAGTTTTGATAAATGATTTGCCAAATCTTCGATCATAAGATTATTAACTTTTAAAAAGTCAAAAGTATCAAGTCTTGGATGATAACCATAATTGGTAAAGAAAGGTGTTTATAAAAGAATGTACCATGTTATTATAAGCAAACTTTACCAATGGCAAAAGAATTATCCAATCATCTTCTTGGTAGTTGATGGTACATCTTAAATACTATTCCAAAACTTAATTAACATACTTTGTTTGTCCATCAATTTGAAGATGGAATGTTGAAGATAGTTTTATATCCATTTTTAGAATCTTAAAAAGAATCCACCAAAATCTTGATACAAACTAAGTTCCTCTATCGAATATAATATCTTTGGATAATCTATGATAGCGATAGATATTGTCAAGAAAGAACTTAGCTATTTCTTCACTTGTGATAGATTTTGTACATGATAAAAAAAAGTGCCATCTTGGTAAAATGATCTACTATCACGAATATAGAATCATAAGCACTTGAGATCAGAAGATTTGTGATGAAATCGATAGAAACAGAAGACCATGGTTGTTCTGGAATAGGTAATAATTGAAGAAGTCCGTAAAGTCAATGACCAGGAGTTTTTGATCTTGAACAAATGTTGTATGATTGAACAAAGTCTTTCACACCCTTCCACATTCATAGCCACCAAAAATTTGTGGATATAAGCTCCAAAGTCTTATTGTATCCAAAATGTTTCCATAAAAAATGCCTTAGAAAAGTTGACATGATACAAGATTGGTGCAAAAATAAAGGCTGACTTCAAAGTTTCAAAAGATGCTTTAGTTTCCTTACTCCATTCAAGTTTATTTTTGTAAGTCAAATGTGTAAGTGGAGTTGTAACTCAAAAAAAATCTTTGATGAAGATCCAATAATACTTGACAAAGCTTAAAAATCATTAGACATCTCTTATCATTTATAGAATCTTTCAATCCATAATTTTTTGAACTTTTGTAGGATCCATCATAAGTTCATCATTTGAATTGATGTATCTTAAAAAGTCAACTTGAGTAGTATGGAATACATATTTTTCTATCTTGGCATAGAGTCATGTATCTCTTAATTTTTGTAATACATGTCAAATATGAAGTTCATGTTTCTCTATATTCTTAGAATAGATCAAGATGTCATCCAAATAACACACAATAAAATTATCTAAAAACTCTCGAAAAATATCATTTATTAAATATTAAAAAGCTGCCGATACATTTGTAAGTCCAAAAGGCATGACATTGTATTCAAAATGCCTATACCTAATTCAAAATAGAGTCTTCTATTCATCACCTTCTTTAATACGTACTAAATTATATGCTCCATGTAGATCTATTTTTGTATAGATCTTAGTTTGATTCAGTTGATCGAGAAGTTCGGATATCAAAGGTAGAGGATACCTATTCTTGATGGCGATCTTGTTGAGTCCTCGATAATCAACACACATCTACAATGATGTATCTTTCTTCTTTATAAATAAGTTTGGAGCTCTTGCTGGTGATTTGGAATGGCGTATGAAATTCTTGGCCAAATTTTCTTCAATACATTCCTTGAGTTCAGCTAATTCATTTTGTGATAAACTATAGATTGGTCCAAATGGTGGTTGTGCTTCTTCTTAAAGGTCAATTGAACAGTCAAAGAAGCGATGTTGTAGAAGAGTATCCGCATTCTTCTTCTCAAATACATCTTGAAATTCTTGATATTGGCTGAAAATACGACTTGAAGTCTTTGCATCATTAGAAAGACGTGTGGCATAAATGACACAAGGAGATCCTTCTTTTGTAACATGCAAGAAAGCTCTTGCACCTACAAACATAGGTTTAATTACACTAGACTTATGACTTTCTACTAGATTAATTTCACTCTTAATTATCTTTTTAGAAAAATCAAGGATACAAGAAATCCAATCTATGTAAGGATTATACTTTTTTAACCATGATAAATCTAAAATGACTGGATTAGAGGGAGATCTAATTATATTAAAGATTACACAACTACTATGACCATTTATTGTTACATCTATAGGAAGTGTTTCATGAGTAACATCTCCAATAGACAACGGACAACTATCTATGACTTGTACATGAACATGTTTGATTTTTTGTACTAACGATATTTTATGACTTTTAACAAATTTTATGTCTAAGAAACAAGCTGAGGCTCCTGAATCTATCAAGGTAGAGGCTTTATAATTATTAGGTCCTAAACACACATCTATTATAAAACAAGGAGAGAGTTCTAAGAAGAGGATAGGACCTTCATTAGAAATTGTATAAGATTCCAGCCACACGGTCCCTATTGTAGCTAAACAAATTCATTTTTTGACACATTGTCTACTTTGACAGATGTGCTCTTCATTTTGTGGTTTTGTTACTTCTTTGGATAATGTTGAGTAGTGTGTTTAGGTTCTCCACAATATAAGCATAATCCTTCTTGACAACAATGAGTCTTTTTTTTGTTCAATAAGATGTTTAAAACGTACTATACCAATTTGCATATCCTCTGCTTTTGAATGAATGTGTTGAGGAGATGTTAGTGTTGCTATCAAATTGTAGTAATGTTGAGGCCCATTTATATGACTCTTAGATCAAAATTCAAAAAGTCAATTATCACATTTCACAGCAAAGTCAATTTCTTGACTCAATGTTTGAGGATCATGTAAGTTAAGCATCAATTTCTTTACTTCATATTATAATCCATAGAAAAATTGGCTAATAAGTGCAACATTATTTCACTTGATATTAGTTGTAAGTTGTCAAAATTATGAAGTATATAGATTGATTGCTTTGTCACAAAATATACATCTTGTTGGTTGCAACATAAGTTGTATCATATTCTCTATACATAGATCGGAATTCCACCAAAAATACCTCCAGATTATTCAATATTGGATCTCGTTGTTCAAAAAAAGATGAAAACCACAATAGTCCTAAACTTGAAAGAAGTGTGTCAATGGATCTAATTTGTGATCCTAAAATTGGATAGCTTTTGAAGTTGAAGTTCAATCAGAAGTTATACTTAATTAATAAATCCTTAAAATTTAGATCTTGTACCATCAAACTTCTCGAGTAGGACAACTCTCAGTTTTCTAATATTTGAAAGATGTTCCACTATGGATGGAGAGATATGATTTAGTGCAAATATTGAAGTAGCTCTAATCATCTCTATATTCTCACTTCTCGCCATTCTTATTGATCCTTGTCATGGTAAGCTAAGTAGATGCATCGCAAGCATCAATTTTTAAAATTGTTCTTGCATTTGTACCATTGCATTCTTCATTTTAACAAGCTCTGCTATAATAACACTCAAAAAATATCTAATACCACTCAAGACAAGTAGAAGAAAGGACTTGAGGACAAAAAAAATGCTAAAAATAATAACAATTTAGAAGAGGGTAATCCGCAACTTCTAATATGCTTATGTCTTATCATGTAAAAGGGTAATCCATTCTTAATCAAGATAAGACAAAGCTTTGATATTATAAGTGTACTCTTGTCAATCTGACAAAGATATGAACTAAAAGATGATGCATAAATCAATGAAATCCATGTAAAAGAAAGAGTGATAAAATAGAAATAAGGAAGTACGTATATCAAAAGAAATTGGAAAGGCTTATTGCCAAAAGACAAGAAAACTTGAGACTCTTGAAACTAGATTAGAAGTAAGAAAGGAATTGACAAGAGTGAAGAGGGCTTCACTCTTATCTTTATATATACTATCTAACTAGGGGCTACGTGGCAATGTTCTATAGGACCTCCAATGTGTGTTGACTTTGTAGGATACATGCCTTGACTTATAAGGCAAGTTTTTCTATATGTGGGCCACATAGTTAGCTTGGTCTTCAAGCTAACAACATGTGTGGCACATGGCCAACTTGTTGACTACGTTTCTAATCCAAAAAGTCAATTAAAGATACCTACAAAGTCAAAGTAACGTCTATAAAGCTTCTAAGAAGCTTCCATAGAAGATATTATAAAATTAACTTATTTTCACCTACTTCTACTTACTTCTATCTATTTATATAGGTAATTACTAGCTTATATGCATATGTCCGTGACATATAGATGAACTAATTGTAAATAATCAATTCTAGAAGTTTGTGAGGAGTTGGATGATCGCTTCTTACGTACCATGTTTTGAAGACAAAAGTCCAAATCATATCTCAACCTTTATTGCTATAAAGAAATGATTGCTGATTTTAGCACCTCTAACGAATATTAAACCCACTCATTGCAAATGAACCACCTTAGTCTTAAAAAAACCGATTCTTATCATAAATATAAAGAATGACTACTATATTAGTTTATTCATAAGTTCATTGTAATTTTTGAGTTGAAAATATACAAGATCCTTAATAAGTACCTACCATGAGAATTTAATTTAATTTTATATTTTTGAACCTTATTTGGCTTGTAAATTTAGTGATATAAAATACATGAGACTCAAAGGCCTCCACCTCTTTTATAGGATTAGAAATATGATACTCAATATCAAATCATCACATGTAAATTTGAAGAGTTAGGTTTATATACCTTAAGGATCTACTTTACTATTGAATTAATGAGTACATTGATTAGATTGATAAGATCAAGGCCTCCCTTCACTTTATGTTCTCAATATTGGAACTAGACAAACTTGCTCCATATTTGGCTCATCAAACTTGATCATAAGACGTTTTAAATATTAGATCTAATTTTTATTAGACTTGACTTTATCTTCCTCTACATGAAAGCAAAGAAGAATAAAGATAGAAGTAGAACCTTATTCACTATGATCCCTCTCTTTATAGAATTTAATTTTGTTGAATATCAATATCTCAATATTTAGTTCATTTTGGACTTTACAAATTCATCAACATTATATGATATTATAGATAGTTCAAATGGAGTGTCTAAAAGAATACTAATTATATTCTTAGTGATCCATGTTATGCCTGATAGAATAGTCCACAAAGGTCGTTTAGAAAAATTATCAAATTTCTAGTGTTGTTGGAATTTATTCCAATTAATAATTAAACTTGGGGCATAAAAAGATGCTTTTAATTTATAAAATATTATTTATTTTAAGTCCTCTTTTTTTGCAATAGTAAAAAAAAATACTATTAGCATATTGAGCCACAACTTACTATCAATCTACGATAAGTAATCAAATACTTTTAATAAGTTGAGTTAAGACACCTTCCTTAAGTAAGGCATTTATAGCTTCTAGTGTAGCGCTAGAAAGCACTCTTAGTGCACTCTTTTTGAAAATCTAAATATAGGCAAAAAAACTTTGTTTATCTTCTCAATGACTAAAGTATATAGCAAGAAGAACTTAGTCATAGAAATAAAGGCTATGAAGAGATCAAAAGATGACAGTGGCTAAAAGAAAAATTGCCAATTGATTGTATTATAAGTCTTATTAAAATCAAGTTTTAAGAATATGAAATCTTGGTTGAAATGTATAGTCTATTTGATGGTTTTATGAGTGAAGAAAATGTTGTCTAATATAAACTATAATAGAAAAAAAGAAAATTGGTCTATGTTAATTATTTTTATTGATTTAAAGTCATTGATTATTGATTTAAAGTCATTGGTGAGTTTTGTGATATAAGAGGCTCCAAAATGTTCTTTGGTGGTTCTAAAGAATTCTTTCGAGCATGAATCTCCTATTTATTGCCATTGTCACGAATTTAGAATACTGACTGGAAATCTAAACAAGAAGCTCAAGAAGAATCGACAAGAACTAGATTAATCAGATGAATACAAGAACAACACTAGAGAGGTGAGTTAGAGCTCCAAGAGATGTATTGTCGAGACTGAGGATCCCCTCAATCTCAGCTCTTATATATACTACAAGCTAGGAAGCTTCTCAAGCAGCTTCCACGAGCTTAAAAACTTCTCAAGTAGCTTCTACAACTACAAAGCTTCTCTAGAATCTTCTAGAATCTTTTACAACTTCCTAGCATATGATCTTAACATCACCTCCTCTTTAGCTTCGAGGTCTCCAAGAAGCACTCCTATTGCAAATCATTACCAATATAAGAAGTTAAAAATTTATTGCATAGTGTCTGTAATATATTCCAATTATTGTTCATGTGGCAAGTAGTTCATTAGTCCTTGTAACCAACGATAGTATCTTACGCCTTTGATTTATGACCAAGCATGAACTTCCATGTCTTCATTGTAAAAATACCCTGTAAAAAGTCCTTCGAGAAGATTATCGTAGGCATGTTCTACCTCAAACACAATCACTAGCAACCTGTTACTAAGTATCCTCCGTCGTCTTTGTGGTATAAGTGGTTCTTCATCTCGGAGTCATCTTTGTGAGATATTCAATTGAGAAGACATGACTAGTATGGTATCTATCTCTTAGCTATCTATATCAGACCAAAAAATACAAGCACTAAACATGAAAGAATGGACTTAAGTTACAGATTTATAGTCTCTAACCATGTCTTTTAGAGGTTCTTTTTCTCCTTTGTAAGATCGAGGATTAAGAAACTTCAAGAAGTAGGAACTTCACTAAAAAACTTTGATCAAAAGGGCTTAGGTTTATAAGGATAGCATCGATGAAACTCCTGTACCTTTTGCGATGCATTGATAAGATTTTTTGTTGGTTCCTATGTGTGTTCATTGATATCATAGTCACTCCAATACATTAGGTATTCCAATTTCTCCCACTTACGCCATGAATCTTGTATCTTTTCCACATCGTATTCCTCGTGGTTTTCAATTTCAATACTAGGTGGCGGACATTGCACTCTTTCAAGAAAAGACGACTGTCTATAAGGCTCCAACAAAGAAACATGAAAGATTGGGTGTACCTTCATAGCAACCGGTAACCCTAGATGGTATGCCACTTGATTGATTTGATTCTGGATGACAAATGGTCCCAATCTCCGGTAGTCCAATTTATCACATGACTGCTTGGTTTTGATATTCTGTCAAAGTAGCCATACTTTATCTCTAATTTTGAAAGTGGGTGCCTGATTCCGAAATTTGTCTGTGGACGCCATCTAAGCTTTTTGGGCGGTTTGCAATTGAAGCTTCAATATAGTTTGAAGCTTCAATAGTTGTTTCACAAATCCTTCAGCTGCTGAGTTGTTATTACTTGACAGACTCAACAAAACAAACTTCGGATGATATCCATAGTTGGAAAAGAATGGTGTTTGTTGAGTCGATACATGAAGGATATTGTTATATGCAATATTGGCTAACAATAGATATGCAGTCCAATCATCTTGCTGATAGTTGATGCTGCATCGTAAATACTACATCAAAGTTTGATTCACCCATTCCGTTTTGCTAGCAGTTTGAAGTTGAAAAGCCGAAGAAAGCTTGATATCCACCTTCAATATCTCAAAGAAAGATCTCTAGAACTTTGATACAAATTGGGTTCCTCGATCTGATATGATATCATCTGGTAAACCATTATATCGATACACACTATTAAAGAAGAGCCTTGTTGTGTCTTTGCTTGATGATGTTTTTTTCTAAAGGATAAAGTGTGCCATCTTTGTAAGTTGATCTACAACAACAAAGATGCTGTCAAATGAATTTGATGGCGACATGTCCATAATGAAGTCCATGGAAACTAAAGACCATGGTCGATGTAGAATAGGTAATGGCTAAAGAAGACCATAAGGACGATGCCGAGGGTTCTTGAATCTTGAATAAATGTCACAGGAGAGGAAAAAATCCTTGACATCCTTCCACATTTGGAGCCACCAAAAATCTCAAGAAATAAGTTTCAAAGACTTATTGAATCCAAAATATCCCATAGTTGGAAAGTTGTGTCGAGATTGGAGAACTCAGAGTCGTGTTGGTCCTTTTGGAATATACAACCACTCCTCAAAGTATAAAAGATCTTCTTCTATCTTGAACTTGTCATTATTGGCACGTTACATGATATCGAGGGCTACAGAATCTCCAATAGTCGAAGTACAAACTTGGTTGAAGAAGTCATCATCAATTGACACTATAGCAAAGCAAAGCCTGAATTATTCTGACTTCAACAATGTTGTACACTATTGATCAAATGCTGCTTTTCTAGCCTTTGGCGCTAGATACGATCTCCTTGATAATGCATCGGATAGTCCTTATTTCTTCCCAAGCCGATAAGTAATAACAAAGTCAAATTTAGATAGCAACATATTCCATTGAGCTTGACAATAATTTAGAACCCGAGCCGACATAAAGTACTCCAAATTCTTGTGATCCATATATACTATCACCAGATGCACAACTCTTTTGAAAAAGTGATGCCATTCTTGAAAAGAATCTGCTATCACAAGAAGTTCTTTATCGTGGATCTCAAAGTTGATCTTGGCAACAGAAAACTTTTGAGAGTAGAACGCAACTGGATGAAGCTTCTCGTCTGCGCCTATCTGCAAAAGTATAGCTCCCATAGCAAAATCTAAAGCATCAGTCTCCAAATAGAAGGCCTTTGCAAAGTCCGGATGTACTAAGATTGGAGCCATAGTAAATGCCATCTTAAGATCTTCAAATATTTTTTCCGCTAGAGGTGTCCATTCGAGCTTGTCTTTACATGTCAACTGAGTAAGCAGAGCAGCAACTTGAGAATAATTCTTAATGAAGATCCAATAGAAGTTAGCAAAGCCAAGAAAGAATTGTACATCTCTAATCATCTTTAGAACTTCCGATGATACAATTGCTTCCACCTTCTTAGGATCCATCTTCAAACCTTCCGTAGTTGCAATGAATCCCAAAAATTCTATCTCAGTTTGGTTAAACAAGCACTTCTCCAATTTGGCGTAAAGTCCTCGCTCATAGAATTTTTCAAGGACTAGACGAACGTGTTTCTCATGCTCTTCTATGTTCTTGAAAAATATCACAATATCATCTATATAGATGACAACAAAATTGTCAAGGTACTTCCAAAAGATGTCATTCATTATGTATTGAAAGACTGTTGGAGCATTGATAAGATCGAAAGGCATGACATTATATTCAAAATGGCCATACCTTATACGAAAAGCTATCTTCCATTCGTCTCTTTTTTTGATTCGCATGAGGTTGTAAGTTTCTCTTAGATCAATCTTTGTAAAGATCTTTGAACTCCCAAGTTGCTCTAGAAGACTTGATATCAAAGATAATGGATAATGATTCTTCTTTGTCACCTTGTTGAGACCTCAATAATCCATGCACATCCGCAGCGAGCCATCTTTCTTCTTTACAAATAAGATTGGTACCCCAACTGGTGACTTCAAATGACGAATGAAGTTTTTGGCTAGATTCTTATCAATGTACTTTCGCAACTCCACTAACTCCATCTGTGACAAATTGTAGATTGGGCCAAAAGGTGGTTGTGCTCTTTCCTGCAAGTCTATAGTACAATCGTATAGTCAATGCTCTGGTAGCATGTTGGCATTTTTCTTTTGAAATACGTCTTCAAAATCCTTACATTGCTCCAGTATACTTGTTGTTAAAATCTTCTTTCCGCTAGTTGGAGTCACATAAATGACAAATGGTATGCCTTCTTTGGACGATGTTACAAATGTTCTTGCTCTAATAAATAAGGGTTTTTTGATTTGGGATCTTCTAACAGGCTTACTCTCGGAATGTTTTATAGGAAATGTCATCTTTCGTAACCTCCAATCTATGGATGGGTTATGCATTTCTAACCAAGAAAGACTAAGAATAATAGGGTTTGACAGGGTTATAATAATATTGAAAATAATATAACTACTATGGTTTTTAAATGTCACCTCTATAGGTTTTGATTCATGGATGACACTACCAGACAATAAAGGTCATCCATCTATTACTTCTACGTGAACGGATTTAGATTTTTGTACTAGAAGAATCTTATGATGCTTAACAAATTCTTCATCTAAATAGTAAGCAAATACTCTTGAATCTAATAAGGCTAAGGTTTTTAATTTTTGAAGGCAAAAAGATAGAGAAATGGTGAAGCAATGGACAAGCTGAGCGAAAAGAGAGGAATTTGATTGTTGTTGTGGTATTGAATTGTCCAGCCACACGATCCCTATTATGACTAGGCATCCTCGTTTTCCTGAACAAACGTGCCTCTGGTCGTGGCAATGCGTCGATTTTGCTTCTTGAGGCAGTTTTCAACTCTGTGGCCTTCTTCACTACAATACAAGTATAGTCCTTCTTCCATACGTTACTTTTTTTCTTCTAGAATTAGGGATTTGATACATATCATGTCAATTTACATATCTTCTACCTGTGAACGTGAATTCAGGTTGCTTGCTGACATAATTGGAGCATGGTGAGCTGTATGTTGTCTTGAGCGCTAGTCTTGGCGACATTGGAACAGGTGATTATCACACTTCACAACTTGGCTAATGGCTTTGTTGGGCGTTTGCACATCGAAAAGAGATAATAATAAATCCTTCACATTGTCCCTCAAGCCCCAGTAAAATTGACTCATCAATGCTTCCTCGTCCCAGTTGCTGTCGCACGCTAATTATTTGAAATTTGATGCATAAACTGACGCAGAGTGTACCTCTTGTTGTAGTGACTGAATCTTTATTGTAGCCCATCACGTCCTATCATGTTTGCCAAATGCTTTCGCAATTGCCTCCAAAAAAATTTCAAAGTTCAAAATTGACGATCATTTCTCAAACAAAGGAGCAAACCATGATAGAATTTGCTCCGTGAGCAAAGTTCCAACCAGTCCAATACGTGATTCCTCCGTAAGATAGCGTTCGGGCTGTAAAATTATTATCAAACTAATTTGATTGAAAAAATCTCAAAACTTAGAACACATACTATCGAACTTGTCTAGAAGGCTAATTTGGGGCTCTTTTCGTTGTAAGACCAACAGTCCTTGCTGAATTAGAGACAAAGCTGCTTCTCTTGATGCTGAAGCTTGAGGCTGGTGAATCCTCGATTGTGCTATCTCGGATGCTCCATCATTATGAAGTCTTGCAATGATTCCTTCAATCTCTACAGTTCTCTATAATAACATAGCAAGAGCATTCATATGGCGTCCAACTTGGACTCCGAACTTTTAGTCATACTAATATCTTGACCTTCGGCCATTCTAAGAGAAGGAAAGAAATGATTCTATAAGAAAGCAGTATTGGTTTAGAGGAAGGTACTCCGCAACTTCTAAAACGCCTTAAAAAATTCAAGAAGAGAGGTAATCCACTCTCTCCAAGAAAGATAAGACTCTAATATTATAATAGAAGACATATCAGTATAGAGGAGGATAATTCCCAACCTCTAAAATACGAGCACCTTCAAGCAGAGAGATAATCCACATTCTAACAAGAAGGAACTAGCTCTGATATGAAAGATATAGTCTCTACAAACTATCACGAATTTTGAATACTGACTGGAAATCTAAAGAAGAAGCTCAAGAAGAATCAGCAAGAACTAGATTAATTAGATGAGTACAAGAACAACACTAGAGAAGTGAGCTAGAGCTCCAAGAGATGTGTTGTCAAGATTGAGGATCCCCTCAGTCTTGGCTCCTATATATACTACAAGTTAGGAAGCTTCTCAAGTAGTTTCTACAAACTAAGAAGCTTCTCAAGCAGCTTCTACGAGCTTGAAAACTTCTCAAGTAGATTCTACAACTACAAAGCTTCTCTATAACCTTCTAGAATCTTCTACAACTTCTTAGTGTATATCCTTGACAGCCATTTGACTTAATTTTGTATGTATTAACTATTATCATGTCTTTATTCATAAGATTGGAGTTGATTTGCAATGTAATTGAGACGAATTTGAATGGCTACATTAAATAGATTGGCATAGAAGTTAGTGACCACATTAAACAATGAAGAGTTCGGGGTTGCCTTTGCCTCTTTGTAAAAACATTTATTTGATATTAGACGTTGTATGTTATCTTCCTTTGATTTGATTTCTAAATTTATTAAATTATTTGAAATAGAAGGAAAAATTATGAATGCTATACTTGGTAGAAGTGAGAATAGATTTGCAACTATTGCAGTCTTTACAAACTTGTGAATATTCTTAGAGTAGAAATTTTACACATCACTAATACCATGTACAAGAACATTAATCCTATTACTATAAAAGAAGTTTAGAATCTAAGGCAAGAAATTGTAAAATTGAAAGAAAGAAGTAGATCAAACTTAGAACCAAATCCAAGAATTTTTGCTTCTATAAGTACAATAGAGAGAAGATCTAGTATGTTTGATACGTTTGATGGAATAAGATCAAAGTTTTGAAGACTTTTGCAACAAGTCAAGTTCTATCTAAGGTTGCATCTCTTCTAATACCTTAATGGATTTATTCAAGTTGGATTCATAGTCACACTTCTATTTGGAAGTCATCTCTTTTAATTTATACTATTCATAAAAAAAAGATTCATGACTCTTTTATGATTTAAATTCATTCTTAGAAGTATATATGGATATATTTGGAGATGATAGTTGAAAAATAGTAGTAGAGACCAAGCTCTTATTTTTACAACAATGATCACAATTAGCTACCATATATGTTATTGAATTCCAAAACCTCACTTGTGACATAGACTAGAATAACAAAGCCCTTATCAATCAATTTTGATATGAGTTGAAGGATAATATCAAAGATTTATTATTGACTATGCCAAAAGCAAAAAAATTGAAATAATTTATTCATCAAGCGATTACATACAACAATCAATTATTTGAAAGGCATCAAGAACAAAGACTTGACTAGAGAAGAACAAACCAAGTAATAATGACAGCTTCAAAGTTTTCAAAAACTTATTTATCAAGACCAAAATCAATGTAAATTAATAGGATATGTTTTAAATTCTTCACTAAGTAAGAAAAGACTTGACGTTGTCAAGAGAATTTATACTTATAGTATATAGAAGTTAAGCACATTGCTTAATATAATCCAAAAAAATAATGCAATTATAAAATGAGAAGCACGATTGCCAAAGAAGACAATGTATTAAAAAATATTTTTTTTCTAGCTACAATAAGGATCGTGTAGCTAGAATCATGTGCAATAATTAGTAAAGGTCCTATTTTTTCCTTAAATCCCTCACCTTGTTTTATAATAGATGTGTGTTTAGGACCTAAAAATTATAAAGTCTTTACATTATTAGATTCAAGAGCCTAAGCCTATTTTGTATACAAAGACTTTGTTAAGAAATAAAAAATACTTGAAATCAAGAAAACTAAATTTGTATATGTAGAAGTCATAGGTTATATGCTTATCATAGATCTATTTTTGTGTAGACTTTTATTGTCTTCAAAAGACGTTATTTATGAGACTATTCTTTTAAATGTAGCAATTAAAGATCATAATAATATTATGATATTTAATGTGATAAGATCTCATTTCAATCTAATTATTTTTAGAATATTGTAGTTAAAAAATATAATCTTCAAATAAATTAGATTTCTTACAATATTAACTTTTCTTATAGTTTAATTTAAAATTTTAATAATCAATTAGAAATAGATAAGCTTAGTATATCCAAATTCTTACTAATAGATGCAAGAGCTTTCATGCATGTAATAAAAGAAGGATCATCTTTTGCTATACATGCCACATCCATTTTTGATGGTGGAAAGATGTCAAGTGGTATCATTAGCCAATATCAAGATTTTTAGGATTTTTTTGAAAAAAAAATTATATATATATATATTTAGAAGATCAATTCTATGATTGTACAATTGATCTATAAGAAAGAACTCAACAACTATTTGGATCAATCTATAACTTATTATAAAATGAGTTGGTTGCATTGAAGGAATACATTGACAAAAACTTGGCTAAGAACTTCATATGCTATTTGAAAACTTTAGTAAGAGCTATTATCTTATTTCTAAAGAAAAAAAATAGATCTATGCAAATATGTATAAACTATTGAAGACTTAACAAGACCACCATCAAGAGTAGGAATTCCCTACCTTTGATTTTGGCACTACTTGACTAACTCAATCAAGTAAAGATCTATACAAAAATAGATCTACGGGGAGTATACAATCTAGTCTGTATCAAAGAAAGAGATGAATAGAAGATTGTTTTTTGAACTAAATATAGATATTTTAAATATAATGTCATAATTTTTAGACTCATGAATGCACCAATTAGTTTTCATCTCATGAATGATGTCTTTTGTGAGTTTTTTGATGATTTTATTATTTGTTATTTAGATGACATTCTAATCTATTCTAAAAACATAAAAGAACATGAACCTCATATTCATCAACTGTTATAAAAACTTAGAGATAGAAGATTATATATATAAAGCTAAAAAAATATGTATTCTATATTATTCAAGTTGATTTTTTAGGATATATCATTTCCAACTAAAGATTAATGATGGATCTTAAGAAGATCCAGACTATCATGAATTAGAAGGTTCCAAAAATAGTCAAAGATATGTATTATTTTTTTGGAATTTGCCAATTATTATTGAATCTTTATCAAGAATTTTTTTCAAGTTGTGGCTTCTTTTATACATCTCTCATGTAAAGACAAACTTAAATGGAGCAAAGAAGTTGAAACATCTTTTGAAGCTTTAAAAATATCATTTATTTTTATACCAATTTTATATTGCATCAATTTTTCTAACGTATTCTTCATAGAAACAAATGCATCAAACTTTCTTATACATACTGTTTTATCACAAATAGAAACAAATGATAAGCTCCATCCAATACCTTTTTATTCTATGAAATTTTTAGCAGTTGAAATTAATTACGAGATCCATGATAAAAAATTTCTTATAATTTTGGATCATTTTTAAAATGGCATCATTATTTAGAAGGTGCTTTAAATCCACTCACCATATATACAAATTTTGAGAACCTTGAGTATTTCATGTTGGTACATGTTTTGAATTATTACCAAACTTGTTGGAATATGTCTTTATCAAGATTTGATTTTAAGATTACAAATAGATCTAAAAAATATAAAAGTTTATCAAATATTCTTTCTAGATGTTCTTATTTTGTACCAAAAGAAAGAAATATAGCTTTTGATCAACAAAGAATGATTCTTTTGAAGCTGAAGCATTTTCATCTTTGAGCAATAAAATCAACATTGATTGTTGATTCAATCTTTGTCAAAAAAATTCAATGAAGTATGTCTTTTAATCCTCTTATTTATGATATCAAAAATAATTCTCTTAAGTCTTATCATACTTTCAGGTTTAGGTTCAAGAATAATCTATTCTACTTTGAGAGATGATTATACATTCCAGAAGGCCAACCACGATTACATGTTCTTTAAGCTTATCATGACTTTTTAATAATTCTACATTTTGGATACAACAAGATTTTGGATCTAATACCTAGAGATTTTTAGTGGCCTCAAATATAAAAGACAGTTAAAAACTTTGTACAATCATAAAATATTTGTTCAAAATCTAAAATTCCTTGTCATCAACTGGATAGACTTTTTCAACCATTACCTATTCTGAAACAACCATGGTCTTTTGTTTTTATGGATTTTATCATGGATCTTTTAATTTTAGATTCATATGATTTTATATTTATGACAAAAGATTATTTTATCAAAATCACATATTTTTTACTATATACAAAATCTATCATTAGTGAAGAAATGACTAAGTTTTTTTTTGACAACATCTATCAATATTATAGATTACTCAAAATTATATCAGATAGGAAGACTCAATTTATATTAAGATTTTAAAAAATCCTTTTGAATATTCTAAAAATAGATATAAAGCTCTCTTTTACTTTTAATTTTCAAATTGATGAATAAAAAGAATAGATGAACTAAGTTTTAAAGAGATATTTGAAGTATATCATCAATTATCATCAAGATGATCGGACAATTTTTTTGCCAATGGCAGAGTTTGCATACAATAATTCAATATATTCTTTTATTCAATACATACCTTTGTTTGCCAATTATGATTATCATCCATAATTTGATACTTTTGATTTTTTCAAAGTTGATAATTTTGTGATATAGGATTTGGCAAATTGTTTGTCAAAGCTACATGCAACAATAAAGGCAAAATTAAAGGGAGCTTAAGAATAATAAAAGATCAATGTAGATACCTATAGTAAAGAACAAACATAATTCAACGTAGGTAATAAAATATGGTTACTCTATTATAATATTAAGCGTACTTATCATTGTGACAAGTTGGACTATTGTAAGCTTAGACCTTATTCTATTAGTGAATAAGTCAATTATGTTGCTTATTAGTTATATCTACCAAAGTCTATGAAGATCAATTCTATATTCCATGTATCTCTTTTAGAGCCATATAAGACAATGAATATCTTGAAAAGAAGACAAATGCCATTTTTTCCTATAGAAGTAGATAATAATCAACAATTTCAGCTGGAAGAAGTCTTAGATTCAAGGTGGTGTCATGATGTAATACGACTATATAATAAAATTATAATTAAAATTAAAATTTTAATTAATATCTAATTATCTTAGTTCAATTATAATTTGAGGTATCTTAACATGGCTTTTATAAAAGCCTCTTAGGTTATTTTTTTATCTTAATAGTTAGTATGTTAAAGATTAGTTAGTAATTTTACCTTCTAGGTCGTAGAGACTCTTATACTATCTTAGAAAGACCATAAATTGAAAAAATTAGGATAGAAGAGGTAAATGGTTGGTATGGTTGATACTAGGGTCAAGTTAAGGATAGAGTTGGGCTAAAAAATCCTTAGGATAAGTTAGATTGATATCTGGGGGTCGACCATTTGTGAGATAGGGTCAAAATCAAACCTTTGGTCACTAAAACGACTGCTGAGGGCAAGTTAGGCATTCATTTGAAGATTGAAGGTTAAGGTTTGAAAGCTAGCTTGAAGTTCAAGTGGATGGTCAGATTGGATGTTATAGCTTGTTAAAGCTCACTGATTAGGATTGGGGCTTATAAGAAAAATCTAAATTACTTAAATATGAAAGTAATAAGGTAATTGAGATTTATGTATAGTTAAGAATACTAAGAAGAGTATTTTAAGCACTTTTGAATTGAAATTCAGATTATATTCTTCTCGTATGGGCGAAACCTATTAAGATTTCTTGGCTACTTATGAAACACAATCTCACATTCTATAGCTAGGTGCCCGGTACATTTCTGAGTAAAATAACACGTAATACGACAGCGGTGCCAAAATAGGTTAAAATATCTTATTCATTAGTATGGATATGATATTAGCAAATACATATGGGAGCTAGTAAAGAATCTTCTAAGTACAGCAAAGAAAGTTGAGGCTTTTCATCAACAACATCTATCAAAATCAAGATAAAAAAAAAAAAAAAAAAATCTTTATTATAAAAAAATAAGATCCAAAAAAAATAATATTATATTTTCTACACTTATTTGTAGCTTCTTTATATTTGTGAAATTAAGAAGATGAAGAATCAGCAACTAGTAAATTTAACTTAAGAGCTTTTACTTGTTGACTTATCAAATAAGACATTGCAAATGTCACAATCTTTAAGACAATGTAATCAAAATGAAGATCTTAAAGAATAACATATTTTTCTTCAAATAGATGATAAAATATAATATGTTTGGTATTACAATCTTAAAAGAGACTCTCAATGTTTGATGATTTTATTAGAGGTAGAAACAACTTCTAACAATGTTTCAAATGTTTTATTTGAAGGAAGTTAGAAAGGCCTCAACAACAATCAAATAATAGGGTGTTTTTTCTATCCTAATATGGAAGACTATCGATAATTGAGAGGACGTATCAAGCATCTTCAAAGAAAACAAAGATTGGAATATGTAGGAAATACAATTTTTTGCATCTTAGATTTTTTTAACATGTGATAACTGCTTCTTATGGAACTTGTTCTTTCAAGAAGAGATAATGTTATGGACATACATATTTATTGTAATATTTACCTATATGATTAAGTAGAAGTAGATAAAAATAGATTTTATTCATAATATTTTTTAAAAAAACTTCATAGAAGCTTTTTAAATGTTATTTTGACTTTAGATGTGTTTGTAGTTGATTGATAGGTTAAAAACTTAGTCAACAAGTTAATCACATATTGATAGCTTACAAAATAAGTTAATTATGTGGCATATATTGATAGCTTGTAAAATAAGTTAATTATATGGCATACATATAAAAAATTTATCTTGCAAGTTAAAATATGTGTCTTTTAAAGTCAATATGTTTTAGAGGTCCTATAGGACATTACCATATAATTCCTAATTAAGAATATATATAGAGGCATTAGTAAAGCCATCTTCACTCTTATCAATGTTTTTTTAATTTTTAATCTTGTTTCAAATTTTTTTACTCTTTTATTTTTAGTAATAGCTATTTTAATTTAATATAATATCATCTTTGGATAATTTCTTAGTCTTTTTGAGTGACATAAGGATGTATTGATATTTTAATTCTTTGAGGTTCATATCCTTGATACCTTCATATATACTATCTAATTAAGAATTATGTAGCAATGTTCTATAGAACCTCCAAAATGTCTTTAATTTATAAAAGATGTGTTTTAACTTGCAAGAAAAGTTTTTTATATATAAACATCATTAGCTTATATCACAAGCTATCTATACATGTGGCACATAGCTAATTTGTTGGTCAATTTTTTAACCTACTAATCAACTATAAACATGTATAAAATCAAATATGCATCTATAAAGCTTTTGAGAAGATTTGATATAATATCAAAGATTTTTTTTCTCACCATCTATTAAAGAAAAAAAACATGTTATTCTTGAAAATCTTCATCTCTTTCATATTATCTTGAAGATTGTAAAAATTGCAATGTCCTGTTTGGTAAGTCAACAAATAATAACTCTTGAATTGAATCTCTTAATTATTGATTTTTTATCTCTTTAGCACTAAAAATATATAGAAACTATAAATAAAGATAAAAAATTAAATATAATTATTTTTAAATTTTATTTCTTTTATAGCAAATATTTTCTATTTTCATCTTAATTTTGATAGATGTTTTCAATAAAAAGTATCAACTTTCTTTTTTGTATTTATAAGATTCTTTTTTGGCTTCCATGTACATTTATATCAAGATTTAACATCATATTTGTATCAATAAAAAAAATATTCTAACTTATTTTGAGACCACCTTGAGTCTAAGACTTCTTCCATTTTGAACTCTTGATTATTATCCACTTCTATAGAAGAAGGTGGTATTTATCTTTTTCTTGAAATATTCACTAATTTATATGATTCAAGAAGAAATATGTAGAATATGAGATGGATTTTTATAGACTTTGATAGATGTAATCAATAAGTAAGTGGATTGATTTGTTTACAAATAAAAAATGATTTAAGTCTACAATAATCCAACTTGTCACAAAAGAAGTTAATTTTAATATTACGATAAAGTAATCATATCTTGTTATTGATATAGAATTGATATTAGTCTTTATAATAAGCATTCATGTTGATCTTTTGTTATTTTTTATCTTCTTTTAATTAAACCTTTATTATAGTATGTAACTCAAATAAATGATTTGGCAAATCTTTTGTTGTCGGAGTATCAACTTTTATAAAGTCAAAAGCAGCAAGTTGTAGATGATAACCATAATTTTAAAAAATATATATATTTATTATATAGAAGAATCTATTATATTCTTGTAAGAAAATTTTGCAAGTAGCAAAAGAGTTGTTCAATCATTTTATTGGTAATTGATGGTATATTTCAAATATTATTTCAAATCTTGATTTACTAGCTCTATTTGTTTATTAATTTGAGGATGAAAGGTCTAAGATGACTTTATATTTTTTTTTAGAATCTTAAAAAGAATTCTTTAAAATCTAAATAAAAATTAATTTTTTTAATTTAATATAATATTTTTGGACAATCTATAATAGTCATAGATGTTATAAAAAAAATTAATTATTTCTTCTCTTGTGATAAATTTTTTACATGGTAAAAAATGTGCCATTTTGATAAATCAATCTATTATGACAAATATACAATCATAAAAACCTGAGATTGAAAGATCCATATTAAAATCTATAGAAAAAAAATATCATGGTTGTTCTAGAATAAATAATGGCTAAAGAAGTCCATAAAATCAATCATGAGGAGTTTTTAATCTTGAACAAATCTCACATGATAATACAAAATTTTTGATTGCCTTCTATCTTTGAAGCCATCAAAAATCTTTGGATATTATCTCCAAAGTCTTATTGTATCCAAAATAATTGATTGCTAAAAAATTGTGATGAGCTTAAAAAATATATAATTATACTTTATTTTTTGGAATATATGATTATTTCTTAAAATAGAATAGATTATTTTTGGATTCAAATTTAGAAGTATCATAAGACTTAAAAGAATTATTCTTAATATCATAAACAAGAGGATCAGAAGAGGTATTCTATTGAACTTACTTAAGAAAGGTTGAACTTACAAATAATGTTGATCTCATCATTTGAATATGAAAATACTTAAGCTTCAATAAAATTATTTTTTGTTGATTAAAAATTACATTTTCTTCTTTTAGTATAAAATAAGAATGTTTAGAAAGGGCGTTTGATAAACCTTGTTATTTTCTAGCTTGATAAGTGATTTGAAAAATAAATCTTGATAAAAACATGCTCCAATGGGCTTTGAAAAAATTCAAAACATGTGCTAATATGAAATCTTTGAGGTTCTTGTGATCCATATATATAGTGACTAGACTAGAAGTGTCTTTTAAATAATGATGCTATTCTTAAAATAAATTCATGATTATAAGAAGCTCTTTGTTATGGTATTAGGGACATAATCCTTAGAACCTTCTAGAGACAAGTTTCTAGAATCTTCTAGAAGCAAATCTCTGGAACCTTCTAGAAGCTTCTTAGTTGGTAGAAGATATTAGAGACATAGTCCTTAGAACCTTCTAGAGATAAGTTTCTAGAACCTTCTAGAAGCAAGTCTCTGGAACCTTCTAGAAGCTTCCTAGTTAGTAGAAGTTACTTGAGAAGCTTTCTAAATAGAAGTATATATTGGAATCAAGGTTGAAGAGATCTTCAGTCTCGACAATACATCTCTTGAAGCTCTAGCTCACCTCTCTGGTATTATTCTCATCTGATTAATCTAATACTTGTCAGTTCTTCTTGAACTTCTTGTTAGATCTCGAGTCTGTATTTCTATGTCCGTGACAATTTGTCAAGACTGCACTCACCTCATATATCAGAGCTAGTTTCTTCTTTGTTAGAGTGTGGATTACCCCTTTGCTTGGAAGTGTACTAGCATTTTAGAGGTTGCGGATTACCCTCTTCTAAACTGATACTTCTTTTGTTATAATATTGGACTCTTATTCTTCTTGGAGAGAGTGGATTATCCCTTTTCTTGAAGCTCTTAAGGCATTTTAGAGGTTGCGGAGTACCCTCCTCTAAATCAATATTGTCTTCTTGTAGAGTCATTTCTGTCCTTCTTTTAGAATGGCTGGAGGCCAAGACATTAGTATGACGGAAAGTTCAGAGTTCAAGTTGGATTCTATCATGAATGCCCTTGCTACGTTGTCATATTGTAACACGAGTATACCGTGAAAATATAAAGAAAGGGGACTTTTATTAATATTTAGTTACCTCGAATATTGGGGACAACGACCAATTCCCGTGCAAATACTGGGAGGCCAGGGTCAGTCACCCCATTACAGTCAGCCGGGGCATACTGAAATGCTCCGTTTGATTCTAATAACGGGAGTCAGTAAAAAAGGGAAAGGACCAATTCAACGATGGATGAGCCTGGTTCGAAGAGCCAATTGGATCTAATTTCAAGACATCTAATCTAGGTCTTACTCCGGGCCTCTTAGCCAATCTGACGTGAAGGATTAATTTGACCTAGTTACAGAAATATCCAGGTCTTACTACTGGCCTCTTAGCCAATATGAGACCTGAATTGGTCGGGCGACTCAATGTGGTCCTGATTACGGGGCTCCGATTCCGTTTCAGGTTGTTCCATCCTTTGTGTTGTTCCGGGAACGTCCTTTCGGTAAAAGGATCTCTTAAAGGTAAAAATGGAGGAGAAAGCTCTGACGACGAGAGCCAATTTTGGATCCAAGCTCTGACGGCGGGAGCCAATTTCGGATTCAAGACGAAAGATTGCAGAAATTCAGAATTAAGGTTAAGAAATGAGAGGAGAGAATAAGTTTTGAGGGAGTTTCGAAGGATCGGAGAGCTAGCTTCATGCTTCGAGAAGGGAAAAAAAGACAGAGAATTGGATTTTTTTTCTTCATAGGGTTTTGGGAAGACTGAAGCAATCGTTGCTGAAGTTAGTGTTGTAATGGTGAATCAGGATTTTTGATGAAGTGGGTGTGATTACTCTTAACTGTTTTGTGAAATCGAGTTACGTCTGTGATGAAGAATTAAAAGGGTGTCTATAGGATTGAGTATGCGGAGTGAATGAAATTTATTGGATTAATCTAACTAGACAGTCAATGGATACAAGATCGTAAGTACAAAGCGGAATTGAAGATTAACAGTTTGGATTGTTCGGGGTTCTTTGTAACATCTAGAGACCTACCGACTGGGGCAAAAAGGACTTCGGCGAGCAGTCGAAGGGCATCTATATAGATTTATGGTATATTCTTGCAGTCGTTTATATTCCAACAGTCAAAAACTGATAGACTGCTTGACTATTGGCGAATCTCCATACTACCTTCTACAACCAGACGCCCGGCACGTTCTCGAGCAGGAAAGCATGTAATATGACAAAAATAGTGAACCCGAAGTAAAAGCTTGAGGTGGAAGGTATTGGATTTCGGTTGATTTTATCTTTATTTTATGGAAAACGAAAATAAAAATTTTGAAGGATTTTTGGGAGGAATTTCTGGTGGGGATTCTTCTAAAGGACAAAGTATGCACATGGATCCGTCTATTGCTAGTATGTTTCAAGCCTTCTCATTATCAATGCAGTAACAGCAAAGCAATGATCGAAAAGAAGCTTTGGTAACCAAAGCATTGCAAGCAGTGGTCAATAAAATTGATCAATTTGATGGAAGGAATATTTCAAGGTATTTAAGATGTTATGTTTGTGAAATGGAATTAAATCGGATTTCTGAGAAGAAAATGGTTGAATTATTTGGACTTGCCACAATACCGGAGATAAGAGACCATATTACATTGATTACGGATCGTTATAGGAATTCATGGAAGGTTTTTTTCACATGCATTGAAAGACGAATATTTCTTGGAAGATGCTGATCGCATTACTAAGAAGCTGTTTCTGGAATGGATTGAACGGCCCAATAAGAATTTGCAAGCAACAGAGCTACTAAGGGAATTTGAGAGGCAGTACTCTCAATTATCGAAGGTAGAAAAATTGACATTGGAGCCGAACAAAGTTGATCTATTTCTTCAAGCTGCTGATGGAGAATTGCAAGGGAAATTAGAACTCCTTCTTGAAGACAAAGAAGAAGATGAAGGATTGACAACAAAGTGGAAGAACGTTGAAGATGCGATGGGGTTGCTTACAAAAAGAAAAAGGAGGAAGGATAGGAGCAATATTCCGAAAACAGTACAAGCACCCAAAGCTCCAATACGTATAACACCACCAACAATGCCTACAGTTCAACCTTCGACATCCTTATCAAAGAAAGCAGATATGGAGATGGAAGAAATTATACGAGGAATGCGAGATCTTCAAATCAAATTGGCAAGACTTGAAGAGAATACTTCTACAAACAATTCGAAGAATATTTCGAAGCAAGGATATGTAGAAAGATGCATTTGGTGTGATGACACTTCACACACTAGAAAAGATTGCAATGAATTTAATAATATGATACGGCAAGGAATTATTTGCTAGAAAGATAGAAAGATAGCATTAAAAGATAGGGAGGATCTTCTTCAAACCAATTTTGGTAAGGAAGGAATGAGAGCATTGATTCAAGATTACTTAAAAGAGCATGAAACAACACCACGAGAAAGTGTAAGTTATTGTGCTAGAGTAGATGATGAAATTGGTGGAAGTACGAAAACTAGTGAGTTTTGGGCTTCTGCCATTTCTACAATGCAAGAATGGAAATTACCTCGAGAAGCGTTATTGAGGACTGCAGCTACAATACGAGGTGCAACAGGTTGGGAGGATCCTGTTGAGTCTCTTTCAGTTCATGTATATATTGCTAAGAGCCAACATGAAGCTTTGATGGAAGAAAAGAGACGAAGAAATTTTGATGATACTAGAGAAGGAAATTCTTCTAAGAGGCAAACTCGAGGAGACAAGGCTCGGGAGGCAACTTCACAAGAATTGCCTGTAAAGTATACTTCAGCATCATTGGAAGAAAAAACAAAAGAGACAAAAGATAAGGGCAAATCAATTGCTTATAAGTTACTTTCTGACATTAAAGCGGCAACAAATTTGAAAAGGGTGTTGGAAGAACGTATATTAAACGCTAAGGTGGAATTCACATTGAAAGAAGTTTTGGGAATTGCAAAGAAGGAATTTCATGATGTTATCATTGACAGCATTAAGCGAAAGAGGCAATTAATGGGCGAAACAGGAATGAGTCATGCTATTGATGCAAGAATATATAAAGATGAAGAAGAGGTTGATATTGGTTACAACCAACCAACAAATAAAAAGAATGGGTATAATCAACGAGTACGTTTCAAAGATTATAGTGATAAGGAAATGGAAACTTTGAGCCATTATACTCGAAAGCATTGGACAAGGGCAACTATTGAGGTATTGGTGAAAGTAGAAGATATAGAAGAACCAATTGTTGCTTTAGTCGACCATGGTTCTGAAATAAATCTCATGTCTAAAGTTCTTTATAAGAAGAAAAAATGGCCAATTGACATGGAACATGGATGGGCAATAGAAGCAGCTAATAACACATGGGGCGAATTATATGGAACTTGTCCAGATGTCAAAATTCGGATTGGGGATGTTGCGACGGAGCAACATTTCTTTGTTCAAGATACAACGTCTTATCCGTTGATTTTAGGACAATCTTATATTATGGCAATACGGATAGAAACAAAAGTACTTGATGATGGTTCTGCTTATGCAAGGGTACGGAGCGAGGATGGAAGGAAAGCTGTACAATTTCTATTAGTACCTCCTAACCATGAATGGAATCGAGATAGGTTGAGGGAAAAACCATTGCCAAAGATTGTTGAAAGATTTAAGGATTTTGGGGAGGTACCACTGTAAAGCGAGATTATGGAGGTACAAAAGAGGAGGTACTCTTGCGAGATGAAGGTGCCTTTGATGCGAGTTTTATTGGTATATTGGAGAATGGAAATATTATGTATAAGAAAGTTAATGATTTTAAAAGAAAAGAAAGAAAAAAATTATATGATATTGAAGGACAATTATGCAAGTTAGGTACATTATAAGATGATGAGAGGATTTTAGGTGTTTATGATGAAAATGGACTGGAAGATTCATTGGAATTGATTACATCTATTGGGTTAGGAAATAATGATAAGATTGTTGAGATTCATTCCAGAGAGGTTTATACCATACTTGAATCTTTTCAAGCACCAGAAGTCACTGTAGAGACGAGATATGAAATGGCAGATAAAAAGGTAAAGCCTGTTGCCGGGCCATTGTCAGAAGATTCTAAAGAACAAATGGGAGAAGCATCAAAAGAAGCAAGTTTAAGAGATCCAATGAGTATTGGACATCAGTTTACTAAAGAGACTTTTGAAGAATTGAAGATTGGTTCTGATGGTTTTTTATTGCTGGAGGAAATTACTTGCTTCAAAAGGATGTTGGCTAAACAAGGTAGATCATTTGCTTTCGAATCTCATGAAATTGGGTGTGTGGATCCAAATATTATAACACCTATGGTTATCTTCATTGTACCGCATGTACCTTGGAATCTAAGACCGATTCCAGTACCGAAGGCACATTTACCTAAATTGGTGGAACTATTAAAAGAAAAGATAAAGATGAAAATATTGGAACCCTCATTTGTGTCGTATTCTAGTCGATTGTTTACGGTACCTAAGAAGAATGGGTCACTACGGTTTATTCAAGATATGCAACCGGTGAATGCAATAACTGTCAGGAATGCAGGAATTGGACCTATTGTGGATGAATTTGTTGAGGCGTTTACTGGAAGGGCGATCTATTCAATAGGTGACTTGTATTCAGGTTATGATCAATTTCAACTTGTTGAAAGAAGTAGAGATATGACAATAATGAGGACACCACTTGGATTGGTTAGAATGTGCACTCTTTCTCAAGGCGCGACCAACTCAGTTGCGCATATGATGAATGGGATGAATAAGATATTGAGAGATTTTATTCCGGAAAAGACTATGCCTTTTCTCGATGATGTTCTTATAAAAGGGTGCAGAGAAGGAGACAAGGATGAAACTTTAGATTCGAGGGGGTGTTGCAAATATGTTGTTGATCATATACAAGATTGTGAAAAGATTTTAACTCGGCTTAAAGAAGTTCATCTTACATTATCGGGTATGAAGTCCGTATTTGGAGTACGAGAGGTTGTGATTGTTGGATATTTATGTGGATCTTATGGAAGAAAACCAGATCCGACTAAAGTTGATGCAATTGGAAGGATGAAAGAAGATTGTGATTCTTTAACAGAGGTTCGTAGGTTTTTAGGTGCATGTGTATTTTATCGAATCTGGATCCCTCATTATGCTCACATAGCAGATCTATTATATGAACTGTTACGCAAGGGCTACCAATTTAAATGGGAAGAAAGGCATATTCAGGCAATGCAAAGATTGAAGAAATTATTGATGTCACCTCCAATATTGAAGAAGGTTGATTATAAGTGCAATAGACCAGTGATTCTTATTGTGGACGCTAGTCTAATTGCCATTGGATGGGCTGTGGGTGAAGATGATTCAAATGGGAATAGATTTGCAGTTCGATTTGGAGCTAAAGTTTTAAGTATTCGTCGGCGTGCATATTCGCAAGTCAAAAGAGAACTTTGGGGAGTCGTTTATGCTATAAAAGCTGAAAAGGACTATTTGATTGGGGCAATAGTAGTAATTGAAACAGATTGCTTGCCATTGCTTGGAATGATTACTAACTGTTCAACGCTAGATATTGCAATGTTGAGATGGATTGCTTATATTAAGTCACTAAATCCAGAATTTAAGCATATTATTGGGGAGGACAATTTAGTAGCAGACATGCTATCTCGAGCAAGATACGAGAGGGAGGACGAAATGAATGAAGACATTGATGACATTGGATTGAAATTCTATTCAATATCAAATCTCAACAGGGAGGACAAGCTATTTCTTGAAGAATCTTATGAAGGAGAATTATTGGATATTGGTCATTACTTGACTACCTTGACTAAGCAGGAAAATTGGTCTACAGAAAAATTCAAACAAATAAGAAAAAAAGCATATGGATTTTTACTTCGAGATGGATTCTTATGGAAGAGACCAAAGAAAGGAATTGGGATGCCACGACGAGTAATAGGCAAAAAGGAAGAAAAACTAAAATTATTAAAGGAGTTTCATGATAGTTTATGGGCAAGGCATAGAGGAATCTGGGCTACTTTTGCTAAACTCAAGGAACGATATTGGTGGAAAAATATGTATGGAGATGTGCTCTCATTTGTAGAGTCATGTGAAATCTATCAACCGTATTCTAATATCCGACATCGAGATGGTCTTCATCCTACGTATCCTCTGGCTATTCATTTTAAATGGGTTGTTGATTTGGTTATTATGCCAGTTGGATTATGGCAGATGAGATATTTGGTTTTAGCTCGTGAAGATTTATCAAATCAAGTAGAAGGAAGAGCATTGAGGACAAAATCTACAGAGGGGATTTGTAGGTTTTTGCTTGAAGATGTCATTTGCCACTACGAATGGGTAGGAAAAATCACTACAGATCATGGAGAATTAAATGCACAAGAAGCTCATAAGTTCTTTGAAAGATGTGGAGTTAAACTATCACTGACTACTGCTTATAATCTGGAAGGGAATGCAAAAAGCGAACGTGGTCACCCACCGATTGTGAAAGCATTAGTTAAAGCTTGTAATGGGAAAGTTAAAGAGTGGCCACGGCTTTTGTCATTTGCATTATGGGCTGATCGAACAACACATAGTTCGACGACAGGATATATGCCAGTAGAACTTATGACAGGTCGAAAACCAATTATGCCGATTGAAGAAAAGGTACTTACTTGGAGTATGCTACCATGGGAAGATGGATTGTCAAGAAAAGAACTTCTGGCTATTACGATTCGACAATTGAAGTAAAGAACAGAAGATGTCCAGATAGCATTGGGAAGGTTAAAAAGAGCAAGGTTACAAAACAAGGCACGATTTGATAAGCAACATCGATTGAGACCAAAAGCAATCGAGGAAGGTGACAGGGTACTTGTTTATGACAATAGTCTGGATAATCAACATAGTACTTTGCGGAAATTTTCAAAACGTTGGTTTGGACCATATGTAGTAACAACTATTCATGATAATGCAACTTACTCGTTACGGGAGTTAGATGGTACAAAATTGAAAATACCAATTGCAGGGAAGCGAGTAAAAATATTTAAACGAAGACACGCGGAGATGAATATGGAGGACCTTAATGAAGGTATAGAGATTCCGCAGTAAGAAGATGAAAGTGATTTGGATAATGAAGGTAACGAAGACGAACTGGACAAAGACGTAGAGGATATATTCTGAATCAAACAGCAATTGGGTAAATTGGTGCATATCGGAGGATGCACAGGTTCAGAGGGGGTGGATGTCGCATTGTAACAAGAGTATACAGTGAAAATATAAAGAAAGGGGACTTTTATTAATGTTCAGTTACCTCAAATATTGGGAGCAACGACCAACTCCAGTGCAAATACTGAGTGGCCAGGTTCAGTCACTCCATTACAGTCAGCCACGGCATACTGAAATGCTCCATTCGATTCCAATAACGGGAGTCAGCAGGAAGAGAAAGGACCAATTCACACGACGGGTGAGCCTGGTTCGAAGAGCCAATTAGATCCAATTTCAAGAATCCAATCCGGGTCCTCTTATCCAATATGAGACCTGCATTGGTCGGGCAACCCAATGCAGTCTAATTACGAGAAAATCCAGGTCTTACTATGGGCCTCAGCCAGTCTGACGCGAAGGACCAATTTGATCCAATTACGGGAATATCTAGGTCTTACTACGGGCCTCTTAGCCAATCTGACACGAGGACCAATTTGACCCAATTACGTGAACATCCAGGTTACTACGGGCGTCTTATCCAATATGAGACCTGAATTGGTCGGGCGACTCAATGTGGACCCGAGTACGAGGTTTCGATTCTGTTTCAGGTTGTCTTATTCTCTGTGCCATTTCAGGGAACATTGTTTTCGGCAAATGGATCTCTTAAAAGTAAAAACGGAGGAGAAAGCTCTGACGGCGAGAGCCAATTTCAGATCCAAGATGAAAGATTGAAGAAATTCAGAATTAAGGTTAAGAAAGGAGGGGGGAGAGAGAGGTTTTTTTTTATGGGGATTTTTGAAGGATCGGAGGGGAGCTTCATGCTTCGGAGCGGGGAAAAAAGACGGAGAATTGGGTTTTTTTTTCTTCATAGGGTTTTGAGAAGACTGAGGCAATCATTGCTGAAGTCAGTGTTGTAATGGTGAATCGAGATTTTTAATGAAGTGGGTTTGATTACTCTTGACTGTTTTGTGAAATCGAGTTACGTCTGTGATTGAAGAATTAAAAGGGTGTCTATAGGATTGAGTATGCGGAGTGAATGAAATTTATTGGGTTAATCTAACAAGACAGTCAGTGGATACAAGATCGTAAGTACAAAGCGGAATCGAAGATTAACAGTTTGGATTGTTCGGAGTTCTCTGTAACATCTAGAGACCTACCGGCTGGGGCAAAAAGGACTTCGGCAAGCAGTCGAAGGACATCTGTATAGATTTACAGTGTATTCTTGCAGTCGTTTATATTCCAACAGTCAAAAATTGATAGACTACTTGACTATTGGCGAATCTCCATATTACTTTCTACAGTCAGACGCCCGGTGCATTCTCAAGCAGGAAAGCACATAATACGACACCGTTGGATAGTGTTAGGGCTGTAAAACTGTTATCAACCTGATTTGGTTGACGAATCCTCATAATTTGGAATGCGTACCATTGAACTTGTCCGGAAGTCTAACTCGGGGCTCCTTATGTTGTAGAACCAACGGTGCTTGTCGAACCTGAGGTAAAGTTGCTTCTCCAAGTGTAGAAGTTTGAGGCTGGTGCAACTTAGATTGTGCCATCCCAGATGCTCCATCATTATGAAGCCTTGCCACGACTCCTTCAATCTCTGTAATTCTTTGCAATAATGTTGTCATATTACATGCTTTCCTGCTCAAAAACGTGCCAGATGTTTGACTGTAGAAGGTAGTATGGAGATTCGCCAATATTCAAGCAGTCTATCAGTTATTGACTGCTGGAATATAAACGACTGCAAGAATACACTGTAAATCTATATAGATGCCCTTCGACTGCTCGCCGAAGTCCTTTTTGCCCCAGTCGATAGGTCTCTAGACGTTACAGAGAACCCCGAACAATCCAAACTGCTAATCTTTGATACCGCTTTATACTCACGATCTTGTATCCATTGACTGTCTCGTTAGATTAACCCAATAAATTTCCTTCACTCCGCATACTCAATCCTATAGACACCCTTTTAATTCTTCATCACAGACGTAACTCGATTTCACAAAACAGTTAAGAGTAATCACACCCACTTCATTAAAAATCCTGATTCACCATTACAACACTAACTTCAGCAACGATTGCCTCAGTCTTTCCAAAACCCTATGAAGAAAAAAAACCCAATTCTCTGTCTTTTTTTCCCTTCTCGAAGCATGAAACTAGCTCTCTGATCCTTCGAAATCCCCTCAAAACTTATTCTCTCCTCTCATTTCTTAACCTTAATTCTGAATTTCTGCAATCTTTCGTCTTGAATCCGAAATTGGCTCTAGCCGTCAGAGCTTGGATCCAAAATTGGCTCTCGCCGTCAGAGCTTGGATCCAAAATTGGCTCTCACCATCAGAGCTTTTTCCTCCGTATTTACCTTTAAGAGATCTTTTTACCGAAAGGACGTTCCCGGAACAACACAAAGGATGGAACAACCAGAAACGGAATCGGAGCCCCGTAATCGGGACCACATTGAGTTGCCCGACCAATTCAGGTCTCATATTGGCTAAGAGGCCCATAATAAGACCTGGATGTTTCCGTAACTGGGTCAAATTGGTCCTTCGCGTCAGATTGGCTAAGAGGCCCGTAGTAAGACCTGGATTGGATGTCTTGAAATTGGATCCAATTGGCTCTTCGAACCAGGCTCACCCGTTGTTGAATTGGTCCTTTCTTTTCTTTGCTGACTCCCGTTATTGGAATGGAACGGAATATTTCAGTATGCCCTGACTGACTATAACGGGGTGACTGACCCTGGCCTCCCAGTATTTGCACTGGAATTGGTCGTTGCCCCCTATATTCAAGGTAACTAAATATTAATAAAAGTCCCGTTTTTTTATATTTTCACAGCATACTTGTATTACAACACGACATCCACCCCCTCTGAACTCGTGCATCCTCCAGTATGCACCAATTTACCCAGTTGCTGTTTGATTTAGAATATATTCTCTATATCTTTGTCCAGTTCGTCTTCGTCACCTGCATTATCCAAATCACATTCAATCCCTTGCAGCGGATCTAACTTGTGTAATTCTCCTTCAATATTATATAATCTTTTTCTTTCTTTTCTTTTAAAATCATCAACTTTCTTATACATAATATTTCCATTCTCCAATATACCAATAAAACTCGCATCAAAGGCACCTTCATCTCGCAAGAGTACCTCCTCTTTTGTACCTCCATAATCTCGCTTTACAGTGGTACCTCCCCAAAATCCTTAAATCTTTCAACAATCTTTGGCAATGGTTTTTCCCTCAACCTATCTCGATTCCATTCATGGTTAGGAGGTACTAATAGAAATTGTACAGCTTTCCTCCCATCCTCGCTCCGTACCCTTGCATAAGCAGAACCATCATCAAGTACTTTTGTTTCCATCCGTATTGCCATAATATAAGATTGTCCTAAAATCAACGGATAAGACGTTGTATCTTGAACAAAGAAATGTTGCTCCGTCGCAACATCCCCAATCCGAATTTTGACATCTGGACAAGTTCCATATAATTCGCCCCATGTGTTATTAGCTGCTTCTATTGCCCATCCATGTTCCATGTCAATTGGCCATTTTTGCTTCTTATAAAGATCTTTAGACATGAGATTTATTTCAGAACCATGGTCGACTAAAGCAACAATTGGTTCTTCTATATCTTCTACTTTCACCAATACCTCAATAGTTGCCCTTGTCCAATGCTTTCGAGTATAATGGCTCAAAGTTTCCATTTCCTTATCACTATAATCTTTGAAACGTACTCGTTGATTATACCCATTCTTTTTATTTGTTGGTTGGTTGTAACCAATATCAACCTCTTCTTCATCTTTATATATTCTTGCATCAATAGCATGACTCATTCCAGTTTCGTCCATTAATTGCCTCTTTCGCTTAATGCTGTCAATGATAACATCATGAAATTCCTTCTTTGCAATTCCCAAAACTTCTTTCAATGTGAATTCCACCTTAGCGTTTAATATACGTTCTTCCAACACCCCTTTCAAATTTGTTGCCGCTTTAATGTCAGAAAGTAACTTATAAGCAATTGATTTGCCCTTATCTTTTGTCTCTTTTGTTTTTTCTTCCAATGATGCTGAAGTATACTTTACAGGCAATTCTTGTGAAGTTGCCTCCCGAGCCTTGTCTCCTCGAGTTTGCCTCTTAGAAGAATTTCCTTCTCTAGTATCATCAAAATTTCTTCGTCTCTTTTCTTCCATCAAAGCTTCATGTTGGCTCTTAGCAATATATACATGAACTGAAAGAGACTCAACAGGATCCTCCCAACCTGTTGCACCTCGTATTGTAGCTGCAGTCCTCAATAACGCTTCTCGAGGTAATTTCCATTATTGCATTGTAGAAATGGCAGAAGCCCAAAACTCACTAGTTTTCGTACTTCCACCAATTTCATCATCTACTCTAGCACAATAACTTACACTTTCTCGTGGTGTTGTTTCATGCTCTTTTAAGTAATCTTGAATCAATGCTCTCATTCCTTCCTTACCAAAATTGGTTTGAAGAAGATCCTCCCTATCTTTTAATGCTATCTTTCTATCTTTCTAGCAAATAATTCCTTGCCGTATCATATTATTAAATTCATTGCAATCTTTTCTAGTGTGTGAAGTGTCATCACACCAAATGCATCTTTCTACATATCCTTGCTTCGAAATATTCTTCGAATTGTTTGTAGAAGTATTCTCTTCAAGTCTTGCCAATTTGATTTGAAGATCTCGCATTTCTCGTATAATTTCTTCCATCTCCATATCTGCTTTCTTTGATAAGGATGTCGAAGGTTGAACTGTAGGCATTGTTGGTGGTGTTATACGTATTGGAGCTTTGGGTGCTTGTACTGTTTTCGGAATATTGCTCCTATCCTTCCTCCTTTTTCTTTTTGTAAGCAACCCCATCGCATCTTCAACGTTCTTCCACTTTGTTGTCAATCCTTCATCTTCTTCTTTGTCTTCAAGAAGGAGTTCTAATTTCCCTTGCAATTCTCCATCAGCAGCTTGAAGAAATAGATCAACTTTGTTCGGCTCCAATGTCAATTTTTCTACCTTCGATAATTGAGAGTACTGCCTCTCAAATTCCCTTAGTAGCTCTGTTGCTTGCAAATTCTTATTGGGCCGTTCAATCCATTCCAGAAACAGCTTCTTAGTAATGCGATCAGCATCTTCCAAGAAATATTCGTCTTTCAATGCATGTGAAAAAAACCTTCCATGAATTCCTATAACGATCCGTAATCGATGTAATATAGTCTCTTATCTCCGGTATTGTGGCAAGTCCAAATAATTCAACCATTTTCTTCTCAGAAATCCGATTTAATTCCATTTCACAAACATAACATCTTAAATACCTTGAAATATTCCTTCCATCAAATTGATCAATTTTATTGACCACTGCTTGCAATGCTTTGGTTGCCAAAGCTTTCTTTTGATCATTGCTTTGCTGTTGCTGCATTGATAATGAGAAGGCTTGAAACATACTAGCAATAGACGGATCCATGTGCATACCTTGTCCTTTAGAAGAATCCCCACCAGAAATTCCTCCCAAAAATCCTTCAAAATTTTTATTTTCGTTTTCCATAAAATAAAGATAAAATCAACCGAAATCCAATACCTTCCACCTCAAGCTTTTACTTCGGGTTCACTATTTTTGTCATATTACGTGCTTTCCTGCTCGAGAACGTGCCGGGCGTCTGGTTGTAGAAGGTAGTATGGAGATTCGCCAATAGTCAAGCAGTCTATCAGTTTTTGACTGCTGAAATATAAACGACTGCAAGAATACACCGTAAATCTATATAGATGCCCTTCGACTGCTCGCCGAAGTCCTTTTTGCCCCAGTCGGTAGGTCTCTAGATGTTACAAAGAACCCCGAACAATCCAAACTGTTAATCTTCGATTCCGCTTTGTACTTACGATCTTGTATCCACTGACTGTCTTGTTAGATTAACCCAATAAATTTCATTCACTCTACATACTCAATCCTATAGACACCCTTTTAATTCTTCAATCATAGATGTAACTCGATTTCACAAAACAGTCAAGAGTAATCAAACCCACTTCATTAAAAATCTCGATTCACCATTACAACTCTGACTTTAGCAACGATTGCCTCAGTTTTCGCAAAACCCTATGAACAAAAAAAAATCCAATTTTTCCATCTTTTTTCCCCGCTTCGAAGCATGAAGCTCTCCTCCGATCCTTCAAAAACCTCCATAAAAAAAAACCTCTCTCTGCCCCCGTCCTTTCTTAATCTTAATTTTGAATTTCTTCAATCTTCCGTCTTGGATCCGAAATTGGCTCCAGCCGTCAGAGCTTAGATCCGAAATTGGCTCTTGCCATCAAGGCTTAGATCCGAAAATGGCTCTCGCCGTCAGAGCTTTCCCCTCCGTTTTTACCTTTAAGAGATCCATTTACCGAAAACAACATTCTCTGAAATGGCATAGAGAATAAGACAGCCTGAAATAGAGTCGAAACCCTGTACTCGGGTCCATATTGAGTCGCCCGACCAATTCAGGTCTCATATTGGATAAGATGCCCATAGTAATCTGGATGTTTGCGTAATTGGGTCAAATTGGTCCTCGCATCAGATTGGCTAAGAGGCCCGTAGTAAGATCTAGATGTTCCCATAATTGGATCAAATTGGTCTTTCGCGTCAGACTGGCTGAGGCCCATAGTAAGACCTGGATTTTCTCGTAATTAGACTGCATTGGGTTGCATGACCAATGCAGGTCTCATATTGGATAAGAGGACCCGGATTGGATTCTTGAAATTGGATCCAATTGGCTCTTCGAACCAGGCTCATCCGTCGTGTGAATTGGTCCTTTCTCTTCCTGCTGACTCCCGTTATTGGAATCAAATCCAGCATTTCAATATGCCGCGGCTGACTGTAACGGGGTGACTGAACCTAGCCACTCAGTATTTGCACTGGAGTTGGTCGTTGCTCCCAATATTCGAGGTAACTGAACATTAATAAAAGTCCCCTTTCTTTATATTTTCACGGTATACTCGTGTTACAACACGACAACGGAGGAGTCACGTGTTGGGCTTGTTGGAACCTTACTTACAGGACAAGCTCTATCATGGTTTGCTCTTTTGTTTGAGAAACGATCGTCCATACTAAACAACTTTGAAACCTTTTTGGAGGCGTTTGCAGAAGCATTTGGTGAACACGACAAGGTTCGATGGACTACAACAAAGATCCGATCACTATGACAAGGGATGCACTCTACATCAGTCTATGCATCAGACTTCAAGCAATTAGTATGTGACATCAATTGGGATGAAGAAGCATTGATGAGTCAATTCTATTGGGATTTAAAGGACGATGTGAAGGATTTGCTGTTAACTTTTTCTGATCCACAAATGTTAAACAAAGCTATTAGCCAAGCTGTGAAGTACGATAATTGCCTATTTCAATGCTGCCAAGACCAACGTTCAAGACAACATACGATTCGCCACGCCCCAACTATATCGGCAAGCAGTGTGAATTCACATTCAAAGGTAGAAGACATGCAAATTGATGCGGTACGTGTCAAATCTCTTACTCTAGAAGAAAAAAAGCGGCGTATGGAGGAAGGTCTATGCTTGTATTGCGGTGAAGAAGGCCACAAAGTTGGAAACTGCCCCAAGAAGCAAAATTGATGTATTGTCAAGACTAGGGGCACGTTTATTCAAGAAAATAAGGATGCCCAGCCACAATAGGAACCGTGTAGCTGGACAGTGAAATATCGCAACAACAACCAGGTTCCTTTCTTTTCGCTCAACCTGCCCTTTGTTTTATAATCCCTTTGTTTATTGGCCTTCAAAAACTAAGAATCTTAGCATTATTAGATTCAGGAGCATCTGCTTGTTTTTTAGACGAAGAATTTGTGAAGTATCAAAAGATCTCTTTAGTACAAAAATCCAAACCTGTTCATGTTGAGGTCATAGATGGGCGACCTTTATTCTTTGGTAGTATCACCCATGAATCAGAACCTATAGAAATGACGTTTAAGGGCCATAGTAGTCATATTATTTTCAATATTATTAGAACCCCATCAAATCCTGTTATTCTTGGTCTTTCCTGGTTAGAAAAGCATAACCCATCCATAGATTGGAAGTTGCGGAAGATGACCTTTCCCACAAAATTATCCAAGAGCAAGCCTAGTAGAAAACCCCAAATAGAGAAATCCTTATTTATTGGAGCAAGAGCGTTTATAAGATCATCCAAGGAAGGCACACCGTTTTTTTTTTATGCGGCTCCAACTATCGGGGAGAAGATCTCGACAACAAGTATACCGAAGCAATATAAGGATTTTAAAGACGTGTTTCAAAAGAAAAATACCAATATGCTACCGGAACACAGACTATATGATTGTGCCATAGACTTATAAGAAGGAGTACAACCGCCTTTTGGCCCAATCTATAATCTATCGTAGACGGATTGGCAGAGTTGCGAAAGTACATCGATGAGAATCTAGCCAAGAACTTCATCCGTCATTCAAAATCATCAACTGGAGCACCCATCTTATTTATAAAGAAGAAAGATGGCTCATTATGGATGTGTGTGGACTATCGAGGTCTCAACAAGATAACAAAGAAGAATCATTACCTGTTACCCTTGATTTCTGGTCTCTTAGAATAACTTGGACATGCAAGGATTTTTACAAAAATTGATCTAAGGGGAGCTTACAACCTCGTACGAATCAAGGAAGGAGATGAGTAGAAGATAGCGTTCCGTACAAGGTATAGCCATTTTGAGTAAAATGTCATGCCCTTTGGTCTTACCAATGCTCCAGCGGCCTTTCAACATATGATGAATGACATTTTCCGAGAATACCTTGATAATTTTGTTGTCATCTATTTGGATGATATTTTGATATTCTCCAAAAATGAGGAAGAGCATGAAAAGCACGTTCGCTTGGTCTTGGAGAAACTATGCAAGTGAGGACTATATGCCAAGTTAGAGAAGTATTTATTTCACCAAATAGAGATGGAATTTTTGGGGTTCGTTGTAACTACGGAAGGCTTGAAGATGGATCCCAAGAAGGTGGAAGCAATCGTGTCCTGGGAGGTTCTGAAGACGGTGAAAGACGTACAATGCTTTCTTGACTTTGCCAACTTCTATCAGATCTTCATGAAGAATTACTCTCAAATTGCTGCTCCTCTCACTCGGTTGACATGCAAAGATAAGCTGGAATGGGGACCTCTAGCGGAGAAGGTGTTTCAAGACCTAAAAATCGCATTTACTATAGCTCCAATCTTGGTACATCCAGACTTTACAAAGACCTTTTATTTAGAAACTGATGATTCGGATTTTACCTTAGGAGCTATACTTTCAGAAATAGGAGAAGACAAGAAGCTCCATCCAGTTGCATTCTATTCTCAAAAGTTCTCTGCTACTGAAATCGATTATGAGATCCACGATAAGGAACTTCTTGCTATAGTGGATTCTTTCCAAGAATGGCGTCACTTTCTTGAAGGAGGTGCACACCCAATGATCATATACACAGATCATAAGAATTTGGAGTATTTCATGTCGGCTCGAGTTCTAAATCGACATCAAGTTCGGTGGAGTATATCGCTATCTAGGTTCAATTTTGTTATCACTTATTGACCTGGAAAGTAGCAAAGACTATCTGATGCCTTATCGAGGAGATCGTATCTTGTACCAAAGGTTGGAGAAGTAGTGTTTGATCAACAATGTATGACATTGTTAAAGCCAAAGCAATTTTGGCTTTGTGCTATTATTGTGCTAATTGATGCAAACTTCCTGAATCAGATACGTGCTGTGACCATTGAAGATTCAGTAGCCATTAATATCAAGCAATGTACCAATGACGACAAGTTCAAGGTGGAGAGAGATCTTTTATACTTTGAAGAGCGGTTGTATATCCTAAAAAGATCAGCACGACTCCGAGTTCTTCAATCTCGCCACGATTTTCCAGCTGCGAGACATTTTGGATTCAACAAGACCTTGGAGTTTATTTCTCGAGATTTTTGGTGGCTCCAAATGTAAAAGGATGTGAAAGATTTTTTTCTCTCTTGTGACATCTGTTCAAGATCCAAGAATCCTTGACATCGCCTTTATGGACTTTTACAGCCATTGCCGATTTTACATCGACCATGGTCTTGAGTTTCCATGGACTTCATCACGGACCTGCTATCATCAAACTCATTTGACAACATCTTTGTTGTAGTAGATCCGCTAAGAAAGATGGCGCACTTTGTCCCTTGTAAGAAGACATCGTCTAGTGAAGTCACAGCAAGGCTCTTTCTCGATAATGTGTATCAATATCATGGACTACCAGATGATATCGTATCAGATCGAGGAACCCAGTTTGTATCAAAGTTTTGGAGATCTCTCTTTGAAATACTGAAGGTGGATATCAAGCTTTCTTCGGCTTTTCATCCTCAAATTGACGGCCAAACGGAACGGGTGAACCAAGTCTTGGAACAATACTTACGATGCAGCATCAACTATTAGCAAGATGATTGGACTACATATCTGTCGCTAACCGAGTTTGCATATAACAACACCCTCCATGCATCGACTCAATACATACCATTCTTTTCCAACTATGGATATCATCCGAAGCTTGATTTATTGAGTCCATCAACAAATAACAATCCAGCAGCTGAAGGATTTGCGAAACAACTATCAGAGCTTCAAAATACATTGAAGCTTCAATTACAATCCGCTCAAGAATCCTACAAGGCGTCTGCAGATAGATTTCAGAATCAAGCACCTACTTTCAAAATTCGAGATAAAGCATGGCTTCTTCGATGGAATATCAAGACCAAGCGACCATGTGATAAATTGGACTATCGAAGATTGGGACCATTTATCATCCAGAAGCAAATCAATGCAATGGCGTACCGTCTGGAATTACCGGCTTCTATGAAGGTACATCCAGTCTTTCATGTTTCTCTGTTTGAGCCTTATCGAGAGTTGTCTTTTCCTGGAAGAGTACAATGTCCGCCACCTAGTATTGAGATCGAGAACCATGAGGAATACGAGGTTGAAAAGGTACTAGATTCACGGCAAAGGTGGGGCAAGTTGGAGTATCTTGTTCATTGGTACAGCTACAACATTAATGAGCGAATGTGGGAGCCAACTGAAAATCTCGCCAATGTGCCATAAAAGGTACAGGAGTTTCATCAACAACATCCTCATAAACCTAAGTCGGTTTGATGATAGCTTCCTTCTGAAGCTTGCTCACCCAAGAATATAAGAAAGGAGGAGAGCACCACCAAAATTCGTAGTTGATGTAGTTATTTTCTCCAAGATAAAATAGAATTTTTTTAGTAGCCATAGTTTGGTCTTCTAATATGGATAGCCAAGAGATAGATACTATGTCAGTCAAATTATCTCAACCGACTAGCTCATGAAGGTGACCCCGAGATGAAGAACTACCTACACTACGACGACGACGGAGGATATCGAGTAACCGATCACTGGTGATTATATTTGAGTCTGAGCCTACTTACGATGATCAGCCAGAAGGCGTGTTTGCAAGACAATTTCACAATGAGGACACGGAACTTCATACTTGGTCAGAAGTTGAAGGAGTGGGCGACTACCATTGGTTTCAAGGGCTGATGAACCACTTGCCTCGTGAACAACAATTGGAGTTCATAGCAGACGTTATGTGACAGATCTTCATTTTTTTACATTGGTACTGATCAACAACATTACTTCTCAGAGACCTCGAAGCTAAAGGAAGGAATGATGTTAGGAACATAATCCTTAGAACCTTCTAGAGACAAGTTTCTAGAACCTTCTAGAAGCAAGTCTCTGGAACCTTCTAGAAGCTTATTAGTTAGTAGAAGATATTAGAGACATAGTCCTTAGAACCTTCTAGAGATAAGTTTCTAGAACCTTCTAGAAGCAAGTCTCTGGAACCTTTTAGAAGCTTTCTAGTTAGTAGAAGTTGCTTGAGAAGCTTCCTAAATAGAAGTATATATTGGAATCAAGGTTGAAGAGTTCTTCAGTCTCGACAACACATCTCTTGAAGCTCTAGCTCACCTCTCTGGTATTGTTCTCATCTGATTAATCTAGTTCTTGTCAGTTCTTCCTGAACTTCTTGTTAGATCTCGAATTTGTATTTCTGTGTCCGTGACATATGGATCTTATAATTGATCTCAGTTGTTGAAAATTTTTAGAATGAAAAGCTATTGAGTAGAACTCATCATCTACTTCCATTTGTGACAATTCCACATCCATAATAAAATTTGATGTATCTATTTCTATAAATAAATACCTTAAAAAGTTAATATAATATAAAATTGATACAAATATAAATAATATATTTTAGACTTTGAAAGACGTTCTAACTTCTTTGTTCCATTTAAATTTATCTTTATATATCAAATATGTAAGAAGAGTCATAATTTGAAAAAAGCTTTTGATAAAGATTTGATAATAATTTCAAAATTTTATAAAGCATTGCACATCTCTAATTATTTTTGGAATCTTTCAATTTATGATAGTTTGAACTTTTTAAAAATCTATCATAAAAAAAATTATTTGAAATGATGTATCTTAGGAAGTTAACTTGAATAGTATGAAATACATACTTTTCCATCTTGACATATAATCTTGCATCTCTTAGTTTTTGTAATACATGACTAACATAGAGTTCATGATTTTTTGTATTTTTAGAATAGTTTAAAATATTATTTAGATAATATATTATCAAATCAGTAAGAAATTTACAAAGAACATTATTCATTAGATATTGAAAAATAGCTAGTATATTTGTGAGTCTAAAAAGTATGACATTATATATGAAATATATCATACTTGATTCAAAATATAATTTTTTATTCATCTCTTTTTTTAATGCATATTAGATTATATGCTCTTGTTAGATCTATTTTTGTATAGATCTTTACTTGATTTAGTTGAAGTCCTAAAATCAAAGTTAGAGGATATCTATTTTTTTATGGTGATACTATTGAATTCTTCATAGTCCATATACATCTACAAAGATCCATCTTTTTTCTTTATAAATAAGATAAGAGCCTTTGCTAGAAATTTAAAATAACATATGAAGTTTTTAGCCCAGTTCTTGTCAATGTATTCCTTGAATGCAGCTAATTTATTTTGTGATAAACAATAGATTGATCCAAATGGTGGTTGAGCTCTTTCTTGAATATTGATTGAATAATCATAGAGATGATACTTTGAAAGAATATTTGCATTCTTTTTTTCAAAAATATCTTGATAATCTTGATATTGGCTTAAAATACTACTTAAATTTTTTTTCTATAAAAAAATAGATATAGTATATATAACAAAATTTGGTCCTTGTTTTATAATATGCATGAAAGCTCTTATACCTATTAATAAGAATTTAAATGTATTAGACTTATGGATTTCTACTTAACTAGCAGAATCCTAGATTAAACTATGAAAAAAATCAAGGTTACAAGAAATCTATTCTATTTGAAGATTATAATTTTTTAGCTATAATAATCCTAAAATAATTAGATTAAAAAGAAATATAATCACAATAAATATTACTAAGCTATTATAATCTTTAGTTGCTACTTCTAAAAGAATTATTTTATAAGTAACGTCTCCAAAGAATAACAAATGATTATCTATTACTTCCATATGTATGAATTTATTTTTCTTAATTAAAGATATATATATATATATATATATATATATATATATATATATATATATATATATTTTTAAGAAAAGATTCATGTCTAAAATAAGTTGAAGCTCTTGAATCTAATAAGACAAAGATTTTGTGATTTTTTAGTCCTAAATAAACTTCTATCATAAAATAAGATAAGGAATTTGAAGAAAGAATAGAACCTTTACTTGATGTTATGTAAGATTTCAATCACATGATTCTTATTTTAGCTAAAAAAACTTGTTTTTTGAAATATTATTTTATTTGATAACTATGCTCTTCATTCTATAATTATGTTGCTTCTTTAGACAATATTAAGTAATATGCTTAAGTTCTCTACAATATAAGCATAATCATTCTTGACATCATCAAATCTTTTCTTGCTCAATAAGAAATTTGAAATGTACTGTATCTATTTGTATAGGTTTTGATCTTGATGAGTAAGCTTTTATAAACTTAAAAGTTATTGCCATGACTTGACTTGTACTTCTCCAAATAAACCTTTATTCTTGGCATTTTTTAAAGAAACAATTGTTATATGTAATGGCTTAAGCAATAAATTGATCTTGTGAATTTACTCTTGACATTGTTAAAAATAAATTTTTGATATTGTCTTTTAATCCATATCAAAATTGATTGATAAGGACTTTGTCATTCCAATCTATGTTGCAAGTAAGGTTTTGAAATTTTGTAGCATATATAGTTATTAAACATGATTCTTATTGTAAAAATAAGAGTGTGGTCTTGACTATCTTTTCTCAATTAATTTCTTCAAATGTAGTTATAAATACTTCTAAGAATGAATTCGGATCATAAAAGAGTTGTGAAACTTTTTTCATTGAAGGTAAAAAATAAAAGAGAGTACTCTAAAATAGAAGTATATGTATAAATCCAACTTGAATAAATTACTAAGATATTGAAAAGGATGCAACCATAGAAAGTGCTTCACTTATTGTAGAAATCCTTAAAACTTTGATCTTGTTTCATTAACTTCTTTGACATATTTATCCTTATTTCTTCATACTTATAAAAATAAGATTTGTTGTAATTAATTTTGAACTTGATCTACTTACTTTTTTTGACTATATAACTTTTTGATGTAGAATCTAAATCTTGTTGTTGACTTTTTTTATAGGCATAGAAATAGTACCTCCATGATTTATGTTAGAAATATATTAGATTTTGATCCTAAATGTATTGATAAGCTCGTGAAGATGTGCAACAATTGCAAATTTATTTTTATTTCTATGTGAATAGCATTCATAAATTTTCCTTCCATAGATGACTCAAATAAATTTACAAATCAAATTAGAAAAAGATAATTTGCAACTTCTAATATCAAATAAAAATTCTACAAAGAAAGATAGTCTATTCTTTTTAAGAAAAATAATTAGTATTTAAAAATTAAAAAATAGTTTAAAAGTAGATAGTTCATAATCTTTAAAATACTATAATAGAAGTACAATAATTCATTCACTTCTAAAATAAAATAAAAATAATAAGTTAGTATTTTTATCAAATTATCAAAAATATGAATTTTAAAGGACTAAAAAATCAATAAATACTTGTGTCATTCAAATAAACTAAAAAATCATTTAAAGATAAAATAACATTAAACAAGAATGGCTATTTTTAAAGATAAGAAGATTAGAAAGTCTTGAAATAGGACTAAGAACTAGAAAGGTATTGACAAGAGTGAAGAAGGCTTCATTTTTACTTTTATATATATTATCTAACTAAGAGCTATATGGCGACATCCTGTAAGACGTCTAATACATGTCTAATTTGTAAGACATGTCTTAACTTACAACGCAAGTTTTTTATATGTATGCCATATCATTAGCTTGTATCACAAGCTAGCTATACATGCAATACATGGCTAACTTGTTGGCCAAGTTTCCAACCTACCAATCAACTATAAACATGTATAAATTCAAATATACATCTATAAAGTTTCTACAAAGCTTTTATGAAGCTTTTCCATAAAATAATATCAAATCTCTTTACATTTATCTTCTAGTTAATATTTCTTATTTAGATAAATATGCATGTCTATGACACTTGAATTCTATCTTCTTTTTTTTATTATTCTACAAGAATATTACATGACTACTTCCTAAAAAACAATCAACAACATAGAGGGCAATAGTTAATTCTCCAAACAATCGCCTTCTTACTTTAGACATAATTTTACCACAAAAAGAAGACTTAATGTAGTACTTCTTAACTATGTTTCAATCATCTTTAAGTATCCAATGGCAATTTCTAAGAAGAGAGAAGAATAATTCAATCCAAAGCTCCATTCTTTTTCCTACCTCTATAAGCGTATACATATTAAAGATAGCAAGGTTTCTCCTTGGAATTCCAAAAAAAAAAAATCTAGTACCTTCTATTATATTGAAAGTAACCAGATCTTGTAATTATGTAGAAAATCTAAATTTCCATTTAATTGCTCACCCTTCTACAACTTGCACCAATGTCTTATAGTTCATGCTTGTACATGACTACTACCTCTTTTGCAAAGAAGTCTATTCTTGGCCAAATAAAATTAGTCAAAGCATGGAGCTTGCTACCACAAAGTTTATGTTCCTTGAAGCATAAAATATCCATATTTCATAGGCTTGTGCAAAAGTAATTTCTAACTATGCGTACTTTTTAGAGGCAATTAAGTCTTTGTATGTTTTTTAAAATAATCATGATTTTTATGACTGATAATTTAAAAGATGGTGGAGAACTAAAGGAGACTGTAGATTGATTTTGGTGTAAAATTGACCTTTGGTATATTGCATCGAGTCTAAAGGAGCATCATGCAATAGTGTTGATTTGATTTAAAGATATTTATTTGATACTAGATTTAAAACTTATTGATTTTCCTCTCCTAGAGGATAAAAAATCTACTATTATGAGAAACCAATCATCTATCTTCTAGCCACTTTAGAAACTATGGATGAATGTACTTTTGAACAATAGTACCAAATAAAATTATTGAAAAAGAGCGATGAGTTAAGGCAATTGAGGGCAAGTTTCTTTTTTGCATTGAGATCAATAGTTGTAGTAGAAATGTTATAAATGTATCTCCTACACTCTCAAAGAGCATGGATTGTAAAAGTGGGATTAGTTGATTCATATCAATATCCATTCTTTTTTAGATATCAAGACTATTTTTGAGTTGATTGTATGAATCACCTACTTGTTCTTTCAAACCTTCATTTGATTCTTACTAAAAATATGTAGAAAGTGGACTCACATGAATAAAAATTAATGGATTGTCAAAAAGTATGTATAATTTGTGGTTTTATATTCTTTTAGATCCTATAGATTTTGGCTTATCTTGATTAGTTAGTGTCATAGATATACTACACAAGAGATTAAACAAGAAGTAGAACAAAAGAGTTTCAACAAAAAAGCTAGTAAGAATTTGATTAAATTAGATGAGTATAAGATCAATATTAAGAAAGGTCAGTTAGAACTCTAAGAAATATATTATCAAGACTAAGAATCTCCTTAATCTTGATTCTAATATATACTAGATATTAAGAAGCTTTTCAAGAAGTTCTCATGTTGCTTAAAGGTGAAGCAACCTTAAGAAGCTTCTCAAAAAACTTTCTTAATCCTCTTAGAAATTTCTAAAATCCATTAAAATATTTCAAAAACTTTCTAAATTTTTTTAAAATATTCTATTTTTTTAAAATCTTCTATTAATTTTTTTAAAATCTTTTAGAACCTAATAAAATATTCTAAAAATATTACAAAAATATTTTTGTTGAATGTTCATAAAATCATCTCTCCTTTTAACTCCAAGTTTTATGAAGAGCATTGGTTCTATTTTTGCAATAGAACAACCAAAGCTTAGGCATCATCTTTAAGATTTTTTTTATTTGAATTGACTATAGCATGGATGTTTCTTTCTTCAAAAAGATCTAACTTCATCTTAAAGATGATCTTATAAAGGTTTTGAGAGCTAAAATGATTGATTTGGTAATAGTGATAAAAAAAAATTCCAACTTTGGCTCTACTTTAAAATTTATGATATAAAAAATTTCCAATTCAACATATTGGATCATAAGCTAGTGTCACAAATATACATAGATATTCTAGTGAATACATATATGATTAAGTAGAAGTAGGTAAAAATAGATAAAAGTAGATTAATTTCATAATACCTTTTAGAGAAGCTTTCTAGAAGCTTTATAGAAGCTGCTTTGACTTTATATGTGTTTGTAGTTGATTGATAGATTAGAAACTTAGTCAACAAGTTAACCACATGTTGGTTGGTTACAAAACAAGTTAACTATGTAGTACACAAATAGAAAACTTATCTTGCAAGTTAAAATATGTGTTTTGCAAAGTCAACACGTTTTAGAGATCTTATAGGACATCGCGACATAGCTCCTAGTTAAGAAAATATATGGAGGCAAGAATGAAGCCTTCTTTACTTTTGTCAATGCCTTTCTAGTCCTTAGTCTTGTTTTAAGACTTTCTACTCTTCTTATTTTTGACAATAGCCATTCTAGTTCAATATTATATTATCTTTGAGTGATTTTTTAGTTCCTTTTAATGACACAAGAATGTATTGAGGATTTTCTTTCTTTGAGATTTATATCTTTGAAAACTAGATATACTAAATCCTAGGATTGATATAAGTAATACTTATTCTTTTTGTTATATATAGCATCTTATTAGTTTCATAGATGAAGATAGTTTCATTTGATAAGCAACAAGATTGATTTGTTTTCCAAAACTTTGATATTAATTGAGATTCTTGATTAAAAAAATGATGTCATTAGGTAGGCTATGCTATATATATATATATATATATATATATATATCAAAAAAGAGCCTTCTTATTTTTTTTCTAAAAATTATCTTTGTATATAGAACAAAATGTGCCATCTTTGTCAATCGATCTATAATAATGTAGATAGTATCAAATGTAGCTAATAGTAATAGAGAGGACCAATGTTGTATTGTAGCATGACTATATAGTAAAAATATAATTAAAAATAAAATTTTAATTAATAATTAATTATCTTGATTTTATAATAATTTAAGATATTTAAACATGATTTTTATAAAAATCTTTTAGTTTATTTTCTTAGCTTAATAGTTAATAGATTAAAGATTGGTTAATAATTTTATCTTTTAGATTATAGAGACTCTTTTACTGCCTTAGAAAGACCATAAATTGATAAAATCAAGATAAAAGTAGTAAATAATTAGTATAGTTGATACTAAAGTTAGGTTGAGGATAAGGTTGGGTGAAAAAATTGTGTGATATTCTAATATATGTGAAATTTTACATACACTTAGCATAATTGGATGTGCTAAGTGTATATGAAATTTTGTGATAATCTAATAGTGTAGTGTCATGGACATACATTGGAAGATTCTTCGAATATTCTTCTAGAATATTCTCTAAAGATTCTCTAAAGATTCCTTTAGAAGGTTCTAGAAGATTCTTAGAATATTCCCTAAAGATTCTCTTAGAAGGTTCTAGAATATTCTGATAGATTCTAGGAAGTTGCTCGAGAAGTTTCCTAATTAGTAGAAGTTGTTGGAGAAGCGTCCTACTTAGCGGAAGTAGCTCGAGAAGCTTCCTATTCAGTAGTATATATAGGAGTCGAGGTTGAAGGGTTCTTCAGTCTCGACAACACATCTCTTGGAGTTCTAGCTCACCTTTCTGGTGTTGTTCTTGTACTCATCTGTTTAATCTAGTTCTGCCACTTCTTCTTGAACTTCTTGTTAGATTTCAAGTCTGTATTTTGTGTCCGTGACAGTTTGTCGAGACTACATTTTCACTGGTATTAGAGCTAGTTCCTTCTTTTTAGAGAGTGGATTACCCCTCTTCTTGAAGGTGTGCTAGTGTTTTAGAGGTTGCGGATTATCCTCCTCTAAACTGATATCTCTTCTTTCTCAATATTGGAGCCTTATTCTTCTTGGAGAGAGTGGATTACCCCTCATCTTGGAGTCTTAAGGCGTTTTAGAGGTTGCGGAGTACTCTCCTCTGAACCAATATTGTCCTCTTGTCAAAACTCTTTTTTCTTCTTTTTGAAGGTTAGCCGAAGGTTAAGACGTTAAAATGGCTGAAAGTTTGGAATCCAAACTAGACGCCATCATAAATGCTCTTGCCTCGTTGTCACATAGGACAACAGAGATCGAAGGAGTCATGGTAGGACTCCATAACAATGGAGCATCTGGGATAGCGCCATCTAAAGCATATCAGCCTCAAACTTCTGCGCCAGAAGAAGCAGTTCTACCTCCATTTCAACAAGATCGAGTAGTCCTACAACGAAAGGAGCCTCGAGTTAGTCTTCCGGATAAGTTTGATGGAACTCGTTCCAAGTTTCGTGGTTTTGTCAACCAAATCAGGTTGATAATAATTTTACAGCCCGAACGTTATCCGACGGAAGAAGCGCGTGTTGGGCTTGTTGGAACCTTGCTTACAGCACAAGCTCTGTCTTGGTTTACTCCCTTGTTCGAGAAGCGATCGCCAATCCTGAGCAACTTTGAAACGTTCTTGGAGGCGTTTGCAGAAGCATTTGGCGAGCATGATAAAGTTCGATGGGCTACAACAAAGATCCGATCGCTACGACAAGGAACACGCTCTGCATCAGTCTATGCCTCGGATTTCAGATAATTGTCAAGTGACATTAATTGGGGTGAAGAGGCGTTGGTGAGTCAGTTTTATTGGGGCTTGAAGGATGATGTGAAGGACTTGTTGTTATCTCTTCCTGATCCTCAAACGCTCAACGAAGCTATTAGCCAAGCTGTAAAGTGTGACAACCGCCTATTCCAGCATCGCCAAGACCAACGTCCAAGACACCAAATGACTCGTTACGACGTGACTATGTCTCCAAATAGCTTAAACTCACATTCGGAGGCAACAAACATGCAAATCGACACGGCGCGTGTCCGATCTCTTACTCCAACAGAGAAGAAACGGCGTATGGAGGAAGAGTTACGTTTGTACTGTGGAGAAGAAGGTCACAAGGTTGGAAATTGCCCAAAGAAGCAAAATTGGCACCCTGTCAAGACTAGAAGTGCGATGATTCCGGAAAACGACGACGCCCAGCCACAGTAGGAACCGTGCGGCTGGACAATCTAATATCACGACAACAATCAGGTTCCTCCTTCTCTGTCCAACCTGCCCGTTGTTTTACAATTCCTTTGTTTTTAGGCCCTCAAAAACAAAAAACTTTAGCTTTATTGGATTCGGGGGCATCTACTTGTTTTTTAGATGAAGAGTTTGCTAAACGCCACAAGATCCGTTTAGTACAGAAGTCCAAACCTGTTCACGTAGAGGTGATAGATGGACGACCCTTATTGTCAGGCAACGTTACCCACGAATCAGAACCTATAGAAGTGGTGTTTAAGGACCATAGTAGTCACGTTATTTTTAATATTATTAGAACCCCATCAAGCCCTGTTATCCTTGGTCTTTCTTGGTTAGAAGATCATAATCCGTCCATTGATTGGAGGCTACGAAGGATAACATTTCCTGAAAAAAATAATAATAAACCTGTTGGTAGAACCTACATGAAGAAATCCATGTTTATTGGAGCGAGAGCGTTCCTAAGATCGTCCAAGGAAGGCGCACCATTTGTCATTTATGCAGCTCCAACTAGCGGCGAAAATATCTCAACATCGAATATACCAGAGCAATATAGGGATTTTGAAGACGTGTTTCAGAAGAAGAACGCCGATATACTGCCGGAACATCGACCATATGATTGCGCCATAGACTTAGAGGAAGGAGCGCAACCACCTTTTGGTCCAATATACAACCTATCGCAGACGGAGTTGGCAGAATTGTGGAAGTACATCGATGAGAATCTAGCCAAGAATTTTATTCGACATTCAAAGTCGCCAGCTGGAGCACCAATCCTATTCGTGAAGATAAAGGATGGCTCACTGCGGATGTGCGTGGACTACCGAGGACTCAACAAGGTGACCAAGAAAAATCGCTATCCCTTACCTTTGATCTCCGGCCTCTTAGATCAACTTGGACGTGCAAGGATTTTTACAAAGATTGATTTAAGAGGAGCCTACAACCTTGTGCGAATCAAAGAAGGAGATGAATGGAAGACAGCCTTTCGTACAAGGTATGGTCATTTTGAGTACAATGTCATGCCTTTTGGTCTTACCAATGCTCCAGCGGTCTTTCAGCATATGATGAACGACATCTTTCGGGAGTACCTCGATGACTTTGTTGTCATCTATCTGGATGATATTTTGATATTTTCCAAGAATGAAGAAGAACATGAGAAGCACGTTTGTTTGGTTCTTGAAAAACTACGCGAACGAGGACTCTACGCCAAGTTGGAGAAGTGTCAATTTCACCAGAATGAGATGGAATTTTTGGGCTTCATTGCGACTACAGAGGGCTTGAAGATGGATCCAAAAAAGGTAGAAGCAATTATATCTTGGGAAGTTCCGAAGACGGTTAGAGATGTTCAGTGTTTTCTTGGATTTGCTAACTTCTATCGGATCTTCATCAAGAATTATTCTCAAGTTGCTGCACCACTCACGCGTCTAACAAGCAAAGACAAGCTCGAATGGGGATCACAAGCAGCAAAAGCATTTCAAGATCTCAAGACGGCATTCACTACGGCTCCAATCTTGGTACACCCTGACTTTGCAAAGGCTTTCTATTTAGAGACCGATGCTTCAGATTTTGCTTTGGGAGCTGTGCTTTCACAGATGGGCATAGACAAGAAGCTTCACCCAGTTGCGTTCTATTCACGGAAGTTCTCTGCTGTTGAGATCAGCTACGAGATCCACGACAAAGAGCTGCTTGCTATAGTGGATGCCTTCCAAGAGTGGCGTCACTTCCTGGAAGGAGCTGCACATCCAGTGACTGTTTATACGGACCACAAGAATTTGGAGTACTTCATGACAGCTCGAATTTTGAATCGTCGTCAAGCTCGATGGAATATGTCTCTATCACGATTTGACTTTATTATCACCTACCGCCCTAGAAAACAGCAAGGATTATCTGACGCATTATCGAGGAGATCGTATCTTGCGCCAAAGGCTGGAGAAGCAGCGTTTGATCAACAATGTACAACATTGTTGAAACCAAAAAAATTCAGGATTTTTGCTACTGTTGCAACTATCGATGACGGCTTCCTCAGCGAGGTACGTACTGCGACCATTGAGGATTCTATAGCTCTTGACATCAAACAACGTGTCGATAATGACAAGTTTAAGGTGGAAGGAGATTTTCTGTATTTTGAGGAGCGGTTGTATATCCCGAAAGGACCAACTCGACTCCGAGTACTTCAATCTCGCCACGACTTTCCAGCTGCGGGACATTTTGGATTCAACAAGACTTTGGAGCTCATTTCACGAGATTTTTGGTGGCCCCAAATGTGGAAGGATGTGAAGGAATTTGTCCTTTCTTGTGATGTTTGTTCAAGATCCAAGATCCCTCGACATCGTCCGTATCGACTTCTCCAGCCATTGCCTATTCCGCACCGACCATGGTCTTCAATTTCTATGGACTTCATTACGGACCTACCGCCATCGAATTCATTTGACAGCATCTTTGTTGTGGTGGATCGATTTACAAAGATGGCGCATTTCGTGCCTTGCAAGAAAACATCGTCAAGTGAAGACACCGCAAGACTCTTTCTCGATAACATATATCGTTATCATGGCCTACCAGATGATATCGTGTCGGATCGAGGTACTCAATTTGTATCCAAGTTTTGGAGGTCCCTCTTTGAGATATTGAAGGTGGATATTAAGCTCTCTTCGGCTTTTCATCCTCAAAATGACGGTCAAACGGAGCGGGTGAATCAAGTTTTGGAGCAATATTTACGATGCAGCATCAACTATCAACAAGATGATTGGACTGCATATCTACCGCTTGCTTAGTTCGCATACAACAACACTCTTCATGCGTCAACTCAACAAACACCATTCTTCTCCAACTACGGATACCACCCCAAGCTCGATTTATTGAGTTCTTCAGCAAATAACAACCCAGCAGCTGAAGGATTTGTGAAGCAACTATCGGAGCTTCAAGCGAAGTTGAAGCTTCAATTGCAATCTGCCCAAGAGAGTTACAAGGCATCTGCAGATAAATATCGAAATGAGGCGCCTACTTTTCAAGTTGGAAGTAAAGTATGGCTTCTTCGACGGAATATCAAGACCAAGCGGCCATGTGACAAATTGGACTATCGGAGATTAGGGCCATTTGTTATCGAGAAGCAGATCAATCCGGTGGCATATCGTCTGGAGTTACCAGCTACTATGAAGGTACATCCAGTCTTTCACGTGTCTTTGTTGGAACCTTATCGAGAGTCAGCTTTTTCCCAAAGAGTACAAAGTCCGCCACCAAGTATCGAAATTGAAAACCATGAGGAATACGAGGTGGAAAAGGTACTAGATTCACGGCGTAATAGGAGAAAATTGGAGTATTTAGTGCATTGGAGTGGATACGACATCAATGAACGAACGTGGGAGCGTGCCGAAAATCTTGCCAATGCACCAAAAAAGGTACAAGAATTTCATCAACGATATCCTCATAAACCTAAGCCGATTCAACGATAGCTTCTTGCTGAAGCTTGCTCATCAAGTAGCATAAAAAGGGGGGAGGGCACCTCCAAAACCCATAGTTCGATAGTGTAGAACTTTGTTAGCAACTATAGTTTGCTCTCATCATTTTAGCCTTTGGACATGGATAGTCAAGATACTACACTTGTTATGTCATCTCAAGTGACTAGCTCACGAAGACGACCGCGAGATGAAGAACCGCCTGCACCACGACGATGTCGGAGGATACCGAGCAACAGATCGCTAGTAATTGTATTTGAGGTCGAGCCTGCCTACGACGGTCAGCCAGAAGGTGTGTTTGGAGGACAGTTTCACAATGAAGACACAGAAGTCCACGCTTGGTCAGAGGTTGAAGGTGTTGGTCACTACCGTTGGCTCCAAGGGCCGATGAATCATTTGCCTCGCGAACAACAATTGGAATTCATAGCGGATGTGATGCGACAGATTTTCATTTTCTTGCGTTGGTATTGACTGATAACAACATTGCTTCTCGGAGACCTCGAAGTTAGAAGAGGAGGTGATGTCATGGACATACATTGGAAGATTCTTCGAATATTCTTCTAGAATATTCTCTAAAGATTCTCTAAAGATTCTCTAAAGATTCTTTTAGAAGGTTCTAGAAGATTCTTAGAATATTCCCTAAAGATTCTCTTAGAAGGTTCTAGAATATTCTGATAGATTCTAGGAAGTTGCTCGAGAAGTTTCCTAATTAGTAGAAGTTGTTGGAGAAGCGTCCTAGTTAGCGGAAGTAGCTCGAGAAGCTTCCTATTCAGTAGTATATATAGGAGTCGAGGCTGAAGGGTTCTTCAGTCTCGACAATACATCTCTTGGAGTTCTAGCTCACATTTCTGGTGTTGTTCTTGTACTCATCTGTTTAATCTAGTTCTGCCACTTCTTCTTGAACTTCTTGTTAGATTTCAAGTCTGTATTTTGTGTCCGTGACATGTAGTTGCAAGATATCTGGATTTTCATACAAGAACATATTAGGAGTTGGTAATTTAGAGCTGGATAGGTTTTCTATGCTATCTAAAGATCTACTAGTCAGATCAAAGTGAAATTTGGCATAGTATTAGAAAACTTAAAGATCAAGCTAGATACCAATTTTGAGTTGAAATTAACAGTTAGAGAAGAAAAAATCATTGTTGGAACATTTACATCAACTTTTAAGTTGACGGCCAAATAATATCAATGTGGTTTTTGGGCATTTTCTCACGATTTGTAAGTTGGATTGAGATGAATTCTTTTGAGTACATAGAAGACTTATAGTAGTATTTATGTACAAAATTTTTCTCCAAGTCGACAATTCGATAAGAAGCTACAACTCACTAAAGCTTATTGATTAAGATTAGGACTTACAAAAAAAATTCAAAATTACCTAATTATGAAAGTAATAAGGCACTTGGAATTTATATATAGTTGAAATTACTAAGAAGAGTATTTTTGAACACTTTATATTAGATTTAAGCACTTTTGAATTAAAATTTAAATTATATTCTTTTTATAAAAGTAAAACATATTAGAATTCTTGGATACTTATAAAATATAATTCTACCTTCTATCGTAAGATGCTTAGTGCATTTTTAAACAAAAAAAAACACATGATATGACACCAGTTACCAACTTGGGTCAAAATCAGATCTTTAGATACAACATCGCATACTTTTGGTGATTCTAAGGTTCTTTGATGGATTAGAGAGTAGGATTTGAGGGCAAAATTCAAAAGAAAATTTTTAAGTATTGGTTTTATGTCAATGAAGTTAATATTCAGTTTTTGGGAGATTTTCAAAGTTAGTGATTTTCTTAGTTAGATTAGATTTTAAAAAAAAAATTATGTTTATAAAATTGAGGGTTTCTTGATATCTGTGATGGTTGTATAGGTGAATTTTCGGCAGTATGTTGGTATTCTAGTTATTAGTGTGTGTGCAAATTTTGACGCCAATTGAACAATTAGATCAAAGTGTGTGAAGTTTATTGTGGATTGAGGTCTTAAGAATTGGAATTCAAGGGTCAATGAGTATTTTTAAGATCTTTAGCAATCTATTAATTGGATTGGAATGAATTTTTTTGTGTAGAAACTAGACTTGATTTCTAATAGTTTAAATGTCTTTTAAAGGAAATTCAATGGTTCTTGAAGGAGATATTGACACTGAAAGTTCAACATTCAGATTTTGAATTTCTTTACGATTTCTTTATGCTTCTTTCATAATTTTTTTGAGGTTTCTATGGATTTGATTAAAGCTTTATTAAAATTATTAAGGTTTAATTGGAGTTATTTAGGATTTGATTAGATTTAGAATCTTATTGTCACAATTTTCCTTCTACCTTCTACAGCTAGGAGCTCGGTGCATTCTCAAGCAAGGCTTTACGTAATATGACAAGGATCTTTTACATTTGAAGCCACCAAAAATCTCGAGAGATAAGCTCCAATGTTTTGTTAAACCCAAAATGTCTTACAACTCAAAAATCATGACAAGGTTGAAGAACATGAAGTCACACTAGTCCTTCTAGAATATGTAAACAATCTTTAAAATACAAAAGTTCTTCCACAAACTTGAACTTGTCATTGTCAAATAGAGAGATTATAGTAGTTGATTATGATAATGGCTTTTTCTCCCTAATCCCAACATTCGTGACAAACCAGAAGGTCTTCCAACTTGAGTTGAAGGAAAGTCCAACATATAAACATTCGTCTGTTGAAGAAGCATTGTGCTTGTTCCTTCCCAACAATTCGCCTATGCTACTAGCCATTTGAGTAGCCACCCCTATAAACTCGCTTGGAATATTCTTAAGAGTGACCCATATAGGAACTTTTAAGCCTGTGGACCAAGTGGCATTGAAGCCAGGGGTCCAAGACTGAAGGATGCAAGTTCTTTATTGGGACTTATGGGGCGTAAGCATAAGAATTTTTTTAGTAGTGGATTGGCAACTCATGATTTGAAAGAAGCCGCAACCTAGATTGCGGCTTGCTCCTACCCAATCCCCCACCTGCTTTTGCAATGAGTCAACCCAACTTGGAATGACCGATGGAGATTGCTTACCTCCTACGAAATAAGCCACGATCGGGTGTTTTTGGAGGTACTTGTCTTTCTTGACAGTGGCTTGGTCCACCTCGACCTCTAGCACAGTATGACAAAGGAGGAACCCTGTGCAGCTGCGTGAAAAACTCTCAGGGAGAACTTCCCCTGGAACTGCATGCAATTGGTGAATCTTGTCATTTTTCCCCATGCTCGTGACTGCCGCAACAACCTCAGGCTCAATTTCCTCGTCCCGCATCGCTTGTGTACGGCCCCTGTCGCCTTCAGAGCATGTAAGGACCACTGGGGCACGGGCTATTCCCTTGCATAGAGCATCTGCGTAAGACATTTTGCCCTCCATGATACTAAGACCTTAGGTCCAGCTAACCCTAATCTCAAAAAATCAGTCCCACACCGTTCTAGATCTCAGAATCTCGTTTACCAAGTTTCACAAGATAGATCTCCAGGCACATCCTAGAGCACAGAACGAATTGGACCACAAGTTGCCCTTGGCCACAATGGATCTAAGATCTGCGCACGATAGGCTCATCACAGACGTGAGAGCTCCTCCGGCGCTTCATTGCGGCCCAGTCTTTGTTTCACTCATTTTCATTTCGAAAAGAACGCTGTTGCAACTTGTAGTCCGTCGTGGGCTGTCCTCTCTCGATGATGAATAAAAACTGTGCTTTTAAAATTTTTGATTATCCCCTGAGTTGGGACTTGTCTCGGAATGTGGAACCCAAGTTGGCTTGTTTGGATTTATCGGGTCCAGGTGAGGGTAGAGTCGGTGTCGAGGTGAAGAATAACCGCCTTGGATGTCAGTGATGGTAAGTGTGAATTTCATAGGGGTTGGCTGTGAGGACAGTACTGTCATTCGGAGAAAAATCTTTTGGGGGTAGAGTTTCTCAGGTAGGTGGTTCTTGCATCTACGTATTTCTTGGTGCTCTTGATGGTCACAAATACTTCCATTTCCTCCACGTGATTTTGTGTTTAACTTACTCGGTATTTTCATCGATCGGATATTGATTAGCCTTTCTCCGATGAGACGACGAAGTCATGATACTCGCCGCTTCGCACTGGGAGTGGATGTCATGGTAACTAGAGGTCAGGATTATTGCTCCTAACTCATCCTCAAGCTCTAGAGTTGGCTTGAAAACAAAAATGTGTATTTGTTTTTTATACTGTTAATAATACGCAATTTGGGGCTTTTTTGGAGTTGATTAGAAGTGGAGCATTACGGCTGGTTCAACGCCTCAAATATGATATCTCGATAAAAACAAAAAAATATATAAATATACCAACTTGTTCGAGACAGAATCGATCGAAAATTTCAGGCTAAGTGGCCAGAAACTTGCAGCATTCGAGCACCATCTGTTTGAGATTCCTAAACGAGTTGTTCCGCAGATTATTTGAATGTCAATATTCATTCAAGCTTCTGGGAGATTTTTCACTGGTGATGGTTCTAGTCTGGGCATAAGATCTAAGTATTGAAATTGTCCAGAGGCCACGAGTGCTCCGCTTGTAATAAACGAATGAGCAGCAATTTCAAATGCATGCAAATTTACCAATGACCAGCATCTATTTTCTGGGCACCAGAGAAACAGGCTTTAGATGGTCTTGGTTTGGGTTGAACGCTGAAGAAGTAACTTAGTGGAACAAAGAATGTCATGAATGATGCGTCCAGTTTATTGAAAGACTTAAACACGTTTGCAAATGGCACAATCACAGCGACCCAAACGATCAATTTGCAATGATAGGTGGCGCATCGTATGAACAATCCTTTGGTTTAGGTATTTTCCTCTGGTACAGATGCTACTCTACAAGCTCCAGGAGCAATGCCATGGTACTTCTACACAAACTTGTGACAAGTCACGCTATCCTTCGTTGCCAAATCAAACCAGGTTCACCTTGAGAGCGTACAACCACTAGGGGTCCGAGAAGGTACCTTGAAAATATAAAACACAAGGGACAACAAACCTCCTCCATTCACAGCCTTTGCACACGCTCCTGCGGCTTGGCTTTTGAACTTCACAATCGGGAAACAATAAGCCTAGGTCGCGATTACCAATTAACCGGCAGTTGTCTTCTCGTCACTGATGTGCTTGGGCACCTTGGCCGGGGATCTACAGATCATTCCCAAGATAATGAGGTAGATTGTTTCCCAGCTCTCGACGATGGGCATGATGATGATCACAGCAGAGCCTACTGTACCCCAGATGATGGCGATGGCGGCCCAGAACGTGAAGTAACCCTCCGAAAACACCTTAGCAGGTAGAGCCATGAGGGGCCAGATGATGACAATCAGAATGGTAAAGCCAATGCCCCACCTGATAATCCAACTCCTGGCCTTCTTCAGCTTCTCTTCGTTGTACTCCTCCTCCGGAACGTCGGATGCGTCTTGCTCAACCATGGTGATGTGCTTGGTGGTGCTCCAGTCATAGTTCTGGGGAGAAATAACGCTGAAGATGGCGTGAACGGCGCCTCCTGTAAGAATGGACACCAAGTTGCCCGCGAGCATGGGGGCGTTCCTGCCCGTGGTGTCCAGATTGACGCGCTTGTACATCACCTCGGTCACGGTGAGCCATGTGATAACTCCCGCCAGCATTCCAATGACAGACCCGGCAATGGCACCCTTGGCATTGGCTTTCCTCCACAGGAGCAAGAAGGCCACGGGAATGACGGCTGACCCGATAAACACTCCCATGGCTAAGTACATCCAGCCCAAGGAGACCCCCGCCTTGTTCAACACGATAGCCAGAACGCCCATAAAGCACCCGAACAGCAACACGAGCAACCTTGACACCCACAGAATTTGCTTCCCATTGGCCTTGGGATTGATGTAGGTGCGGTAGATGTCGTAAGTGCAGAGGGAGGAGAATGCAATCAGTTCTGACGATCCTGCAGAAGTCACAGCCCTACATGTGTGCACACACCATCTTCATTTCAATACAAGTCGAGGAACAAACAGGAACTAATTCACAACCACAAGGATCAAGCTACCATGATGAAAAATAACCGTGAGCTAGTCGAAAGGAAAATTTCAGAGGGCAGGAAACAGGGGATTTACATGAAGAGCATGGTAAGCAGAAGAACGGCGCCGCTCTTGCCCATGAGTGCCGTAGCTGTAGCAGGGGGAACGAGACCATGATTAGCCTCATCGGCCGTGAGGGGCAGACCAAGAGCCAGTGATCCAAGACCCAAAGAGGTAGCCAGGGAAAAAGGCACGGCAAACCACACCAATCCTCCGAGCAGGTAACCCTTGTGTGTAGAGGTGGGGCGAGCAGCGATGGCACTCATCCAGTACCCCTGTTCACACACAGGGCACAAACATAATTGATTAGTTCACTGGAAGATAGTTTGAGATAGATCGAAGCGGCACGATGAGAGCTAGTACAGAACTTCAGTAGCAGAGGATCTGGGTGTGTACATTGTCCACAAACACTGTGCCGAAGTTTCCAACAATGTTGATGATACCAAAGACCAAACCTCCAGTGCTAAGCATGGTGAGGTAGGATCCGCCATTATTGCCCGCGACAGGTCCACACGCCTGGGAGTCGAAGTTGAGAGGAGGAGTGCAATCTCTATCATGCGACACGGAGTAAAGCCTATTGTAGACTTCCTTGGGAGTTCCAAGCTTGTCACTCTTCACATATACCAAGAAGACGAACACCACGAGCACAACGTGCACTGCAAGAAGGCAGACAATCCACCCTTATTGTAAACAATGTCTCCAGGAAGCACAACCGGCCGTAGAAAAACCCGAAGCGCAATGTTGCGAATTTCGATTGTCAAGAGAAAGGATCGCAAAGTAACTTACCAACGACGGAGTGAAGGTAGCTAGCCAAGAATGTGGCCTTAAGACCTCCGTGCAGGGTGTAGACAACGACTCCCAGAGGAATGAGGAAACTTGCGGCATATAAGTTCATTCCCGTGAGAGCATTCACAACAGCAGACCCTCCAAGAAGAAGCATAGCTGTGACGATGATGTTGGTGGCGAAACAGAAGCAGAGAAAGACGATATGCGCCGTTTTTCCCCATCTAGCGCGAACAATCTCGCAGATGGTATGGGCAGCGGGCGCTTTCCTCTTGATTTCAATTGCCAACACACCGAACAACAGCACCTGCACAGTGGCGCCACTAGCGTACCAGAAAGGCCCACTAACTCCGTACTGCCACGCCACGTTGGAGCTCTGTAAAATGGTTGCAGCCCATGTCCACTGCACCACATCCACCCCAGGCCACCATCACAACGGAGAATCACGAAAATTCATTACAACACAGTTGCAATTTGAGAACTGCTAGACTGCAAAGGCACAATTACACATTCGATTCCTCGTGCACATGATCCATACCTGTGACACGATGACACTGGCGATCAGCCCTGTCTTGATGTTCCGTCCAGCCGTGTTAAACCACTCCGAATTGTGTTTGGAGTAGACGAAACGCTGCTCCAACCACACCTGCATGTCCACCACCACCAACATCAACAACTCTTGTTACACTCATGGTAAAGCGATTATTGGGTGTGACTGAGCAGTACAGATCGAAATTCAAACTTCAGGGACAATCTTCCTCGACTTGGGCGTACGTACCAGGAAGGACGTCACAACTGCAAAGAGTGCGCCGAATCCCAACACGACAGCATAGCCAACGCCCTGAGAGAGGAAAGCCTTCCCACCAAAGTAACTAGACTGTCGGGTGCACTCGCCCGTCAAAGGGTCATTGAAGTAGTACTCCGCACCTGCTGTTATGGCTGCAAAGTTGCAAGGAGCCATCGTTACAGACTCTCCGTGTTGAGGAGCCGGATGCTACACTCTAAGCGTCTCTGCACCTGCACTGCAAAGGGAACTGAGACCGGAGCGGAATGACTCGCATGCTGTTGGGATGATCAACTTATACGCACCTGAATCTCCTCCACTAAGGCCCTACAACAACCTTTATATAGGACCCTTGTCACACATTCCCAAAGACCTCCGTGGATCCTCTGTACCTACGTGACAGACCGAAAAATGCCAGAATCGTGAAGGTCAAGACTTTCCTAGCATTTACAACTGCCAACAGCGAGTCCGAGATGGAATCGGCAATGCAACTTCGCCGTTGGTGGACCCTCCTGTTTAGTCCACAAAATTGTCGTTAGCATCCAAGGCCGGGAATCGGCGATTTTGTACCCCCCAACTCCCTTCCGCTCCACCGCTGCTGTTGCAAACTAGATTCTACCAATTTTTATGCACCCCCGTCTAAGTCCTCGGAACTCATTCACCACAAGCGAGGGTGAGAGGAGATAGGGAAACGGTTTAGAACTGACTGGATGTATTTGGTAGTCCGTCGACTAAGAATCTTGCTTGCGAGCTCCAATCTGTGAGCAGATTCCCGGGGCCATGAGAAGCCATAAATGGCATGATTCGTTTCCTTCCAATTACCTAGAAAGTAGTTAATGTGCGAGGATCATTGAAATACCAATATGCACGTGGTGGAGTGGTGCCACTTGCAATCTCATTCTCCCGTTCACCTCTTCCCTGTGCCCGATTCCTGCAAGACTTCCAACCGCCTGCATCAGAAGACTAAGTTTTTGCCTCCCAATCCTTGTCTACTATCAAAGTTCAATAGGGATTTACTAGCTAGACAAACTGAGCATGTTCATCCTACAACCTAATACCGCCCTGATTGAGGAATATTCAATTGGGTCCACCAACGACACAACTCCTACAAAGCTCGAGAAGGTCTCTCACCACCTGCGACTACGAACTTTTTCCTTGTTGAGGTTTGTCGTTGGTCAACACATGTTCTCGCCAAGCTTCATGGAGACAGTTGCAAATTCCTCCGCCCTGAATCACAACCAACCTGCAGAAGAAAATGAATTCGAAACTATTCATCAACCAATCTTACTTTCGAGATCCCTCTCTATTCGCAGGTTTGTGACTTAGAAAGATGCAATTTAGGGTGTCCTAGAAACGAACGTTAAAATGAGGAAATCATTTCTGTCAACAGTAAATGTGCAGGAGTGTGCAAGGCAATGAATCTTACTCGTGCTCAAGTTATCTTACACAATTCATGCCTGAATGTGTGCATCGAATATTCATGTCGATCACGATCGTCTTGCTGCCTAGCTCCGTTGAATTAGGAATCTCCATTTCAATTTTTTATCATATACTTGTCCTTCTCGAAATATGTGTGCGGCTTTACAAAGCTCTGAAGCCCCAGTTGGTTTGAAAGATAACGTATCGTTTGAATGGATCTGTTCTTTACCCTCCCAGCCAATCAATGTGATGCATATTTTTTAAAGTCTCCCCAATTTATCTATAAACTCAAAAACAAGTATAATACTACCTACAGTTATCGTTTTCCGATTTCTAAGTTTTGAGTTTCTACGATAAGAGTTGTTCAAAAAACACTAGCATTTGTTGATTGTTAAGTGTCAAACAACATCTACTTTATTCCTCACCTGTTAAGTTCGATGAGTATTTTGATGAAAAATTTAATAAGAAAAATAACGAAATCATAAAATTACTTTATCAATTGGAAGTATTGCGATGAGGTGGAAAAATGTATTAGTTTCACATACACCTTCGAGGTAGTGTCTCACCAGGGGCAACCGCAAATCAATAAAGCTTACCTGGATTTCATGAAACTGTAACAATGTCAAAAAAATACAATTGTTTGATTTAGAGGGCTGTTTTTGACGTCCACGAATGACAGCTATCATCTGGCGTCCCCACCCCTTGACAAAGCTGTCACGAGGTAAACTTCACTTCTACTTCGATAAAAATAAAACAAGGTATCACCCAAACTCACATCCACTCATTGTACTGATAATACACCATACTCCATTTAACCTGACAGGTAGTTGCTACCTGTCAGACGGTTGCTTAATTCACGCGCTGAAAAGCTTTCGTTCATTGTTGCCTACCTGGCATGTGCCTAGATCCTTCAGCTGAGTATCTGCGAGGGTTCTGAGTTTACGAAAGTAGAAAAATAGAGACACGGTCTGAGATTAGAGTCAGCAGCCCATGCCACACTGGATGTGCGTAAAAAAAGACTGAATGAAAGTATTCTTAGTTCCATCTAAACATTCGCCAAAGAAGCTAGAATACCGCGGTGGGATGAGCGGAGAACGGGAAGGTTTGAACTAGGGGAGGTTGCAGCAGCAACAGGACAAAAATGAAAGCTATCAAGGAGCCAAAGGATTCCTGAGCCGGAATCCATCGAAAAGGTCGACCGACTCCTACACTGAAGTGTGTGACGCGGCCACTGTTCATACATTCTTTACAACAGGACGTGATGGTAGCTCACAAATTGTAGGCTAATTTTCTCACGCGCACTCTTCGAGTAGGAGCCAATCTGCCATCATGCATGCAATGACTTCGTAAAGAAATTCGTCTAGTGGCTGAATGACAGAATGACGAAGAGAAATCCGAGTTTAATTGTGCTGATTCGACGGCTTCGGGATTGTTTTTTCTGTTGATGGAATAATCTGTAATGTCAAATGGGGTTATTCGTCACTTCTAGGCTTATAGTCATTTGACATTGCACAACATTCCATCAACACAAAAGCAGTTGTTTTGATGGAATAATGTGTACAGTCACTTCGGGGTTATTAGTCGCTTCTGGGCTTACTTAGGATGTGTTGTGGAGGAGATGATGCGGGAATTTATATCCCAGTGCATCTGGACTGCATCTCTGGATCAGAATGGCATAGATCACCAAAACGATGCGTTATAAAGTTGAATGCGACGGCCGTGGCCATAAATTCTAGCTCTCACCCTCCGGTGCAGTATGAAACATCTGGTTGCGTGTCTATCAGGGCCTTTCAGCACCGTCAGGTTCATACATTTAATAACTGAATACAGATTTGTCAGTAGGCTTTGAGATAGCGATGATGGGTTATTATTTGCTGGATCTCCATCGATGAACATTGTGAAAGGCTGATACCCACGTTGTGAAACTGAACAATGCATGCACAAGGAAAATTCTTGAACTAAAATGGTAACATGATGTACGCGCCAGCCCCACTCTGTATCGGCCTTTATGCCCACTGTCGTCTATTCCATCAACAACCCCTGTTAACGTCACAGCGATTTTGTCGAATCTAGTTTTCAGAAGTAGCCGTGGCTTTACTTTACTAGGCACTCTAATTGAAGCTCTTGCAACAAATTACAATTCCCCAGACTCAACAATTGCTTCGATGTGCGCCACAATTTCAGAATGGAAGCTTGCACTGAAGTTTGAGCCTAATCCAGTTGCATGGTCGAGTATTGTTCGAAGCTTTCGCCCAAGGTAGAAGACCCCAAGGGCAGAAGCACCAGGGGTTTCTCTGGATGAAACTAACAGGTGGAAGTTTCGTCGCTTAATTACAAAGGCGAATGCAGGGTCGATTGCACGATTTCTCCGTCGTTCGAAACAGTTAAACAGCTTCCATTTCACAAAGCATTCTGTGATTGAAAAGCTTTCCGAATCCAACTGCTTTACGTGTCAGCTAAGGATTGAAACTCATCATGGACATGTGGCAAGAACAATGTACAAGAAGAAATTACTGTCGAGAAGCCGATTCAATCTCCAAGTAATGTCGCTCTCTTGAGAACTGAGTGCCCCCACAACAGTACTTGACCATTTTCTACTCATATCGTAATCAAGACCAGTACCTTACAATCATCCTTGATTGGGTGGGCGAGAGATCCCATCTGTTTGTCCTTCGGTGCTAGTGACCGAGGTTTCTTTTCGATCAATTTCAAGTGATGAGCATGACCCATCTGGTGGCGGTGGCTAGTCAGTTGAGGGTGTAGCAGTTGCCCGTTTCAAGTTCTAGACAGTGGTTTGTCTCAAATCGTTTGAGGTCGAGGACGTTTGAGTTGTGGGTGCCAGCCAATTGTGGTGAGCTTGGCTGCTAATTTTTTTCTTGTGATGTGCATCTCTTTATTGAGCTGGGTTTTGGTTGCAGCAATGTGGGACTCACGGTGGATGAGCTGGGAGAGCAATCTTCGATGTTTTTGCAATTTGGTTTTGATTTGTGGTGCATGGCGGCTAGAATTCTTTCCTCGATTGGAGATCTTCGTGGGTTACTCGCTGTTTCTTGGGTCTCGTCATGGTCGGTGCGTTTTAGATTTCCTTGCGGTGGGAAATTTGTTCTACTGATTCTCGGTTTTTTATCTCGTTCGTCTCAAAGAGATATACAACATGGGCGTTAGATTCAAGATTAGTGTCCTACGAAATTAAGAAAAGGCTTGTGATACATTGTTGCACTGTGTAAATCCTCAGAAGAGAGACTGTTCATTTTGTGACTTGCTCCTAGTCAGTGTGCAGTCTGTGAACTATCCTTCTGTGCATGACCGGTGCTGTGAATCAATTCCTGGATGAAATGGATTTTGAGACTAACGAAGACTTGGTTGAGCATGTAGCATCAACTATGGCATCGGCAAAGATGGACGAGGATGTGAAATACGTGGGGCTTCCAGATGGGAGGCGCATTGCATACAGAGAACAAGGGCTGGGTAAGGACATTGCCAAGAGGAGCTTGCTAGTGTTGCATGGTTTAGGCTCCTCTCGCGTCGCTGGAATGCCTGGTAAGTCCTAAGATGCCATGGTTTGTACTGTACATCCTCTTTAATGTGTTATTATGCTCAACAGTATGCTACCTACTGTATCAATTTTACGAAAGAAATTCCAACATATCTTCTTCAACTACAGCTTAATGTCGTTACGTGATTACTGCATTGTCATGAGTGCCTTAACAGCCAGTCTCGGTCGTGTCTCTGGATCAACACTCTTTGTAGATGACCTTGTAGTAAGATTTCGTTCCTGTATGTACACAGGACTTCACTCTTTCTTTTTAGAAGTAAGTCACCAATTGAAGAGTTCTCCTTGCAGGTGTCTCTGAATCTCTGCTAAAGGATATGGGAGTGAGGTTCGTTGCCATCGACAGGCCCGGATATGGCTTCAGTGACTTCAACCCAAAGCAAACGTTTGAGTCCGCTGCCAAAGACTTAGCTCATGTCGCTGACTGTCTGGAGCTTGGGTCTAGGATATACTTGCTGGGATACTCCTGTGGCGGTGCTTACTGCTGGGCAGCTGCTCGCTATATTCCGGAACGTATTGCTGGCATTGCAATGTGGGCTCCTGTCGGGAATTACTCGTGGAAAGTACGTGTGGGCCTTATCATTAGTTCTGCACATTGAATGCGTTTAAAATTCGATGTGGATATCTCAATATGCACAGAAGAATCGTAACTGTCCTTGGATTGGCAGGGCATTTCGGAAATAGAGAGGAACACTTTGATAGGAAGCACAACTGAGAGGTCAAGAAAAACGCATGCAATTATTCGGAAAGTGCCGCAGTGGATGCTGTATGCATATGTGCGCTACTTTATTGTACCTACCGTGGGAACCAAGTGGGTGGAAGACGCAAAGAGCAGACTATCTCCTCCCGATGCTCAGAATCTGCAAAAATATTCAGCGGACATCATGGAGAGGTCAGAAGTTTGAATTTGCGTAAAGGTCTCTGTATTGCTAGGATTCTATGCCTCCGTATTTGAGGATGCATGAGCTTTCTGCTGAGGAATGATATTGTCTGAATACTTGGTTACACTGCAGAGATAGTATCATGAGTGCTAAGCAGAAGGGCAAGGGCTTGGCTCAAGATTTGCTCCTAATCTCCAGCGACTGGGGCTTTGAATTATCTGATGTGCAAGATCGGTATAAAGGCCCATTGCATATTTTCAATGGTGATCAAGATGTTCTGGTGCCTCTAGGTCTCCAAGAGATCATCAAGAGACAGGTGGGTGGTCTTCATCAATTTCTCAGATGGTTGTGCTCATCTATATCTTTATGCTATTATTCAAAAGTCAACATGTGTACAATACTGTTTATTGACACCCACAAATGTTGCATCACAAACTTGTAGCTCCCAGACCTGGTTCATCTTCACGCACTTAAGGGAGAGGGGCATTTATCGGCATTTTGTTGCAATGATAAGATTCACCGAGATACGCTGAAATGCCTCTTTGGGAGTACCTCAACCATTGGAGAGGATGCAGGTAAACTGGGCAAGAAAAGTGACGATCAGGAGGTGAAAGTTGGCAGCAGCATTTACGAAACAATCAAAGAAGGCACTTCGGCGCTACAGAAGCCCTATCTTCACTGAAGTCTCCGTGCTACAAGGTAGTCGGTATTAAACTTTCTGTTCTGATAGACCCGTACGCCTTCAACAAAACAATTTCGTAAATAGCTGTTGTTAGAGCACAGATGATTCAGATTTCTTTAGATAATTAATAATGCAGAACTGTAAACGTTCACATACACAAAAGTATTGATCCATGTAGGCATATCTATCGAATTGATTTAGTGCAACAGCAGCCAATGCTCCTGTAACTCTGAGTTACGAAAGTGAAGATGTGATAGCAATTAATCTACGCATCGTAAAGACGGTTTATGACTGTGTTGACTTGGCAACAAGGGCCTACCCTGCTCCTTCATAAATCCCACAGCGAAGTGAATTTATAACTACAATCTCACGAAACAACATGAGGTGTGTGGCAACTCAGTTACAACCTCAAGATTCCAATCTGTGCATTTTAATAACCCTGAAGACTACTGGATTGTTAGTCACAAAAACCTTGAAAAGAGGTCAGGAACCTCGTGTCTTACAGCTAGCTACGAATGTCGTTGATATTCTGTTGTTAACTAGAGGATTTGATTGACTATCAACAGAAGAACATTCTGTGCGGAGCAGTTCTTGAATCTAGCTTACAGGGAAGCTTCGTTTGATGAGTCTACTCTTGATACATTTACAGCACTTCATTGATAATTTTCCAAGAAAAACACGAATAAGTTGTTCCGTTGAGAAATCCAATGATCACTTCCTGTTCCCTCATCTGCATTATGTGGTTGAAGTTGCTGCGACTCTCATTACAAGGCACCATTTGCAACATGATGTTGCCAATTAAAACTCATACAAAAAGACCGAATGCAGGTAAGCATGACTTACAACGCCCGTATCACAGTAGACAACGTCTCAGCAAAAGATTTAGAACAAATGGCATGGGCGGATAAGATCCGATGTAACAACCGATTGTGTGCGGCAAGACAAAGCATCCATGTAACAGGCAGCAATTGGGAATAGCTTTAATAAAATTTGCACATTTAAAAAAAAACTGTGCTCCTACGAGTTCAATGCTGGGACATTCGTATGGACAAGGCAACCGAAATGTTACAATGCGATACTGGCTTAAACATCAGCAATGGTAACCTCGACCTCAACACCAGGTTCAATGGTGATGGAAGTGATCTGCTTGACCACCTCGGAGGGACTGTGCAAATCGATCACACGCTTGTGCACACGCAACTCAAATCTGTCCCAGGTGTTGGTACCTGAGAGAACACCGCATAAAGGATATGAATTTCAGTACTTTTTTGAATGAGAATGACAGAGACCTAGCATTTGAAAGGACTCATCGAAAAGAAATTGATTTTCAAGGATTTCAATTCCTTCTCCGTATTTGCAGAAACTTCTAAACCTCGAAATAATAAATTCACAAATGATTTGAAGGTCAACCGTAAACTTTCCAGAAAAATTCTACACAATTGCTCAAAAACATGACCTGCGGGAAGAGATTAGTCAGGAATAAAGCACACCTTCTCCACAAGGAGACTTCCGGGTGGTGATGTGCAACACCTTGGTAGGCATACGCACTGGGCCCTTCACTTTGAGTCTCTTGTCCTTGGCGCCCTTGATCAAGTCAGCGCACACTGCGTCATTAAGGCCAACGTTGACATAAAGCTGAGTATTACACATAACATTACGAAGTACAACTACGGGAATCTTTCACAAACCCTGAAAACCAAATGCCATTCCCAAGCGGAATGGCGTCCAATCAGACTCAGACTCCATGAAATCAAAACTTCATCTCTAGCATTAGTCTAACTAGTGATTTACGATAATAATATACACACCCCACGTACTCATAAGCTTCTACCCTAGCAGCTTCGTGAGACTGAACGAAGATATAAAAAAAAATAAAAAAATAAAAAAATAAACTTTCGGAATTAGTGGTGCATGCTTACCCTTCTCGAGATTCTTCACATTCTTGGAGGAAAGGGTGATTCGGATCCGGTGGACATTCTCAACAGGCTCCTCCACTCCGATCTTTCCAGGCTTGATTGGCATCGCCATGATGCAAGCTGGAATTCGTAACCAACATGAAAAACGAGCAACAAATTGATGGTTAAGACGCGTAAAAAATGGCCCTTAGCAATTCATATCAGAAACCTAACTGAACTATACACCAAAATGCAAAGACAGCCCGAATGACTACACATTATAACCGGGCGAAAGTGGCAAATCGTTCGATTAAGATACCTGGTAAGGATCACCCTAGACAAACACGGTGCTTACGAGGAAAACCGCAACCCTACGACGCAAAAAATACATTCGAGAGAGCAAAAAAATCGCACTGTGTGGGTTTTGATGGGTTCCATTTTAGGTCTGGGATTTTCAGGCGTACGTGTCAGTAGACTCGGTTCGAGGCTCGGAACACCGAAGCTATAGGTACGGTGGTTTAGAGTGTGTTCGGAATGTTGTTTACTTCTTTATGCCATGGTGGAAAAATAAGCAACAAATTACTTTTTTTTATAAAGAGGAATGTTAAATGTACCCAAGTTTTTTATTAAATCGACCCACCCATTATGAAAAGAAAAAGAAAAACCTCTAGATTCATTTCTCCCCTATTGGATTCTCCACTTGGATCTGCAACCAATAAAAACCAACCACATTCATTATGATTATCATATTCTTCGTCAAGAGTGGGTCTATTTAACAGTCCCTTTTATGAAATGAACTTTGCATTCAGCCATTCTAAATGAGTGGATATGTTCTGTTTTAATATACTATAAATATGAAATAGCAATATTCTATTATTAATTATACATTTAAATAGTTTTGGATGATGTAGTAATATTTATTGTTGCTATCATTGTTTTGACTTTCAAGAGGTTTACAAATAAAAAATTTAATATACATATATATTTATTTATTTATTGTAATATTTAAACATTTTGTGTTAATTTCATAGTCCTTCCATTTGAGTTTAAACATCTTATTTACAAAATTGGGTTGTTAAAAAAAAATCATGTCTAATAAAACTTTAATTGCTGCATTTGCTTAAATTATTTTATTCTTTGCAAGCTCTTCATAAAATAATTAATATCCTCCTTGTTAAGCATTGTGGAATTCACATAGATCAAATTACTATATAAAGATCAGCTGGGGAGCAGGAGGGGGAGTGTTTAACTTCAGGCCAAAAGAGTGAAATTGTGAACGGGCAATTGGTCCATTAAAAAGCTTGCTCAAATCCAGGATCTTACATTCACTGGAATGGCCTTCACAACACTAATGCTGCAGCTGGTTCTATGGCTCAAGTATTCTTTAAGAGTACTGTGAGCCACATTAGATGCATATAAAACTGTGCAAACTGAATTTAACTGAACTTCACCATGAGTGACTACAGGCGAAACGAAATGTGACAAGACTACCCCAACTAACTTTGCATTCAAAAAATGCATGCTATCCCTGGTGGGCTTCCCTTAAAGCTGAAAATAATTAAAATGACTTCACAAGCTTAAGTACTTGGCAGAGGGAGATGAGATCAGTAAAACTGGCGAAACCTAGCACAAGACATTTACAAGACCTACTACAAGGTACTCACCAAGGACTGCAGGTCGTTGGTTGTTGGAAAATGCTCCTTTCATCCATTCTTGTGAAGCACCTTGCTACCCCAGAAATCTATGCATACAGATTTCAGCAACCGTTACGATGCATCTCACAGCGGCGGCGGAGTATGATGCCACTTTCGGTTATTATTTCTGCTTGACAAAAAAATAGAATAAAAAATGATTCCACGTTTTGCAAATGCCTTCACATAGTTGAATCCACACGAGGTGGTCGATACAAAGAATGAAGTCAGCCTAAAACAAGCTATTCTTCTAGGAATTTCAGAGGTAACTCTTGTTGGGAATTGTGAAGCCTAAGAACAGTCTACAACAATCATGAACTAGACACAGGCTGGTCTTGGTTATGGACTACAGTGACCGCTGCGAAGTCATAGGCAGCCATTACTGACTGCTTCCCAAATGTTCGTTTGGCCGCCCATACTAAATCTTGGATTGTTCCCTTGTCCTGTACAATTGAACACCTCTGTTTAGCTACCTTCAGGTGCATGATGTGGTAAAGTGATACTTGTGATAACTCAGAATCTTTTCTTTACAGACGAAATTCAAGAGAAAGGAACTTACCGAGGTACCATATAAGGAACCTTCCAACTTGCCGCTAAAATGAGTTAGCACAAGAGACTTTGCATCGATCATTCGAGCAAATTTTCCTGCCATAGCTGCAAAAATCAATACAAAATCAATGGTTACAATCTTGAATGAAATAAAAGTTATTAAACCGAATCAGAGTTATTCAACCGATACAGCAATGCAAATTCAGAAATATAAAACATACATGCTGTGGAATGGCCGCGGTGAGCAGCAAGGTCCGACTCTTGCTCAATAACGGTCGCCTCATGAACCAGCACATCAGCTCCTCTCGCAGCAACAAGCAGTGACCGGGAGTCACTAGTGTCTCCAAGAATCACTGAAAAGCGATAGTATGATAATATGATGAATATCAACACTAAATGAGACGAACATCAGCATTTCTTGCACGGATGAATGAGTTGCGAAAAGCTCAAAATTGGCAGACCTATATAAAAATATGTACCTGCTTTCCGGCCTTTCCTTGGAGGACCAAGCACGTCAGATGGATTGACCTGACATATAACAATGCACTTGAATCAACTTTAACTGAAAAAATACGATAACACTACGTACATAACTGGTATTCCATCCATGAATTCCAGAGGTGAAAAAAGACATAGGTAGGGATTGCGGATGTGCTTCAATAAAAATGACTTCCGTTGCTACGCAATATAAAGGGCTTTAAAAAACTTAAGATGCCGCGGGTTTAAGGCGGGTTCCAAAACACTTCCAACTCAAACTTACCGTACTGCCATCTTTAAGTGTGACTGAATGCCCTTCCTGTAACTTCGCATACATGGGGCCTGGTAGAACCCCGAGCTCCTTTGCTCGATGTACATCAAACCTAATGCAGTAGAAGCCATGATCAACATGATATGTATGATAGATCGCTAAATGCAGAATACAACTACGAATTTATGATATCTCAAGTGTAAACGGACAAACAAACTATGAACATGACTGTAGCCTAAAGGGTTCTAGCTGGTATCAACTGAACAAGAGCTGAGATCTACAGGTATGGGAGATAATGTTTTCAAAAGCCTTGACAAAGAGCACCTGCCAGTACGAGGCTGTTCCTCCACAACGTAACCCCAACAAGGAATGGAGTGCTTAAGCAAGCCTGCAACAACCACGTACTTTTTGTCTTCGTGCCTGAAGGGTACAGAGGAATTTATTGAGGAATGAGACAAATTATATTCATATTCAAAATATGAACGTGTACATAAACCTAAACATACATTCCCACTCACGTATGTTTATCATAAACATTGTCCAATGCGTTTGACTTCAACATTCAGAACTGAATTACTAGACATCAAAAACGTTTACATTGGTACTAACAAGAAAAGGAAAACGAAGTGCAACATTGTCCACACGTGCATAGATTTAGGTATGATTTAGCAAGCCTAAAGCTGCTAAAGATGTATGCACTAAGTTCTACCTGTCAAAGATTAAAAGCAATTTTTTTGCAAACAAGTTGAAGTCTTATGCACAGCAGCTAACTTACACACGCCACAAGCCGTCATCCTGAGAGCATAGGATATCTCTTCCAGGTAGCTCATCCTCGTGCATTTCATCATTTACATTCCATTTATTATTGATTCTCTTTCGTTTCCCCTGCAGAGGGGAAAATATGTTATAGAAAAAATAATATCACGAACAGGTATCAGAATGCATCGGAAGCAGGAAGAGTACAATCAGAAAAAAACGGTAAAAAGTCTCTTTGCATTCACATAGATGACCATCAATAAATCAGATTCTCCAATTGAAACATCACATTTGTTCACGCAATGTCACCTCTTGTAGCACAAGCTCGTGAACGGTATACTTGATGGGCACACGGGCATGGGCCAATTTTAAAGTAGTTCGAATCCATTGCCTTAAACCTGGGGGACCAAAAATCTCAATGGGCTCCCGGGTTGATGGTGCTGTCATACCTATCATGCACAGAAGGCCTTCCTACAAAATATGCACAAAATAAATTACTAATTTCTCATGGCTCGAGTGGATATCCCAAATCATAAAAAAGTAGAGATATTTATGGAGTTTACATCACAGGATATAAAAATCACATCATCCAAAAAATTTACACAAAACAGAATCCCATTATCTAGACTTCCTAATTATGGAACTTACGGGCTATCAAAGGCTTAGACACAGGATAATTTCAATAGTCGAAAAATACTTTTGAAAGTCAAGGGATCAGTGCACACCTGGGAGTCCGAATATCTGGAGAAACGAGACGAATCCTTGGATTAAGGAGCAACTTGGAATACGAAAACTATATGACACCCCTTTTAATACTTGATTAAAAGAATTAACAGCTAAAATTTTCACATGCTGTACATCTAAGACATGATCGCACAAACTTGTGTATCACACTTATGGATACATGGTCGCCATGCATGTGGGTGATGAAAATATTGTCGATTGTTCGATGCCGAAACGGGGTACGGTGCAATTGTCGCTGCACACCTTCTCCACAATCAAACATGTATATCGTGCCATCTGATAACCAACAACGAACCATACTCATTAAACTTATACTGCCAACAATCATCTAAGAAAGCAAGGTACAAAACCAGTAACAGGAAAATTAGAAACCAGGACAATATCAAATCTGTCAAAGGCTGGAAAGCAGCTGTTCACATAACAAGTAAAAAGGAAGAAGCCTGTGACAAAATTTAACAAATGCCTCAATGAGAATATTTTTCGGAAATTTGTTACAATTCAGCATTCCACACATGAAACTGGTGAGAAATAAAACAAACTCTGAGGATATCAATAAGGAAGTTACCAAGAAAGTTAAATCAAGACTGACCTAAGCGCAGTGCTATGGAGGACGTGTTCCGACTCAAGGTAGGCATGGATGATGAGGTGCCTAAAAACACAATCTGCATGGCCCGGTGATCACAAAAATCTTCAGTCATAAAGGGCACCGGCTCTGATTCACCTGCAAAAGGCATCATACATTCCTCTTTATAGATATAGCCAAATATATTGATGCCAGTGTCCAATTTGAACCCATCATGAAAGGCGCAATGTACGAGTGGCTTCAACTGAACGAAGCTAACTGACTGGTTGCTTTAGCCCTCTTGTTCTGTAAGAATTTACGGTGCTTACTTTCACTCAAAGTGGTACTGTTCTTTTGGCGCTTGTCACCAATAATCAATGACGAAGACGTAGTCCTCTCACGTGAATTGTGTCCACTTTGCGTTCTGTGCAGCACTGTACGACTTGAATTCGAACTGGACCGATCAGGAGGGTCCTGGTACTCAGGATTCCAAGACTTGGCCCCTGAAAAAGCAATAAAACATGTCAATTAAGCAACCCTCTCAAGGTTTGAAGCTTGTGAGACTTTCCATCAAATAATTCCAGATATATCTGCGAGGTTATTTCAACACTTACTCTCATACGAATTAGAATTATTATACTCGTTCTTTACGCCACTTGTTGGCGATACACTCTTTCTTTTCTCATGTGTATCATGTCCACTTTGCACCCTACGTGGCAATGAACGACCTGAAGTTCGATCTAACCAATCTCTAGGCCCTTGGTCATCGGCTTTCCGAGTTTGAGTCCCTGCAAAGAATAAAATCACAAACTTGCCATTCAAACCAAACTTGTACCAAAATTTTACAATTCACTAGTTCCGATTACCTGATATTACGACAAAGACATAATGAAACAGACTTTCCTGGATATCTCTGTATGAAATGGTCGTTTAGTCAATACACAAAACGAATACTTCACTTGTATGAAGTTTGAGAAAGGTTGCTCTCAAGGCAAGCACAATTCGACCATTTCTGTAAGGATAAAAGATAAGTGGCAAGAGGATAAATGTACGCAAGAGAACGTACATTCAAATTTCAAATTCAAAGCCCCAACAAATACTTCACATGAATAGCCATAACATCCCAATTCTACACTGTGATCGTCAAAATCCAAGGTCCATATCGTGGTTCAAGGAATAAAATAGGCAGCCCTAATCAACTTCATCAAGGATTAGGTCGTGTTCCAATTCCAAAGTAGTGAAAGAATCTCTTTAACTGGAACTGAAACAGAAGATTCACAAATCCTTACCGTGCGAGTTTCGGAACCTGGCAGACCCTGAAGAATAAGAAGCAACGTTATAATGTGATCGCAGCTGCTTCAAGCACCGAAGGCGTGTAGATGCCATAGCGAGCTGGTGCAAGATCTCAACGAAACTGATCGCATGAATTTCAATCAAATAAGTACAATCCTTGAAATAGAGTTTTGGAATGAGAAGAGTCCATCATATCAACTGGGTTTCAAGCTCAAAACTCTTGGCCGCTACGATTCTTTGCCGAAATCATGAATCAATCGTAGAAAACTGCACCAACACACGCACAGTTGAAGAGGGTCTACGTCGGCATCCCTGGCCTTAAACCCTGGTTTGTTCATCCAGACAAGTATATACATTCGTTCACATGTCTGTTGGGACTCTTGACTCCTGCGCTTGTTTGCACTGCTTGCCTTGTCGAGGTTAGAAGAGTTTTTGTGTTCGGCGCAGCCTTCTCCAGCGTTTTTGCATCAATTTCGATCATTGAGTGAGGTCGAGAAGAACTAGTCCGGGAGACATGAGGCGGGCGGTGGTGCAGCGCCTAGCGCGTGTTGCGACTTATCGTGGGCCTTCACATGGACTAGGGAGCTTTGCAGCTACTGAGGAGGTATGTTTTGGCATTTTACAGGGATAGATCGCAGTTGCATTTGGTGGTTAGAAACTTCGAGTGCATTTAGCGACGTCAGGTTGTCTTACCGGTGTTGTTTGGCCTCTGGTGATCGGGAGATGGATTTCTTCAAGAATAAGTGGATTCGGAATTTCCTGTTGGGATTCGTCCATTTCAGGCTTTTTGGGATTTGTAGTGTTGTTACTTACTCACTATTGTCAGATTTAGGATTTTAGGGTTCAGGGCTTTTGGTGGTGGGTGTAAGGTTTTTCTTATGGAATTCTCTATGAGGTTCAGATTCTGTTTTCCGGGTTCTGATTCTCCTCCAACTCCTCCTTTCCCTTCCTTTTTTAACTTTTAACTCTCTCTCTCTTTAGTTATTAGGTGTATGTGTGGAGAAGGGGCATGAAAATTAAGTTTCTATTTCATATTTTGCTGAAAATAGATAGAGCTTCCACACGATTACATTCAGCTTCAGTATCTATTGTGAGTCATCGCCGCAATGGCATGCTTTTCACTCTTCATGCTGATGTGAGTATTATTTACATTTTGCAGTTAGCCACTTCGGGTTCTCCAGCGTGTGCAGCATTTCACAGGTTTGAAAGGCCTGCAGATCGTCAGAAAAAATTCAATTGATTCTTTGCCGTGTAGCCACCGTTGTGCACCAGACACTTTCATGCCAATAAAATGCCTGTGAGGCTTTAGGATTCATTGTCTTCTGCGTCGTTCTGTTTCATTTTTGCACGTTTAGGAATCAGAACGTTGCTTTTTCACGTTGCTGAATCTAGAAATTATGTGAATACCTATAAACAGGGATGATCAAGCGGCTTTCGGTGTCCGGTGTTACTCTACCGGTCAGAATGCAGCGGTTCATGCAATGCGTAACTATGCTAACAGCATCTATGAATATAACAAGGTCCTAGACGAACTGAATTATAGCAAGCGGTAATTGTCGCATCTTTTAACTGTTTATTTTTTCTTATTTATTTAAATCCTGCATTCTAGTACAATCTCCTCCACGTCTGCTGACATAAACTGATTAGGTCGTTCTCACTTGTTAAGTACCTGCAGGTCGTACTTGATGCGGGATGTGTATGAAGATATGCAACTGGATGGAGTACGGCCAATCCGCAACACTTTCCACACTCTAATCACTGGTTGCATGAAAAGTCAAAGACTGCAGGATGCTGTTTATTTTTTTGATGAAATGAAAGCCATGGGTCTTCAACCTGATGTAAGTGCAGGCTTACAATATATATATATATATATACACCATCATCTCCCTCCCCCTTTCACCTACAAAAACTCTCTCTCTCTCTCTCTCTCTCTCTCACACACACACACACATTATTCATAATTTTTTTGGGGTATTCATAATTTTTCTAGGATCTGCATATACAGATGTGACGAGGTAATTTATGGACACCGATGTTCTGACTGTTCGAGCAAAATTTGTGGCTCTGTTCAGATTGTGCTCTACAACTGTATTATCTCAACATGTGGACAAGCCAACCAAATTGAACGTGCTTTTCAGGTTTGCTTATACGAAGTGATTTTGAAGGTTTATTTAAATGACTATATTGTCTTTGCAGATAGGGAAGTGCATCCTGTCGCTGCATTGCTGAAATGATCATGTTGGAGATTTGATTAAGGACTTGGAATGAAGGTCATTTTGAAGTTCAGATGTTACCCTTGCCATTATTCCTTTTCGTTAAAATTTGCTCCATTATCATGATTGGCGTTATCAGGTGGCAGCAGAGATGGAAGCAACTGGGATCAAGCCAACCGATCGCACTTTCCTTGCTTTGTTGAATGCGTGCGGCACAGCTGGTCGGGTAGAAGAAGCGTATGTCTATTTACCCTGCTTTCTTACAAGTACATCAAGCTATCTTCCCGGATCGTTCTTCTGATTGTGTGTTAAAAATTTAGTAATACGAAGGTTTTTTCTCCCTCTCTTGCTCCCCTGGTACATTTCTTCCTTCATGTTAGCGTAATATTAACCCTCGTGAATACAAAAAGGCTCATGGTCTGCAACCACAATCAATTTATTGTTAAGTATCTTTAGAAGTGGCTCCGTTTAGACTCTGTAATTTGTCCTGCAGTTATGGTGTGGTGCAGAGGATGGCAGCATATGGCTTGACCCTAAACAGCTCATGCTATGCTGCGCTTATTCAAGCTCATAAGAACAGCCGCCCCATCAATCAAACGACATTTCAGAAGGTCAGCATGATATTTTATGATGTTGTTCCCCTGATATCTCCTTCAAAAGGTTCAGTCTGATTCTATTGTAACATCATCTTATCATTTGTTTCACGTATACTGCGCCCGCTGACAGTGATGCGCGCTCATTTTACAGATATTTGAACTTCTGGAGAAGTCAAAGGGTGCCGACGCAGTGGCAGGTGATGGAGAAGGTCGAGATGATTTCGAGGAAGAGCTGGCAAATCTTGTGACGGGAGGAGGTCTTCAGCCTACCCGAAGTTATGTCAATCGTCGACTCAATGTCTATTACTCTGCACTGCGGGCTTGTGGAGCGTTGGGAAACATTGAGGTTGGTGGATAGTACAAATCGAAAATTTAATGGAATTAGTGGCATTTTATCTTGTGATTTTCTATTAAATCGCCGTCCAAATTTGAGATACTTGCAAGATTATTTTCACTTTTATAAGTGAATCTTTTTATATCAAATTCTCCTTGTAACCAGATTGATCTTCTAGTACACTGGATATCCGATGACTGGGCGTTTGAGGGTGAAATTGCAGTTCAGAGCTTATGTATACATGGTGTGGCCTTTCTACTACATTTTTTTTTAATATGAATCGAAGTGCCATAACCAGCAACTTATTGATACATTTTGTGGTTGGCTACAGGCAGTGGAGAGGATTATTGAAATGCTTAAGAATGATAAACATCAAGTCGATGCTACCTGTATAGCTGAACTTGTCAAGTAAGTTCGACCCTTGAGGAGTTCTGAGAGGAATATTTTAATTCAATAACGAATGAGTACATATCATCTCCTCTCCTATTTGGTTGTCCTTGTATCACTCGTGGAACTAACACTATGTGGTGAATTTTCTTTTGAAGGGCTTACATTGGGCGTGGTCAAATGGAGAAAGCTGTTCAAGTTATGAATGAGTACATTGATTCTGGCAAGAATCCGTCATTAAGTCTTTTTGTTGTAAGTGAAATTTCTTGGATTAATCCCATAACTTTTATTTTTTCAACTATTCACAAAATTGTCGGAAATTGATTTTCCTCGATTAACTCCATATATCCTATTTTTAGACTTTTCATGTAGTTGTTGAAAGATGTTTTGTTCAGCTTCAATCAATTTAGCGAGTGTTTCTTAATTCGCCCATTTGACTGATGCAGACATTGATAGAAAGGTGCCTCCAACAGCGGACCCCGGCCAACATGGCAGCTGCCAGAAAGCTTCTGGTGCGTTTGTCTAGCTGTTGTAGCAAAATGAAGCACTATTTTGTTCCGTAGAACACTTGCTCTTTGGTTAGGATTTGACCCTGACTTCTTGTGTGTCTGTTTTTTCTATTCCCAGGATCGAATGGATGAAAAGGGATTCTTCTTGAACACGGCTATTGGATCCAACTTCCTCTTCCTGGCTTCATTGGATATGGTACATCTACGGTGTTTGATATTTTTTATAATGATAGTGTGTGGTTTTCTAATGAAAGCCAGGTAGTCAGTTTGTTTGTATGCTGGAGGTCTGATTCCAGGTCATATAAATGTTGCAGGTAGGAGACTTTTCTACTGCAAATACAATTTGGGATATGATGCATAAGCGCAATTTACGACCCTCCATCAAGTCTATTACCTCCTATAGCAATGGCTTGCATGTCAGCCTCAACACCTTGCTTTTTGTATATTTCTTTGCTACATTTCCAAGTCCTTCCTCACTGTGGTTTCATCTTTTTAATGTTCTCATTCTTTATAATCTCAGGATGTAGTTTTAGCGAATCCGTTCGTGTAGCCGTGATTTTTCATGTGGAAATGATAAATTTACTAATTATTTTCATGACATGGTGTCCTATGCAGTCAAGGAAAGTTCCTGAAGATGATCCCCGGTTAGCTGCCACTAAAGATATTATTGCAAGAGTACAAAAGAGGAACAACTGGGTTCATGGAGCCCAAACTGAGATACCAAAGGAAGATGGTCAAGAGCAAGAATATGGAGATAACGTACAACACAGCGGTGAAGTAGATGTACCCACTGAGCAAGATCATATTGCTGTCGATGGTGATGCTGAAGAGCAAAGCAGGGAGCATGTAGCTGCCGCAACTTAGCCTTGACAACCCATCCCTTGTTCCAGCCACCAACATAGTTTTGACGGTTAGGCCAGGATATTACCCCACAATTTGAGAGCACATACGAGGAAAGCTAAGGCGATAAAAAAAGATTTCCTACGGTCAGAGTTGAGGATCGTGAGTTCTATGAGAGCGGGTGTCTCCTACAGGTTGGTTAGGTCATAATCCATTACTCAATTCTTTGGTTTAAATTTAAAGCAAGCACCAGTTGCTTCTCTAAATTTGATATTAGTGAAATAGTTGAAGTCATGGAAGGTAGTTCGAAGTGGTTTTACATTACGGTTACAGGAAGCTCATTGTTAGACGCTGTGGTGAATCAGCTTGACGCCACACAGTGGTAATCATTTGTTGTCTCTTGATTAGAACACTGCTGAGGGAATTCGTTTGGTGGTTGACGGTAAGTGATCTTTCAATCCTGATACAGAGCGTAATTATCACTTTGAGGGGTTTAACTTTGAGAATCAAATTTTGTTGCAATTCGTTAAATCGTTTGACAGTTTGCTTAATTTTATTCCTCAGGCTTTGCTATTTGATTGGAATTCAGTAATGGTATTTGGACCATGTTTGACCAGTTCTATTTCCATGCGTTTGTTTCGATTTTCTGATTTTGTTTGATTTTTTCATAATTGTTTCATTTTTAGAAAACCAGCTAGAGTTTCCTACCTCTGAGTTGATCAGAGGCACCATTTTTCTAACAATTAAAATTTGGCCAGGACTACTGTTGTGCATTTAGCGAATTTTGCTTCTTAAAATGGAAAGTTAAATGATCTGCATCGGAGGGGCTCAATAAGTGATTGTATACTAGAGTTTGTTATTGACTGAGTTGTGGTATTTAGTGTCTCTACCCTGCTTACACAAAGTTCAATGCATATTGTGACGTGTCCTGCATATGATTCCTACACTAATTGATACCTAACCACTCACCAGATGTTAGGACAGGAAGAAAAACTTCTTTTCGGAGCATGACTGTTAGATGTCCCGGTACTGCACACAAGGAATGATGCGGGACTCAAAGAGACCTACGTGAACAGCATTAAGTTTTCACCATCTGCTTTCCAATTTTTACATTTGTATGTCAGGCAACGAAATTAGGACTCGAGCAATCAGGTGCAGGTGGATGTGACCCACTGTGCAGTGGGTTCATGGAAATGAGGAACTCCGTAAACATGCTGAGGAGCTCGGGTATGTCTACCTGTATATTTGTTGCCCCACCCAAGTGCGACGGTTTCTAATTCCAAACATGAAAAACAGTCTCATCTTCTTGTGGGATTCTAGATCGATTTCATGTCAACATGACTCCTCACTCAATTCATCAATCCAGGAGATCCCAAGAAGTTGAGGATAAGCGCAGCGGCTTCTTGGAGTTGCATGCCCTGAAAGCCGAGTCCACTTCATCACAGATCCTTGATGCCAGATGTAGATACACATCCAATGTATGCAAAGCGATTGAACCGCGGGATGGGGCACCGCGATACCCAATAACATCGCAGGGCAGGAATGCACTCTGAATCTTCTCCTGGCGATCTTCCGGCCTTGTGTCGGCTACGATGCGTATGACCTCATTATCACCAAGCAAACGCTCGTTATTCTGTAACTGTGAGCTTGCTATGGCACTTCGATCCAGACGAAAAGCTGAGCTTGGTTTACTGTCGCTTAGAGTGAGCGGATCACTGTCGCTTCTGGCAGTTCCCACCGTCACGGATTGCTTCTTCCCAGAACTCACCCGCACGTAGTTCTTACCAAGAAGATTTCCACTGCCGTCTTGAGGGCTCAACAGACAAATGCGATCGGGACGACTTGCTGACGTGCTGAACGAGAGAGCTGCCTCAGTAGCCATACCGGAAGCCACAAGCCTGCGTCGTTTTGAAATCGCAACTTACAAATATCAAGGATGAGGTAGATCACGCGCACCTGTACACCTATCATGCTAAACAACACCTGCATTTTCGAGATGAGAATGAAACAACACGTGACTAAGATTATCTTGTAGCCAAGTATTTGAGATGAAGAGTCACGTAGAAGGATGAGAAAAAAGGTTGTTTAAAGACTGAAGTCAATACTACAGTCCCATCCTACCAACAGTCTTAGCCTCATGAAAATATTTTCACAGCAAAACATCCTGGAGTTTGAAACCCTATACATACATGCACGGATCTTAGCATTGTCACAGTAATTGAGTCCTACCAAACCAGCATGTGTACATGCGTGGGAAAATTGTATCCTTTAAATTTTATGGATTGCATTAAAAAATAAAAGTAAAACAAAATAAAGTATTAGTATGGAACTTATAACTTTGTTCTAATTATGTCTGAAGAAAATAATGAGATTCATTGAGCCAATGCAGTAAAGAATTCAATACATTAATAAAGCAAAGAATGACACATAAAACGGTGATGTTAGTGTAGAAAAAGTTGCGGTGCTTTTCAAAAATACTCAGAACACTGTTTTGCAAGTTCATAATAATACTTATAAGCATAAGAATACATGTCTTGTTTGATAATGACATGGCAATAATAAAGACTAACTCATGTGCTTAGCACTTCACTTCAACTGTCCACTGTTACAGGTCTACAACACCATCTCAGTCATACTTGTTGGACGTCATAAATGCAGACTCTTCACATATTTTGAGTCTACCCTCAATATTGATTGTGTTACAAAGCTTAAAATCAGACTGAAGATAGCAAAGTAACTCTGATTAGTCAAAGCGACCAGCTTTGGCGAGTCACAGTGGTGGCCAAATCCTCAAGCGCGTTAAAATCCTGAAAGGGAGTATCAGAAAATTTGCGATGTTTAGCTCGCTGTCAGTCGCCAAGTCTGCGTAAAACCCTTCGACACGAACTCTCCTCCGAACATGTTTCGATGATTCTATTGAGGTTACCTGGCTAGATATGGCGGACGAGAAATGTGTTGAATAGAAGTACAGCTAATGTGCTTGTGTAGGAGAGTAAAATGAAATGTCGAATCCTCGAGATGCGTATCTGGACCTAAATCATTTTGCAACCCAGTACAAGAGGAGCATAACGAGGCAAAAGACCGTCACCGCTCCAACAATGAACGTGTCACGAGACTTTCGACGTCGGATTGCAGTCAAAACTTTATTAACCTGCAACAAGTCCATCGCAAGAATAAAATACCAACCTTACGACACACCAGCCATGTATTAATGCCAACGAATCGATACCATACAGGTTCCAAAGCTTACCGAGGGCATTCTGGTGCTGATCGCACCAATTTTGGAGGTTATATCCCTAAAGGTAGACCTTTGATACCTCAAGGCAGTGTACGTTTCCTGAGCATGTCCGATTACAGAATCGATCTGCACAGAAGAATTGTCAAAACAAAAACAACCTCATCAATCCAAAATCCAACACGACGGGGAGAAACGGATTGTTGATGATTAGTTAAGCTTCATTAAACTTCAAGTTTATTCACAACCTGTCACTGATAATATAAATGCGCCAGCGAAGCTTTAAGAGAAGTGGATCTTGATAAACTCCAGGCAAGTCGCCCTCAGAGCTAGCATACACTAATTTACTTCTGTTACATTACCTGGGCTGTACTTCTGTTAATATTCGCTTGCTCGCGAAATAAAGATTGTAATCCGTTACCCCGGTCATCCAGAAAGCCCTTACTCTCACCAGTCCCGCCGAAGTGTTGTAGAAGCTGTGCGCGTTCTCGATTAGCATTCGCAGTGACACGTATTCTTGCAAATTCCTAAGAGAGGGCATGAGAAGACATTGCGAAGGTAAGTATTCGTCAGTAATCGTCATCATCGTTTCAGTTGCACCTCTCCAATTGCCAAGGAAAACAAAAACAATATCAAGATGTTGGTAACAGCATTTTTAAAAACAACAGTCCTCTCTGTGAAGTTTGGACCGTAGCAAAGCCCCTCAAACAGAGGGGGAAAGTCCAAGCTACCAGCACCCGCGCTAAAAATTCCAAATACAAAAAAAGACCCAACAAAAAAAAAAAAAAAAAAAAAAACTTTACTTTACTAGATCCAACACACTAGGACGGTACTCCACACGGTTCTCAGCCATATTTGCCTAAAATGGCCCTAATGTCCTAAGACGTCACGAAATCTCCCAAAGCTTCACCAGCGGCCATGTTTGAAAGGAAGGATGACATCCATTTTGTCTTCTTATGCTCTCATACATTCGTTTGTACTTATCATGCCCAACCTTCTTAAGTACAAACGAATGTATGAGAGCATAAAAAATGCCAAGATGATAGAAAGTTTTACCCTAAATCCTCATGCACTCACCTGACTCAATTCATGCAAAATATTCTGGTGCCGCACAAGTGTGTGCGACAGGACATCGGAACCTGCATCCGACACCCAGTTCTGCATGCGCACATTAACGTCGTTCAGATGTTGTAGCAATCTTTCAATTTCCACCTCGTTTCCATCAGTTTGGCCATCAACTGCTGGAGCATTCTGACCTCTCTGAAATGATGCAAGTTTCACGTCCAGCTCGCTTTCTAGTCTCCTCGCCTGCACTTATCCAGTCATCCCAGATCAATATCTCTTCCCAAGCAGTTGCATCGTCCACTTCTCATGCAATTCTGAACAAGCTACCGTAGATATGAACCCTATTCTCGTCATTCAAGCAACCACTAAAATAAGCTGAATACGTTTGTTGACTATTCGAACTTAATAAGGAAGATAAAAACGACGAAGTGATTACGAAGAGGCCATTGGATAGGGTTAAGAGGAGATTGACGGACTACAGGGCATCACACTAACTTTTGTGCAAGGGCGGATGAAAACACTAGAGAAGCTGAATAAACAACACCAAGTGAAGATCTCGCCTCTCTCCACGTACGAACAATCTCCCAAGAGGACGGGTCTCCACAACAGCAATAGACAGTCGCAGAAGAGGACTCGGAATCGTAAAGTAGGAACTTCAAGTGCCCTCTACCTAGGAATCGAGGCGGAAACTGCCGCAGCAATCTCCATGTGCGATTAACAATCCGCTGACAAACTTCAGCTTCAAACACAAAATACGGCACATTCCATCCTGCGAAACCGTGAATGCACGGGGGACACATGTACCTGATGAGGTACAGCTGCATACCTGCTTACGCAATTCATCCCAGCCTACGCTTCCAGCATCCGGCGTCCATCCTGCTCCTAACGCCATCGCCATCCACCTGCTTGAAACTCAGTGTATGCTAGCTCCCCCTCAAAGAAATCTAACCACCTTCTCCAGAGACCTTCGCAAGGTTTATTGCATAAAAACTGGGCATAACTCAAGCCTGCCAGACAGTGTCAAACACGTGACGCACTCTCTCTGTAAAATTTGCCTCCGAAAAATTTCAGAAAAGTTTCGCCGATCTCTCGCCAACTTCAGATAATTCCAAGGACAATGCAAGCGCTCCACAAACCAGTTGATGCGTCTGCGAACCACCAAAAGCAATGAAGCTCAAGCAAGGATTTGACGGGACCATGACTTCAGCGCCGAGATGCTTGGGTAGATGAACAAAGTAGATGAAATATACGGATGAACAATTGCGACGACGCGGCACTTACCATTTTCACTTAACTCGGGGTTTAGTTTTCTTAAATTTAATTTGAGTGCCACAATTTGAGAGAGATGGAGGGAAATTTTTCACGAATAACTTGAGAGCCAGGCTGCAAGGTGGGGGGGGGGGACCCTTTGCCGTGTCTTGTCATGTTCTTCGTGGTGCATGAGAGACCGGCATAGTCTTAGGATGGGGCAACATTTCCTCGGAGATGTGCCATTCACGGAGAGCTTGCCCAGAGGAACCAGCACGTTCTGGTTGCGGGGGATGATAGCATTTAGTCGGACAGACTGTCTATCGCTGGTTTCAAGGTGATTAGAATTAGCATGCGTCCATTTCTTACCGCCTGGTGTTGTGCCTGCTTAACATGAGGATGTGGACCGTTTGTTTCATTTCACTTGCCACGACAGCAATAGGTACAAGCTTGTGAAGGTTGTGAGAGCAGGTGATTGAATAAATTCGCACGACGAAGCCACTCTGAAGTTGACTTTTTAACCCTTTCATTCTTTTCATTCTCCATACTCACCGAGAACCTTGCCTACGTCTCTCGTCTTCGGTAATCGCATTCGCTAATCAAATCTCCACGCGTTTCTGTTCGTCGTGTGACCTTGCATGTCATGTCATTCTCATCACGTGCGCCGTCGAACCTCTGCACTTCGGCATGTGGCCGGTATGCCCTCATGCCACATACCCTCCGCCATGATAGAGTGGTGAATGATAAAGGTTCGAATGCCAATTGAAACTTATTTCTGTTGAGAATGTTTAGAGAGACATAAGAGTAATAGTAAGTCATACACACAAGAGGGTTTCTAAGGAGAGAGAGCTTCATACATAAAAATGTGTTGATTTGGTTGTGTCTCATATACAAGAAGAGAAAAGAGAAGAGGATAAACAATACTTCTCCACTAGACTCTAAATACTATAGCTATAGTATTTACTATATTCTATAGTAAATATTATGGAGGGTGCTGGATATATTTAATGATCTCAACACTCCTCCTCGCTCATCATAATATTTACATAATATAAAAAATTTATAGAATTATGATCTATACTTTTCTGTGATCTTGCAAGATCAGTAATTGTTGCCTCATTAAAACCTTATGTAAGAAAACCTTATTTTATTTAAGGGCAAAATCATAGATGAAGGAAAAAGAGTACAACATCATTTTCTTTAATTATTTAAAGAGCTCATTAACTTTCTTATTCAAGAAGAGCAAGTCGCTGCATACCAATGCCATAAGTAAGTCGACAATGGTTGCTTAATAGGAGAGCTTTGGTGAAGAGATCAACAAGGTTATTTGTAGATTCAATTTTCTTAATTATAAGTTCTTGATCAGTATTTAAGTCATGGGTATAACTAAAATACTTTGGATCAATATGCTTTGTCATGTTGCCTTTAATGAAACCAACTTGCATCTGAGCAATACAAGCACTATTATCTTCATGCAAAATAGTTGGAAAATTATCATATGAAAATCCACAGGTTGTTTGAATGAATTTATCAATTGATCGCAACCAAATACATTCTTGAGATGCTTCATGTAAGGCAATAATTTCTGTATGGTTGGATGAAGTTATAGTTATTGTTTGTTTCACTGATTTCCATGATATTGCACCTCCATGTCTTAAGAATACATATCTTGTTTGAGATTTAGCTCTTGCAATATCAGATTTATATCCTGCATCACAATATCCAACCAATTTTGGATTTGTGGATTATGTGTAGTATAATCCCAAGTCTTCAATACCTTTTAAATAACGTAATAAATGTTTGATGCCATTCCAATGTCGTAGTGTTGGATGTGCACTATGTCTTGTAAGAACACTAATTGTAAATGCAATATCTGGTCTTATAGATGTAGTTAAATACAAAAGTGCTCCAACCGCTACAAGGTATGGATATTGGTCTCCCAATATTTCCTCCTTCTCTTTGCATGGACAGTATGGATCATGACCATCACAACCACGTCCAACCATTGGTATGGACAATGGATAAGCATCAATCATATTAAATCTTTGCAAGATTCGTCTAATATACATTAGTGTCACGGACACAAAATACAGACTTGAAATCTAACAAGAAGTTCAAGAAGAAGTGGCAGAACTAGATTAAACAGATGAGTACAAGAACAACACCAAAAAGGTGAGCTAGAACTCCAAGAGATGTGTTGTCGAGACTGAAGAACTCTTCAGCCTCGACTCCTATATATACTACTGGCCTATGGTTCTAAGGAAGCGCATCAAGAAGCTTCCCAAGAACTATGAAGCTTCTCGAGCAACTACCCAAGAGCTAGGAAGCTTCTCAAGTAACTTCCTAGAATCTACTAGAATATTCTAAGAATCTTCTAGAGCCTTCTAAGGGAATCTTCAAAGAATCTTTAGAAAATCTTTGAAGAATATTCTAAGAGAATATTTAAGGAATCTTCTGAAAGTTTCTAGAGACTTCTTTCTAGAAGGTTCTAGAAACTTGTCTTTAGAAAGGTCTAAGGACTATGTCCCTAACATCACCTCCTCCTTTAGCTTCGAGGTCTCCGAGAAGCAATGTTATCGTCAGTCAATACCAACGCAAGAAAATGAAGATCTGTCGCATAACCTCTGCTATGAACTCCAATTGTTGTTCACGAGGCAAGTGATTCAATGGTCCTTGAAGCCAACGGTAGTGGCCCACGCCTTCAACTTCTGACCAAGCATGAACCTCCATGTCTTCATTGTGAAATTGTCTTGCAAACACTCCTTCTGGCTGACCATTGTAGGCAGGCTCGACCTCAAATACAATCACCAGCGATCTGTTGCTCGGAATCCTTCGACGTCGTCGTGGTGCAGGCGGTTCTTCATCTCGCGGTTGTCTTCGTGAGCTAGTTGCTTGAGATGACATGACAAGTGTAGTATCTTGGCTATCCATATTCAAAGGCTAAAACAATAAGAACAAACTTGGGCTACTAACAAAGTTCTATGCTATCTTGGAGAGAATGACTACATCAACTATGGATTTTGGTGGTGCTCTCTCCTCTTTTCTGTTTTCTGGATGAGCAAGCTTCAGTAAGAAGCTATTGTCGAACCGGCTTGGATTTCTCAGGATATCGTTGATGAAACTCCTGTACCTTTTGCGGCGCATTCGTGAGATTTTCGGCCGGCTCCCATGTTCGTTCATTAATATTGTAACCGCTCCAATGCACAAAGTATTCTAATTTACCTCGTCTTTGCCGTGAATCCAGGACCTTTTCCACCTCGTATTCTTCATGGTTCTCTATTTCTATGCTAGGTGGTGGACATTGTACTCTTCCAGGAAAAGACAATTCTCAATAAGGCTCCAATAAAGAAACATGAAAGACAGGATGTACCTTCATAGTAGCTGGTAACTCCAGACGATACGCTACAAGATTGATCTGCTTCTGGATAACAAATGGTTCCAATCTCCTATAGTCCAATTTTTCACATGGCCGCTTGGTCTTAATATTTCGTCGAAGCAGCCAAACTTTGTCTCCAATCGTGAATTTAGGTGCCTGATTCCAAAATTTGTCCGCGGACGCCTTGTAAGATTCTTGGGCAGTTTGCAATTGAAGCTTCAATATAGTTTGAAGTTGCGAAAGCTCCTTCACCAATCCTTCAGCTGTCGGATTGTTAATCGTTGACGAACTCCATAAGTCAAGCTTCGGATGGTATCCATAATTAGAAAAGAATGGCGTTTGTTGAGTTGACGCATGAAGGGTGTTGTTGTATGCGAACTCAGCTAGCGGTAGATATGCGGCCCAATCATCTTGTTGATAGTTGATGGTGCAACATAAATATTGCTCTAAAACTTGATTCACTCGTTCTGTTTGGCCGTCCGTTTGAGGATGAAATGCCGAAGAAAGCTTCATATCCACCTTCAATATCTCAAAAAGAGATTTCCAAAACTTTGACACAAACTGGGTTCCTTGGTCCGATACGATATCATCTGGTAGACCATGATATCGATACACATTATCAAGAAAGAGTCTTGCTGTGTCTTCGCTTGACGATGTCTTCTTGCAAGGGACAAAATGTGCCATCTTTGTAAGCCGATCTACGACAACAAAAATGCTGTCAAATGAATTCGATGGTGGTAGATCCGTAATAAAGTCCATGGAAACCGAAGACCATGGTCGGCGCGGAATAGGCAATGGCTGTAGAAGTCCATAAGGCCGATGTCGAGGGTTTTTGGATCTTGAACAAATGTCACAAGATACAACAAAATCTTTCACATCCTTCCACATTTGAGGCCACCAGAAATCACGGGAAATAAGTTCCAAGGTCTTATTGAATCCAAAATGTCCCGCAGTTGGAAAGTCATGACGAGATTGAAGAACTCGGAGTCGTGTTGGCCCTTTTGGGATATACAACCGCTCTTCGAAATATACTAGATCTCCTTCCATCATGAATTTATCATCACTAGCATGTTGCTTGATATCAAGGGCTAGAGAATCTTCAATGGTTGCGGCCCGTACCTGGTCGAGGAAGTCAGCATCAATTGGTACAATAGCTGCGTTGAGTCAAAATTTCTCTGGCTTCAACAATGTCGTGCACTGTTGATCAAATGCTGCATCTCCAGCCTTTGGCGTGAGATATGATCTCCTTGATAATGCATCGGACAACCCTTGTTGCTTCCCAGGCCGATAAGTAATAACAAAGTCGAACTTAGATAGCGACATACTCCACCGAGCTTGACGCCGATTCAAAACCCGAGCCGACATAAAATACTCCAAATTCTTGTGATCCGTATATACGGTCACTGGATGTACATTTCCTTCGAGAAAGTGGCGCCACTCTTGGAAAGAATCTACTGTAGCAAGGAGTTCCTTATCGTGGATCTCATAGTTGATCTCAGCAGTAGAGAATTTTCGAGAATAGAACGCAACTGGATGGAGCTTCTCATCTACGCCCATCTGTGAAAGTACAGCTCCCAAAGCAAAATCCAAAGCATCTGTCTCCAAATAAAAGGCCTTTGTAAAGTCCGGATGTACCAAGATTGGAGCTGTAGTAAATACCATCTTCAAATCTTGGAATGCTTTTTCTGCAATAGGTCCCCATTTGAGCTTGTCCTTGCACGTTAACCAAGTGAGGGGGGCAGCAACTTGAGAATAATTCTTGATGAAGATCTGATAGTAGTTAGCAAATCCAAGAAAATATTGTACGTCCCTAACCGTTTTCGGAACTTCCCAAGACATGATTGCTTCCACCTTCTTTGGATCCATCTTCAATCCTTCCGTAGTCGCGTTGAATCCCAAAAACTCCATCTCAGTTTGGTGAAATAAGCACTTCTCCAATTTGGCATAGAGTCCTTGCTCCCGTAGTTTTTTGAGTACCAAACGAACGTGCTTCTCATGTTCTTCCTCGTTCTTAGAAAATATCAAAATATCATCTAGATAGATGACAACAAAATCGTCTAGATGCTCTCGAAAGATGTCATTCATCATGTGTTGAAAGACCGCTGGAGCATTAGTAAGACCAAATGGCATGACATTGTATTCAAAATGGCCATACCTTGTTCAAAAAGCTGTCTTCCATTCATCTCCTTCCTTGATTCGCACAAGGTTGTAAGCTCCCCTTAGGTCAATCTTTGTAAAGATCCTTGCACGCCCAAGTTGTTCTAGAAGACCAGAGATCAAAGGCAGTGGGTAGCGATTCTTTTTTGTCACCTTGTTGAGACCTCGATAGTCCACGCACATCTGTAGTGAGCCATCTTTCTTCTTCACAAATAAGATTGGTGCCCCAGTTGGCGACTTCGAATGACGGATGAAGTTCTTGGCTAGATTCTCGTCAATGTACTTCCGCAACTCAGTCAACTCCGTCTGCGACAAATTGTAGATTGGTCCAAAAGGTGGTTGTGCTCCTTCTTGCAATTCAATGGCACAGTCCTAGGGTCGATGCTCTGGCAGCATATCAGCATTCTTATTTTCAAAGACATCTTTGAATTCTTCATACTGCTTTGGAATAACCAAAGTCGGAGTTGCATCTTCTCGAGTCGGAGTTGCGAAGATGACAAGAGGTGTATTTTGCTTGGCTTCCTTCATGAAAGCCCTTGCACCTATAAACAAGGATTTGTTTCTAGACATTGTCTTGCTAGATTCCATCTTCAAGGAGTTTGTTGGAAATGTCACTTTCCGCAACTTCCAATCTATCAATGGATTATATCTATCAAGCCAAGATAGTCCCAAAATGATAGGACATGAAGGGGTCTTGATAACATTAAACACAATATTGCTCTCATGGTTTTCAAGACATACCTTCAATGGTTTAGTTTCATGGATAACATTGCCCGAAGACAATGGTCGTCCATCTATGACTTCTACATGGACAGGCTTAAGTTTCTTTACAAGAGAAATATTGTGAAGCTTGGCAAACTCTTCATCTATAAAGCAAGCGGATGCACCCGAGTCTAATAAAGCATCGACTTGTAGTTCTTGAATACCCAGATGTAAAGGTACCATAAAACAATCTGAAGGTTGAGCTGAGAGAAAGGGACCTTGATTAATTTTGGATGTTGAGATGTCCAGCCGCACGGTCCCTATTGTGGCTGGGCGTCCTTGTTTTCCTGCATGCTTGTACTCCTGAGTCTTGTTGTTTGAGGCTTCTGTTTCTTCCGACAATCTACAGCTTTATGGCCCGCTTCTCCGCAATATAAACACAAGTTTTGTTCAAACCGTCGCTTCCTTTCCTCAGCTGTGAGGGGTTTGAAACGTACCGCATCAATTTGCATGGGTTCAGGATCTGTGGAGTGATTCTCTGGACCTTTTGAAAATGTAGCAAATGCTCCATCATTTCTCCAACCTGATCGTCTTTCTTGTCGTAATTCAAAGAGGCGGTTGTCACAAATAATTGCTTGAGATATAAGTTCTTCTAAAGTATCCACCTTAGGCATGGTGATCAATAAGTTCTTGACATCATCTCTCAGTCCATATCGAAATCGTGTCATGAACGCCTTATCATTCCAATCAAGATCACATGTAAGCTGTTGAAATTCTGCAGCATAGATTGCAGCAGAACGTGATCCTTGTCGCAGATTTTGTATCTTTCTTTCAGCCACTCTTTCTCGATCGCTATCTCCAAACGCAGCAGTAAGTCTCTCTATGAAAGCCTCTAGGTCGTACAATATTGGAGAATCCTTCTCCAATAGTGGAGCAAACCAAGAGCGAGCATTTCTTGATAGAAGAGTACCTATGAAAGCAACCTGGGTAAATCCATTCGGATAACGAGAAGGGTACAGGCATAGGTAAAGTCGTACTTGTTGCACAAAACCTCGAAAGTTGGCTCTTGTTTTGTCAAACTTGTCTGGCATACTCGCTTTTGGTTCTTTCGTACTAATCCTTGAAGTATCTATAGGGGTCGTATGTGACACATGTCTTGCTTCTCTCAGTCGAATAATCTCTTGTTGTAGGCTATGAATTTTGCGTCTAGCTTCTTCGGTCACTAGATCAATTTGAGGTTCTTTACTTGGATTGCGAAGAAATGTAATTTTCTTTCGTACACTATTCATAAGAGCTTAAAGATCTGCAAGAGTTGCCACTCTATATTCTACTTGTGGAGATGCACTGTCTATGACCTGGTCTACTTCCATATTTAGAGAATAGATGGATTAAAATTTTGAGAGAAGAAGAAATTGCTAAGTCTCTTGGAGAAAATTGTAGCACTACCTGTCACTAAAACCTACTCGGAGAAAAAGAAAAAAAAACACTAAACGATTTCAGTTTTAGAGGAGGGTAATCCGCAACCTCTAAAAATGCCTCAATGCTTTCGAGAAGAGGGGTAATCCGCACTCTATCAAGAAGGCAAACCTCTGAAATCGATGTTAACAGTATTTTCTACTAGCTATGCTAAACAAAAAGAAGGAATTAATATCAGTCCAAGAGAGGGTAATCCGCAACCCTTGGAACGCTCAAGTATCTCCAAGGAAAGGGGTAGTCCACTCTCTACCTCAAAGAACTAAGCTCTGATATTGTAATTGAGAAAATATCAGTTTAGAGGAAGGTAATCCGCAACCCCTAAAGCGCTAGAATACCTTCAAGAAGAGGGGTAATCCGCTCTCAAACAAGAAGGATTCAGCTCCGATATTAAGATAAAGGTAGTCTCGACAAACTGTCACGGACACAAAATACAGACTTGAAATCTAACAAGAAGTTCAAGAAGAAGTGACAAAACTAGATTAAACAGATGAGTACAAGAACAACACCAGAAAGGTGAGCTAGAACTCCAAGAGATGTGTTGTCGAGACTGAAGAACTCTTCAGCCTCGACTCCTATATATACTACTGGCCTATGGTTCTAAGGAAGCGCATCAAGAAGCTTCCCAAGAACTATGAAGCTTCTCGAGCAACTACCCAAGAGCTAGGAAGCTTCTCAAGTAACTTCCTAGAATCTACTAGAATATTCTAAGAATCTTCTAGAGCCTTCTAAGGGAATCTTTAGGGAATCTTTGAAGAATATTCTAAGAGAATATTCAAGGAATCTTCTGGAAGTTTCTAGATACTTCTTTCTAGAAAGTTCTAGAAACTTGTCTCTAGAAAGGTCTAAGGACTATGTCCTTAACAATTAGTTGATAGAGAAAAATGCTACCATCTATTAGATGCATAATCTGAAGACCAATGTAGAAAGTTGTTTTTCCTAGCATTTTCATCTCAAATGCACGTATAAGTAGGTTTGTAGCTGTAACTTATGTAGATGTAGTATCCACTAGGTTAAGATCATCAACATATACAACGATGATTACAAAACCAGTTTTATCTTGTTTAATAAACAAAGACAAGATTAGTGGTTCACTTATAAAATTATTTGTAATTAAATAATCTCAAAGACATTGATACCACATGCGTCCAGATTGTTTTAAATCATAGAAGGCCTTATATAATTTAATACCACGATATTTTTCTAGAACAGGTCGATTTGAAGTTCATGTTTTTAAGCCAAGTGGAACTTTCATATAAATATTTGCATCAAGAGAACCATATAGATATGCAGTTATTACATCCATCAAAGGCATCTCAAAGGTGGTATGAACTGTCATTCTAATAATATATCAAAATGTAATTGAATCCATGATTGGATAATATGTGGATTCATAATCAATGCCAAATCGTTGAGTAAATCCTTGAGCAAAAAGACGAGCTTTATAGCATGTTATCTGGGCTTGAGCATCTCGCTTGCGTATTAATACTATCTTATATTCCACAGGGCGAGATGTAAGAGTATCTATAATTGGACCAAAGACTTTCCTCTTATGCAAAGAGGCATAGTCCTCCTCAATAGCAGTTTTTTATTTTGACCAATCAAAGCGACGCATCGCCTCTTCCATGGTTTGAGGTTCAGGATCGTCTTCCTTGCAAGAAAAGGCTTCTATAATCATACATGCAAATGATTCATCTATCATAATAGATGGTCTGTCCCAAATATCATCTGTAGCACAATACCGAATAGATAATTCTTTATTCAACTTGTTCTTATTCCTTCCAATTTCAAGATTGTTTTTCATAAGAATTGAAGGTACATTATGCATGGATATATCATCATGAATTGGTAGTCTTGTAAGATGTGTGGTAATTTCTTGAGTAATAATACCAAAATTAATCAATTTTATAGCTTTCTTCTTACATGGTTTCTTATTTGGTCCACGAGTTCTTTTAGTTGTTGTTGTTATAACTTGAGGTATTGTAGTCAATGGCACTGCAATTTGAGCAGGTGCATTTTGAGCCTCATTAATAGGAACTCTTGTAATTCTAAGTGCATCATTGAAGCCATCAGGTGTTTCATCTACGATCCGTTTTAGATGCAAAATCTTAGCAACTTTAGTTTCTGCCAAAGATGTCCTAGGATCGGGATTCATTGTAAACATTTTTGGTGCTTCAAATATGAGTACTTTATTTCTTTGTTGATTGGATAATACTCCTTGAAGAGATAGAAATATATTTTCTTCAAAACAGTAATTTTGCAAACATGCATGTAATAATGTACTAGCTGATGGATCAACAATACAAATAATGCTTGGTGAATCAAAACCAACATATATATCTTCTTGTCGATGAGCTCCAATGGTACGTCGTTGAGGTTTTGGTACTAGAATCCAAGCACGATAACCAAATACTCGTAAGTGAGATACATTTGATACACAACTCAAAATGAATTCATGTGGTGAAAAAATTTAAAGAGAAGAAGGGCAGAGGTATATTAATGCTATAGCATATAAAACTGCATGACCCCACATAGATGCAGGTAGATTTGTGTGAAGGAGGAGTGGTCGGGTAATGAGTTGTATACGCTTTATAAATGACTCTGCAAGTCCATTTTGAGCATGTTCATATAGAACACAATATGTCAACTCAATTCCTGTTGCAGTACAATAGTCTTCAAAACACTTTGATGCAAATTCTTTTGTATTATCCATACCCAATGTTTTTATAGGATAATCAAAAAAATGTACCCAAAAGCAAATAAGCATAGATATAAGATTGGCAAATACCATGTTTCGAGTTGATAATAATGAAACATGTGATTGTTTATCTGATGCATCAACAAGGACCAAAAAATAACAAAATAGTCTTGATATTGGATTAATAGGACCACAAATATCACCATGCAATCTTTCAAACATTGGTGGTAATTCTTGTGGAAGTTTTCAAATTAAAGGCCGAGTAATCATTTTACCTTGCACGCATGCACGACATAATTCCATAGAGTCTATATTTGCAGGTTTTAAATTGTACCCAGTTATACATGGAATGATCTTTCTAAATAATGTGGATCTTAGATGTCCCAATCGTCTATGCCAGAGAGAAACACGACTCTCTGAGATAGATGATGCAAAATTAAATATAATGGGAGGCCGAATCACAATTTGGTATAAACCATTTTTTGTAGCAAAAGCTTTTTCAACAACTTTATGATTCTTCGTAAGAATCAAAACCTCTTTTCTATTTAAAGTGGCAGTCGAGAGGTGATAACAATTAATATGCACATCTCGATAGCTGATCAGACTCCAAGGTGCTGAGGGTGCAAACATCGCATGTTTACATTTTATGATGGAACCCATAGGTAATTTTACCATCATTGTGCCCTCTTGGAAACAAAATACATTTGCTCTAGCCATGGTCATCATATTTTTAGTTTTCCAAGTTGAAGATTTTTCAATAAAAAATCGTCTATCTCGCAAGATAGTATGTGTTGTTGCAGAATCAATGAGCGCATCATTTGATTTATCATTGAAGGTTCTATCATTCATATAAGCCTCTAAGACATCAACACCAATTGAATCCATGGATGCATCCATGGTATGAACTTCACGAGCCTCAGCTCGCAATTTCTTATTTTTTTGGAACATTTTAATAAAATGTTCTGAAGTACGGCACATATGTGCTAAATATCCAATCATTCCACACTTATGGCAAGAATGCATCTTTGATATTTGTTTTCTACTCTAATTAATAGTAGAACATTTATTCTTTCCATATGGATAGAAATAGTCTTGACTATGACTACCTTGATACTTATGAGCACGTTTTCCATGTTTATATAATTTCTTCTTAGACTTTGAAATATTAAGTGCATGAGATTTTGGAACTATGTTACTAATAGGACGAGCTTCCGCATTGCACAAGAGTAGCTCATTTTGCTTCTCCGCAAGAAGTAGATAGGACATGAGATCAGAATGACTCTAAAATTTCATATTCTTGTATTGTTGTGCAAGCATAGCAGATACATGAGGAAATGTAGAGAGAGTTTTCTCAATCATTTCTTCTTCAAAAATGCTTTGTTCATATAATCGTAATTGTGAGATAATACTATACATTTCACTATTGAAAGCATTTAAATTTAGAAAATCCAAGACACGTAAATGTGTCCAATTATGACGTGCACGTGGAAGAAAAATGGTCTTTTGATGATCAAACCTAGATTTAAGATTCTTCCAAAGTTTTGCAGGATCTTCCATTTCTAAATATTGATGTTATAATGCAGGTACAAGATGATGACGAAGGAGAAGAAGTGCTTTCCAACGAATAGCAAGAGGTATAGAAATACTTATTGTAGGAGATTCTTCAAACATAATAGCATCCGAGAGTTGTTCTGCAAATAAATTTACTTTTATCATTTTTACCCATAATAGATAATTATTTCCATGCACAGTCAATGGTAGAAATAAAAGAGCTTGAAAATATTGGGATGCACTAGTAATAGTTGAAACCATAGTAGAAGCACTTGAAGATGTTGAAGCACTCATTATAAAAAAATCTATAAAGAAAATACAAGATCAAGTAGAAAAGTTGAGTAAAACGTACCTTAAAATATAAAGTCAAATAAAATGATAAACTTGAACTTAAAAATATATATATATATATATATATATATATATATATATATATATTATTTTTATTTTTTTAAAGAGGTTGTAGATTAAGACAACAGAAGAGCAATAAGATGGTGGTAGCAGGCAGTGGTAGGGCAGTAGCAATATCACAGTAGGGTGGTAGCGGCGGACAATGGCAGGCGCGGGGCGCAGCAGGGAGCAAGCTGGGGTGGAATTGGACTAGATCAAGTATTCTAAGCAAGCAGGGCAGAGAGTGGAATAAGTACTCTAAGCAAGCAGCTAATGTGTGAAGGGCTAGTAAGAAGAACAAGATTATGAGGTAGACACTGAGCAAGGGTAGCAACAGGTTTGAAGAGTCTAAGACTAGAGCAAAAAAATTGTGATAGTGTGTAGAAGAGAGTCATGCTGATAACGTGTTGAGAATGTTTAGAAAGACACAAGAGTAATAGTAAGTCATACACACATACAAGAGTAGTAGTAAGTTATACACACACAAGAAGGTTTCTAAGGAGAGAGAGCTTCACACATAAAAATCTGTTGATCTGGTTGTGTCTCGTATACAAGAAGAGAAAAAGGGGAGAGGATAAACAATACTTCTCCACTAGACTCTAAATACTGTTGCTATAGTATTTTCTGTATTCTACAATAAATATTACAGAGAGAGCCGGCTATATTTAATGATCTCAACAATTTCCATGGCTATTTGCTCCAGTTCAGCAATTCGAACTTCAGTAGCTAATAGTGTTGTATAGTAGTAAGCCTGCTGCATAAAATCATAGCACAAGGTCCCAGCTTCTTGCCAGAGCATGGTCTGACCATCTGAAATCCTTCTTTGTTAACTTTTTTATTTTTCGCTTAACCTCTTTTCCCGGAGAATGGCTGTGTGCTTTTCCCTTCGGTCAGTATTGCTTGGTAAAAAACTCCCACAAGAAGTCGAAGCTAGAATGCTGCAAATGACCAAAATTAAAGCGTTGAAATTACTATCTTAAGAGTACTCAGCATCTAGGGTTTATCAAACGTATATTCTAGTTCGATTTTTGTATCCCAGCGTTTTTTGTTGCTAATGTTGGAGAGAACGATGGGAGACGAATGTGAGAGTGATGAGGATGTTGGATGGATTCGTGAGGACGGACTTGTAGAAGCCGCGGAGAGGGGATAAGTGACGGACCGTAGTTTGTTCGAAGGACATGGAAGACATCACGAGTCCAGTAACGAATTTAGTGAAGAACATGGACGCCGATCCCTACCTGAAGCTGTTATATGTGAGAGAAAGTGTAACCACAAGAACTGTGCGGAAGTGGCGGCTGCTGAATCACTTGGCAACGGGGTGTACAAACGTCATGAGAAGAAATAGGATAGGATGGAAGAACATAGCCACGACTCAGATGTGAAGTAGACGAATAGCCAGCATCTCCTGCATTCTGGGTCCCAAACGTCGAATTAAGGGTGGAAGTGAGCGTCGATCGTAAGATAAAGTTTGTATATATAACGCAGTGCAGCCCGCAGATCTATTGTTGTGACTCACAGAAGAACACTTGGTCTTTGAAAAATTTGTAACGCTGATCGGAGAGTTTGTCAGTATGTAAAACCAAGTTGCACAAACTTTGATGATGATAATGCCATAAATTTTATTTTGGCATAAATTTTATCTGAAATTAGTACGCTCGCTATTTATTCGTTTATCGAGAACTCAGGTTATCAATTATCAATTGGCCCTCGGTTAGAAGTCACGCCAAAACTTCCCTAGTTGGAAGAATTTTCATTTGGACTAGGTACTTTCCCTAGTCTTCTATCTGATGGGTGTCGAGATGACTAGCAAGTTGACAGAAGTGAGTAAGATTGCGAAATGGTTACTAGATAAACCTGGCTTGGTAGCTTTCAAATTCACTAGAAGAACAAGTGTGGATGCTGGAGAAGGACTAGAAGACCATGGTGCGCTAGATGATATGATTTTTTATATTTACTTTTTACAGCGTCTGGAGCAGAAGGATCGGCGCGAAAACGATCGGTCACACAAAGTTCGGGGATGAAATCGTCTCTAAATCGACAGATATGAGCTGTTGGTCATGACCAAACACTGGGCTTCTACTAGTCATTTCAGCAGCATTTTCAGAGTTCTCTCATCTTTAGGATGTTTCTTTTTCAGTGATGCGCTGCTGATTCGCTCGGACGCATGACGAGATACCCTCTACAGAGCAACCGTTTTTGTCACTCCGTATTGATACCAGCTGACCTGATACTGGAGTACCATGGTGAATATGTTCGAAGCTGCGTGAGCAGGAGAATGGTTTGAGGGGGATTCTTCAGCGTTTCGAAAGTTTCATTGAATTTGGATTGCACCCTGCGTTGCTGGGAGATCATGTACATCACTAAATGGATTGAATACCCAAGGAGAGAAATCTGAAGCTGGACTCCGATAAAGCTGAAAGGCTTCAGTACAGAAATCTGATGCTGGAACCCTTTGTAATCCCAGTGAATTTTTCTTTCCCGGAGTTTTCATGTGTATTGGAAATTGACTGCCGAGAGTTCAGTGGCAGGTATATGAGTACTCATTCGTTTGAAGAACAACGCCTTAAGACTTCTGATTAGAGATTAGCAGTGCCATGTCATACTTGTGCTGCATCCTTTGTAGGAGATACACCTTTTTTACAAAGAGTAGCTGGGCGTATTGAATTTTATCGGTGAATTAGTTAGTTCTGATGAATTCGTTATCTATGAAGAGGTCTGCGTATTGTATTAAGATTTCGAGACCACTTCCCTTTCTGTACACGCTTCACTTTTCTGTATGACATGTTTGATTGAACATTTGGGCTACTGTTATGAAATTTTGTTGCATAGTTCTCAAAATTCTGGTTGTTACGGATGGGAACATTTGTAGCTTCTGCTTGACATCTGTAGCGAGGACACTTTTCCCTTTTTATTTACGTTTACATCCTGTAACTTGAAGTCGACGATGATGGTGGTAATGTAGGTCACTCACGATAGATCTAGTCGATGAACGCACTTGTGAACCAATTCTCTTAGCCTTGTAATGTGAATGTTCATTACACGAGTGGCTTTGGATGACGAGGACGCTTGAATGACTTTGTGCAGGTCCCGAAATGCCAGTCCATCTTCGTCTCGACTTTACATTGCTCCCCAACACAAGATTATTGGAAATCTTTTTGATTGCATGTTCGTATTTTTTCATATGTACCACTAATCATTTTTTTCGTTGCTGAAAGATCCAGGTTGAGTATAATCGAAGGAGTGACACGGTGACGTTTTGGCGGTGCGTCGGAGTTTGAGTACCTGCGGTAGGCTATGGCGCTTGCTACTTCCTGCGCCCTGGCAACGATTTCTCCTGGTTCTCTTGTCCTGCGCTTACCTGCAAAGGCGCGCGCCACTCATGTCTGCCGGGCTTCTTCGAAAACGGAGACCAGGCTTGCCCGGGACGACTTACTGGGTCTGATAGCGAACGAAGAGCGCGGAGTGAAGACTCAGAAAAACAGCAATCAGAGGGAACAGATTATCAAGGCAATCGAGGCACTAGGAGTTCTGGGCAGCGAGCAGACCACCACGAACGATAGCTTGTCAGCTACTTGGCGGATGCTATGGACCACCGAGAAGGAGCAGTTATTTATTATTGAGAAAATGGCGCCCTTTTTTGGAACTCAAGCAGGAGACATTTTGCAGGTTAGCCAACGCTCGCAACCCCGCACATCCATACCAGATATGTTGTTTTCTTTTAGATGTGGAGCGGTATTAGCGAACTCGTTGAATCCAGAATATGAGAAATGTCCTTGGCAATTCAACTTTTCTGACTCTAGCTGGACTTGGTGAAGCTGAGGAAGGAAGAGTGGGTGGCATGCATACGCAGGTAATCGATGTGTCGAGGGGAACCTTAAACAATGTGATCACATTTCCACCCTCGGGCTCGTTTGTGGTGGACTCAACTATTGAAGTGGTGGACAAGCAGCGTGTGGATTTCAGGTGCAGCCCACCTTACTAAGTGGAACGGAGCACCATGCCGGGGAAAATTCATACAAGGAGAGAGACGAAGTCTAACTTGATGAATGTAAAAATGTGGCAGGTTCATAGGTGCTGCGCTGTTTGTAAATGGGCGCAGAATAGCAGTGCCTCCCTTCGGTCAAGGCTGGTGAGATTGCGTACCTTGCGATCAAGTTCAAATGGGTGATGTGGTGAAAGGTGAGGGTTAAACCAGGGTGGGTTGCTGAGGGGTGGGGCAATATTGCTTCGTGTGCAGGTTTGAGTCAATCTATCTGGATGACGACATTCGCGTGGCTAAGGACATTCGCGGAGATTATCTAGTGGTCGACCGTGCACCTTACACATGGACTCCACCTGCTTGATGCGCTTCCTCACCGCCTTCCTTCAGTGTGAGTGCGTTGGCTTTGCTTACATTTTCAAAGCCCCTACTCTCACCACTCGTTGATTGCAGTCCCAGATTCTTGCTCAAAGATGAGCATCCATGGATGTAGAACCTCTTTTACATTTTGATTCAGCCAGTTATTTGCTTGGCACCTGCAGCCTCGTAATTTCAACTTGGCAGTTGTTGATATCTGGTGTTCATGTTCACGTGAGGTATTGATGCTGGGCAGAAGTTCAACCCTAGGTAAATGAAGAGGGGCTCCATCATGTTCAGAAGGTGTTGACAAGTATCAAATCACCTACTGTAGAAGGTGCCGAATTGTATGCTACCAACGTTTTAAATAGTGGTTACCATGGAACACATGTTTGCAATTTGTCGGTTATAATAAAATTCGAAGAGAAGAATCCCTGGGGCTGCCCCAATTTCCCGGAATTGGAGAAAAAAGATCTGAGGCAGGATGAACAAAGTTCCCCATATTCTCTCCAGTGCGCATTAATGCATGTCACAGGTAAATTCCGAACGAGATTTAGACCTTATTCGGATTATTTGACCTAACACCTACTGGTAATGGATGCAAAATATGTGTGCGAAGTGCACTAAATTACAACTATCGCTAGAAACTTTTCAAAGAATGTCCATATCGGAACATGCTCTAGAGCTTCCGAGACCTGTCCTTGACAGTATTAGAGAAGATATTTTTACACATCGCGCGTAAATTTTTGTCTACTAAAATCCCAAGTAACAACCGCGGCTCAAGTCTTGTTAGTGCGCAAATGTCCACTCCACTAGAACATGAGATTGCAGTGAAACAAACTCTAAAATCTGTGACGATGTACTTCAACAAATCAAATGCACACGAAACAGTTCAAGGTGTTAGTGAAACTAGGTGTCATCTGTTTCTACAATACTGCGGAACAATCTCAGCATTCAGAAGCTCAAACAGCGACCACATTCTACCAGGCCGGCAGAAGTGTCGGGAATAAACGTTTAAGTTCTGCTGATGTTGCAGTCAACGTGTTGATAAATCTAGAGACTACGATGAGAAACTTCATAAATCAGAAATGGTTAGAAGGTATATTATCTCAGTGCTCGCCAACAAAATTTGGTCGGCCACTTGAAGAAAAAGCCGCATTTGACTATAACTACATATAGATTGAACCGCGCCCTTTTTACCTTGAGAAAGTAGGGCAACGACAAGAATGAACTCTTTACAACTGCAAGACACACAACCTACAAATATATACCAATGGCTAGGCGTCGAGGCTCACGATGAAGTTTACACAACTGTGGTTCCGCAATGAACAAGCAGCGTACACTGGAAACAAACAATGTGAAAGGCTTTACTGTTCTCATTGCGGAAAACAAGCATGGATGATATCGTGTATTGCACATGAGTGATTTTCTGGGCCTGATAAAAATGCAAAGCACACAGTTAGCTAGCCTGTGCATTGCCAACAAAAGGGCACAAAAAAGCTTATGCAATAAAATAAGTGCAGAATTACTACTCTTCGATACAAAAAAAAATCCATGGCATCCAAATTGCTTCATGTTTTAACAACTTCATGTTTTAACAACTTTTCAAGTCCAATGTGCGCTGCCGTGAGAGTTAATGTGGTGCATTGGCACAACAGATCTTAGAGCTAACAAATGGTTTTTAATATCCAAACCTATGACTGCACCCGTTCCACTAAGAAAACCTCACTAAAAACACAAGCCCCGTGATAAATTCCGAACCGTAAAGAAGAAAGCTTGCACCTACCTGAAATGAGATGAAATTTTACACCTAATAAGTTTTCAAGCTCTGATTAGGAGATCGTTTTTCTTCTTGACCTTGTAAGGCGAGCCTTGGGTCTTTTTCTTCCTGAAAACCGACGACAGTCGTCCAAAACCCGTCTTCTTAATAGTCTCCTTCTCATCCTTAGCTTCTTGCGATACCAAATCAGCCATAAACTGAAACACGGCCTGCAGTTCAGGACCTTGGTTATCATTAATTCAGGGTAGAACTTGAAATTGCATGACATTTCCCATTTTAAACAAACTGAAAAAAGAGACTCTGAAGTACAACTTCAATTAGGATCTCATTGGACCAGGTTAGAGCAAAGAAGTTGAGAAATATACCTCCTTTCCTCTCTGAACGACATCCAAGGGCGGAATCACCCATGGATTCTGATCCATTTCAAGCTTCTCAAGGCCAGTAAGCATGGCAAAAGATGGTGGTAACAATGAAATATGATTATTGCTAATATTCAGTTCCCGTAAACTCTGCATTTGACCAATAGCTCCAGGAAGCTCCTTCAGTTCGACGAAATTAGATGAGACATCTAGTTTTATCAAATTCGGAAGGTAACAAACACTTTCAGGGACCCTCTCCAATCGATTGAATTTCACATCCAACTCCACCAAATTCGTAAGTGATCTGAGTGTCGTCGGCAAACGGTGGACATGATTCATGTAGAGCCTTAACTTCTGAAGAGAGACCAGGTTGCCTGTTGCTTCAGGCAGCACCTTTAGCTCATTGAAATCACATAGTAGTTCCACGAGTTGTGTACAGAGGCCAATTGTCATTGGCAGTTCCTCAATTTTATTCATTTGTATATCCAGATGTCTCAAACTTGTGAGGCATCCGATGGTTTCTGGCAATGTCTTCAACGCATTTTTTGAGACATTCAAATATTGCAGGTTGCTCAACTCGCCAATGGACTCGGGCAATGCTGTCAAACGATTTCCTGCACAAAAAACCAAGATTAGCCATTTAAATACAAAGCAATATGCAGACCGAACGCAATTTACAAATCCCAAGTGAGATCGCCGATTACAATGATCACATATTTACGGATCATTTAGAAAAGTCACTGTTGCTAATGTGAACGTGACTTCTGCCTTAGACCAAGAGTTAGCGAAGAGGTGATTGAAAGGAAGTAGAGCACAGATTATAGACATAAAATGAGAAACTCTATACCTGTAATAATCTACTTCGCTTTACAACCTTTATAATTAAAATGGGTATTTAAACACCTGTGAAGCTTACATTGAGATTTATTACAGATTCAGCTAATCATTATGACAACTGACCCATCAAAGGTCTACATTGTGGTAGCCATCAAACAGGAATTGAAGTCGGGCTCACATGACAACTAACTATTTTGAACCCTGCTTTCGTGCGCTCCAAGTTATTACAAGCATTGACCCCAGGTAATAAATTGTGATGTATTATGATTTCTCAGCCCACAAAACAGCAACAAAACAGCTGTGAATCGAAAAGAATATTCAGACTTTAGTTAATAAAATACAAGGCATACAGTACAAGACTCTCTCAAGATTTCCCGAAACATCTATCGTCTTCAGTTCAGATTCGCAAAGCTTTCCTAAAAGACATTCAGTTGGACTGAATTTCTACGTTTCGACCGCAAGACCTGCACAGAAATTCGATGATTAGAGTACCTGATAGGTCAAGTGAGGTTAAGTGCGTCAGGTTCCCTATTAATTCGGGAATCCACTCAACTCCCATGTCATTGAGCTTCAATTCTTTCAAACTATGGATTTTAGCGTTGTTGATGGCGGATAACACTTTCGGAGAATAATGCTTAGCCCCGTCCTCGCCATTGTCCTGGTCTGGCTGTGAACCTGGTATCACACAAAAACGGGTTTTAAGATTGAGAATTTATACCACAGAGTATGTACACGGCCTACACCTCACATGGAGGTATAATTTCTGAATTATACCCTCAAGACCAAGTAAAGGCTTCATACATTCGTCGACCCTCCACTGTCAAGAACCATCCAGATTAGAGGTCAAAACGATGCAAGACCTGGATAAGGTGCTACAGGAGTAGATATTCGAGAACTGTTGATTGTCGACTTTTTGAATGAGCGCTCCCCCGAGTTTCCAGCAGACAAATTCCTGGACAGTGGCCCCGAATAACTGTTGTCTTCGGAAAGAGAAGGCAGACTTGAATGCTTTGAAGAGTCCGTTGCTGATAACACAGGCTGCTTGTAATCATAAGCGGAACCTTCGTGCACTGCATTGTTATGTAAAGGATGTATTACAGCATTTTGTACTTTCGCAATAAGGGCATCGTATTTCTGATGCCGTTCCTCTAACTCTATAATGGACACTGCCATGCGCTTCTCTTCGTCGGCCTGCATGTAAGGTTCATGTCTGTATAAGCCTTGACAAATGCAGTCCTAATTATTGCCTTAAGGATTAAGTAGACACCACAGACGATGACTGTTGGTTTGAACCAAACGTACATGTTATCATCAAGACTGCTCCCTTATCAAGCACAAAACCTGAGGTTATGATCAACCTGAGCTTTAACACACTCGATCCTCATGGTAAATTAAAGAGTGTTTAAACGAAAGACAGACACTCTGTCTTCTGAACAGTAGTTCCAGTTGTATTCCGCAAAGTACATGACGCGAAGGAAAAACATTCATTATTCTAAGTCTTCATCACTCTCAGTCCGTTTCAGTTTGAAAATTTACCGAACAAAAATTCGGCAGCCTTTAAAGGTGAGCAAGGTCCCTGCTAATTTATGTATAGCAGGAAACCACAAAGAAGGTTAAAATTTCTTATTAATTAGCAACGAAGACTAGACCTAATCTCATGAACAAGTGATTGCACATACCTTAGCACGTATGATCTCCTCTCGCATCTCTAAGTAAGCGCGAAAGACATGGTAAGGAACTCCCGTAGGCGACGTCTGGTGAAAAAGATCCTCCAGCCGGGAAGTCAAAGTAGATTCTACTCTATCGATGGTCTGCGTAGCATATTTCAGCTCGTCCGGGGTAGGGCGTGGTGGCAATTTTGATTTTAATTTCGTCATCTCTGATAGCACATCCTCGATCGACTCCATGTTCTTCCCCATCTTGCACCAACATACCCCGAATCGCTCAAAGCTGCGAATCTAACGACTGAGGTAGCACTCCTTAGGGTGAAGAAAATTTCCACTCAAGAAGAGGGCGAAGTAATACTGGAACTTTCATCGTAAAAGCTGTAAAGGTCAAATTTCAAGCGTGCAACTCTCCAGGAGTAGGATGCACGCGTATGCTGTTGACTGTCGAGTTCTTATAAGAACACCACAGGATACTAACTGTTCTCACCGAGAAGCAACAGCAGTTCAGTGGGAGCGAACTAATTGCATAAGCTTGCAATGAACCGAGAGAGCAATGATATACCCTTAACATATCAGAAAATGTTAACAGCAACCACGCATCTGCGCAGTAATGTGGCAACACATCAGGCGACCAAATCACGCAGTGTAACCTGCGGAACAGTACTGTTCTTGACTGATGCCAGAAAACGAGCTTGGACAAAAAGAGCTACGAATAGCTGCTAAGAACAGAGTGATAAACAACAGAGCAGGTAACCAAACACTAGCACTTCCGGAATCAAATATGGGCAGGGGAAAGAAACGAATCCTAAGAGACACTCACTAATTTCGTACAACACAAGAATCGTTCGCAAATACTGTGAGGAAACCCTCTCGATTCAGCAGAGGAGAGCGATTCGAACTTTCAAACACCGCAACAGCACAGTGTGAATATGCAGTTTCCTCTCACACTCTCCCCCTCTAAATCCAATAATTCCAAATCTCCACAAACACTCGGAGCCAAAATTTCAACGTGGCGTACGGAAATCGATGTTACTGAGTTTGTGTCTATCCTCTTCTTTAAGGCAAACTACAATCTCTCTACCTCGACTCGCCTGATAGAACCAGACTATCGACTCGTCGCAATCACTCTAACCAGAAGCTACTTCAGAACACCTCCTAAACTTGCCAAAAACTCACCGGCACTACGAATCACGAAATGGCGATCAAAAGAACCATATCCCAGGCACGAATACCTCTGTCTCCCCGAAGTGAAGCCAAGGACACAGTTCACGAGGGACTACTACAAGAGACAGAACGAAAAGGATGACAAGGAATCTGCCTTCGAAGAAACAAGCAAAAGAAGAGACATGAAATGAGAAAAGATGTAGATGCAGCAGCGGGAAGAAGATGCGTTCGGACACCGCACTGACTGCTGCAGAGGAATGGCACGCTCAATCGGCACCATCATCACAATCTCTCGGAATCAATCGATCCTTCCTTCTCCCTTCACAGCCCTGACCTTCTCTCCCCCCTCCCCCCCTACAGCTCAACAGACGAGTCACTCGGCTCAGCAACATCACCCTCCCCCTGACCACGGTCTTAGAGACCGAATAGTTTGCAACATCGCGGCATGACAGCGATGGTTGCCCATGAGGTCCCGGTCACGGAAAGCCGCGCGTCTAACCCCACCATTGGGGTGAGCGGGATTATTCTGAGCCGTACGATCGAAGCTCGAAAAAGCTTGGACGTGTGCGGACAAGGGGCTGCGTGGTTCTGGAGGCTTCCGAAACGGGCCGAAAAGGATTGAGCTGGAACAGACCAAAGGAACGAGTTGCCAGCGTGGCACTGACAAATGCCGCGTCGGCAGAGTTCGATACAGGCTCAGTATAGAAAATGGTCCCTGGAGTAATTATAATAATCTAACCTGGCACTGGACGCTCATGCTTCTGAAAGGTCTTCCCCGCCCGCTGTGGGCGCCATGTTGGTGGCTCAGACCTCTCTTTGCACCGTCGAAGCCTGTTTCGATTGGGCCTGAAGCACATCCAGTCTGTCCGCTCCGACTATTTTTCCCTTTGCAATCTGTCCTCCCTCCCTCCTCCCTTCCGGCTTCCAACAATACCGTTCCCGAATTAATTGTAGGGCTTGTCATACGTGTCGGTTTTTCTTACAAGAGTCCCCCAGATCTGCGTGAGAATTTAACCTTTTCTTAGCATTGAAGCAGAGCTGATGTCATGTCTTCGTTCTTGTGCTCTTCCATTTTAACAATGACATTCCACCTCTCCAATCTCATTTTCCTCAAGGGTCCAAGTGACTGAATTCACAGCTTCGTCATGGAAAACGCTGCCGGATTTACGACCATCATCCTCACGCATTGTTTTCGTTCCCGGCCATGAGTTGCTCGCAGACGTTAAGCCTTCCTCATGGATCTTGTTTCACTGTGCATGTAAGAATCTGCAGAAAAACACTAGATGATAATACTGTAAAGTGTAAGCTCTCTGCTAGCACAATACCGCTTTTTATTAAACTGCTGCATTAAGTTACAAAAACTACTTACCTTTATGTGTACTAGTGTAAGATCTATTTATTCATTATACGACATACAATCAGTTAAAACCAACACGTTTTTTTTTGTTGCTGTCATTAAAAAGGCTTCAAAAATCACCAAACAGAATAGAAAACAATGTAGATTCTTCAAAAACCATCGCAGATTCACGTGTGTAAGTCCTATTACACATCAAGTAAAAGGCTCACATTTTCACATTTTGTACAGTTTTCTGAAATCAGAAGCAGGAACTCACACAAAAACGTCGCTATGAGAGAAAGATTCAATCTTAGAATGCAGAAAAAATAAGATAAGAGAAAATGAATGAATTGCAGCTGTGGTGACAACGGTTGGCTAGTGTCTCCAAGTGGCCATGGGATCACATTAAATCCTGTTTAAAAAATATAAACTCTTAGATTCCTTTGGTACTCAAAACCAAACCAAGATCAAACATTACATTTCTAAGCACAAACTAAAACAAAATGAAATAAATACCAGGTGAAATCAAACATACTTTTTCGTATGTTTATAAGCTCAATGCTTGTCATTAGATGTTATAAGATAACTTATGGTTTAAATTTTGAATTTCTATACATGTCACAAATATGTTTCTATATATACACAAATATATAGATAGATAGAGTATTGTTGCTGCCACCAAATTCTTTACTACTGCCACCACAATTTATTATTATTTTAACTATTATTTATTAAATTAAAATTTACTTTCTATATGATGTAAATAAAAAAAAACCTATTAAAAATATTAATACATTTTTCATTGTAATTTTAAAATCTAAAAGTACATATCATGTAATTGGTAAATTATGGTGATAGTAACAAAAACTATGATAGCATTAGCAATACCTCTATATTGTATTGTTGGCATTGCCATCTTTGACACGTCCATCCATTTCTTCTTTCATCCATGTTACATAGTTCCTTAATTCCCAAATTCCCTCATAATTATGTTCCCCAAGCTCCCTTCGTCACAGTCAATCACATGACTTCTTTGTCTCTGTGTGTTATACCCAATATATCTTATATGTAATAGATATACACCATCCATCTAAATATTTAGAATTTTAGCAGAAATTGTGTTTTTTACTTGTCAATGAGAATAGAATATTAACTTTCCATTTTAATTATCAATCACATCAAGTATGATTATTTAGATAGATATGTTTCCAATTAGAATTTCAGAAATGTCACCTACACTGATGTTCATCCACGCTGATATTTTATTGGAGCACTAATGATTATCCACGCTGATATTTTATTGGACATATCCAACATCTGATTTTTTTGATTTTAAACATCAAATGTTACAAAAATATGTGCAGCACATGCAAGAATATTATCGTCTGTGGCACCATTTTTAAATATAAACATTGATTTCATGTATTTTACTCAACATAATCTTTTAATATTTCCAATTAACAATTTAATGGTTGCATAGGATTTTTTTGCTTCAAAAAGCTTCAACTGTGACATCCATCATTTCACAGTATTATAGTATAATATAGTGTAATATAATGTGATGTAGTGTATTGTGGTGTGATATAGTGTGATGTGGTATATTGTAGTATATTACAGTGTAATACTACAAATACTGATACATAAAAAACTCACAGTGTTTTCCCTAAACCATCAAAAAATAATTACGAGGTTAACATTGCTCTATGAAAGTATGTTGAAATTAACTGTACATTATTTATTTATTTATTTATTTATTTTTCCGAAAGTCATGTTGATAATTTAGTTGACTCTATTACTTTATATCTTGGTGTTCATAACACATTTAAAAAAAGTAGTCCCCATACGAAAAAAGAAAAAGAAAAAAAGAAAAAAAGAAAAAGCTATGAGTAAACCTAAGAATAGGAACACATTAAGTTTTTACACGTCAAAAGCAGAAGCCTTGACAAAGAATCCAGGTTATGCTCTTGAAGTTTCTTTGATGGATTGTGAAATTCATCTGAATAGTTTCATTCAAAAGTTTAATAACTTTATCATTACTATAGACCAATCCCTTTACCTAGTACCTTTTAAACAAGAGGAAAGGAGAAAAAAATCTAAACTAAAATATTCTACCTTGAATGGCCAATTACAAAATAATGTACATCATTTCCAACATATGTGTTGACTTTTGTGCGTGCGTATATATATATATGTATTAATGGGAGACCGGCCTTTGTTGGATCAAAATGTACGCATTAATTAAGCTCTCTTACACAAATTAAATTATGTTGGATAGAGGAATATTAAACTTGTTCAATTGAACATAATGAGTACTGTGTATAGTAACACTTACACATATTCTTGTGCAATTGAGGTTAATCCACGGAGGAAAAGAATTAATTAATTAATTAATCAAATGTCCTGAGAAACAAACGCAATTACAACATATACATATAGCATCACTGAAATTTAATAATTGAATGTTTGGATGTAAACTTAATGATTTAAAAATAATAAATTGTATGTTAAGATCATTTATTTTTATTTTTTCATATTCACTAAGACTGAATGATCTCATCCAAATACATTGTTTTTTACATTATATTTTAAAACTTTCCGTGGTAATAATAACAACGATAATAGTAATAATAAGGATAACAACAATTTTCAGATGTATAAATCCGCTAAAAAAAAGTTTATAATTAAAAATAAATACCCCATTTTTTCAAAAATACAGTAATATAGATAACGTTGTTTGTTTGTATGATTACATTCAAAAAGATGTAGAAAGGTACTTTTCTTTAGTAGATATTCGAAATATTAAACAACTGTAAAATTAATGTATTACCAAAGTGCATAAATGGTTTTTTATTTTTTATTTTTATTTTATTTTAAACAACACATTCTCTTGAAAAAACCTCCACCTCAGAAGTTTTATAAATCATTCTACAAAAGGGGGAAACCACCCCCTCACCCCCTCACCCCTTAAGAACTCAACAAATCATGCAGTTGGAAAGTATGAAAGAGATGAGCCCAATCCACTTTGGGCTGGTAAAGCTGAGTCTGTTAAAAAGATGCCAAAAATGGACTGAGCATTTAAGGTGGTACTCATGGGACCCATAGCCACAGACACATTGCCTCAGTCTTGGTAGAGTTTCACTCTCAATTGAAGAAAAGCAACAAAGTGGGCTTGGCTTGAGATGGCCCTTTGAAATGCAACAACACTTCTCAGAATACAGCCATCCTGACTTTCCCATTGACCTTTTCTTGATACCCCCCTATATTGATCATGTTTGTGAAATCTGGAGAATGCCAAAGTATGTTTTGAAAATGTCATGGTAGAAGCAGCAAAGGGGGAAAGAGAGAAAGAGAAAGAAGAAAGAAAAGCAAAGAAAGAAGGGTGTTGTGAAATGGGGCCTCAAAGGAAGGAGTAGAAGTAGAGAGGTGTGGGGTGCATGTTAGGTTTGGAAAGCGGCTCCCAAGTGGCATGTAACCTTTGCTTGTGTTGTTCCCAAAGCTGCTGGCTGGTGACTCCATCACATGTGCTGTATGCCCATCTGGCCCATGCCTGGCTCCCATGCCATATCCAACAGCGTTCATTCAATGGATGGATGAATAACTTGGAACTCCTCTAGAGTGTTGGCCCCTTGTTTTACTGGAAGCAATGCATGGCAATCAGGAACTAGGGTTTTCTCCCCCATCCAGCAGTCACAAATATAGTGGAGTGCCAGCCAAGCTCAGCCATGTGATGTCATTTGGGGGGAGGGGGGATGAGACAGAAAAGTGTGAGGAGGCAGCTGTTTTCTTTTTTTAGAATTATCACATCAGGCTGGGGCAGGAGGAGGTTGAACCTCTTTTCCAACATCTTCCTCCAGTTTTGTGCAAAGGAATAAGGGGAGAATGCAATCCTTGTCACAGAGTTGCTGCTGTTTTTACTTTTCTTCCTTTGCCCTTCTCTTCCAGCTGCTGTACTTTGCATTTGAGGGGATGGAGAAAAGGCCATGGAGCTTTTCCTCCCTCCTTGTCACTGAACAGGATCAGAAAGGTCCATGGGACACAGGTGGGTGGGTGGTGGAAGGGCTCACTGATAATTCAATTTCATATATATAAAAAAAAAAAAAGCAAACAAAACAAAACATAACAAAACAAACAAGCAAACAAACAAACAAACAAATGTATATGTATGTGTGTATGTGTGTGTAATCTGCAGGATAGGGGGGGAGGAGATCTGCAGGAATACTTAGCAACTTTATCTCCAGGGGGGAAATGGCTATTATTTAAAACTATATGTTTCCTTTCCATTATATGCTGCCTTGGATTGCTATTTTAGTTGTGGTTATGATATTAACAAACTTTAAATAGAATTAATATCTCGGTGAGTAAATGCCACACCAGGAAAATAGTGAACCAGCAGCGAAAAATGAAGGGCGGAAGTTGAGCATTATGCGGAAAAAAACTAGAATAGAAATTGCGTTTAAGGGGAGGGTGATGGGTCTTTCTAGGGAGAGAAGAGGGAGTTCATTCATTGCTGGAGTCCTCCGCCCGCGTGGGCCATGATGCCACTGAGTGGGATTGAAAGCGCAGGAATCTCTCAGAGCATCGAAAATATCATCCACCCAGTCCCAACAGACACGCGCTGAAGCTCCCCAAGCCCACGGATCTTTCTCTGAGGTCGCCCGCTTCAATGCCGATAGCACTTTGTTGCGACGGAATTCCGATGTGAGAGCGCCTCCTGGGCTGAAAAATCCATTCCCTAGCACATCACCTCCATAGTTGGTATTGCTGATGTTGCGCCTCTGCTCCCACGACCTGTTAGGATTTTCTTTCTGAGATCTCTATTATTCTCAGAAATCCATTTGAAGGGCATCGCTGGAATGCGTAGCGAGGGCAATAAAGGCATCCCCAATGGGACACTCTAAAAGACCCGTTACAAACATTTGACGTGGACATTTGCCTCACTCGTGGCCCGCTCACGGCAAACAGAGTCAGGGGCTCTCCAGCTGAGGCACGCCACATTTGGCATGGTAGGGAAGAGACACGCCAAAATCCCATCCTCTAATCATCATTCATGTCCCTTCTTTAATAAATGTCCCCCAGGGCTGGACTCGCCATGGGGCAAGACTCATTGTCTCCTTGCCTATGTACAGTGTTGACCAGTGGGACGTTCGCCTCGGACAAGGTTAGGTTCCACTGTGGGAACCACCACCCTAGCCCGACAGAGCGTCCATTTACGGGGGCATGGGTGCAGATGCTCTCGCACAACAATCGTGAATTTAAACCAACAAGATGTGATTCGAGACAAGTAAGAAGGGAGATATAAACAAGTGCACTGAATTTCAAATAACAGATCACATGTCTAACCTATCTAAACTAATTCAACATGTGCAATATAAATAAACACACCCATCATTCAATATTGGTGGAGCTTCCCAATTGAAGATGAAGGACCCCCATCGTTTGATAATCCTGAGCACCATGTGGAAGCGTTTCAGACGACACCTCCTTACAGAGGCTCCATGAATTGGTGGGAAATGCAGTGTTTTGTGAAATAGCCCTAAGTTACAACAACCAGTAACCAAAAACATGTAACTGGCCATTCGTCATCATGAACCACACAATGAGTAAGGGGTTTCTAGTGTAAAGGTAAAGCAAAGTCTGAGCTCAAACCAACATAGTATAGATAAGCTTACAGAAGAAGCTGCAGAGTAGTAATCTGGTGTGGGTAACCAGTGACCACAAAGTTTTCATTCAACCTGAAGGAGCTATCCTCGCAGCATGAATTGTTCATTAATCTACTGACAGCTGGTCACCAGAGTACAACTTGTTTATCAACTATGTCTGAGGTTCGAATGGAGCCTGACAATCGAATGCAGCAGAAGCATCCAGCATAATTCATTAAAACCAAAACAAATACAGTTACGACTTCTTGGCAAAACTCCCAAGGTGGAGCAAGAACAATAAACAAGGTAACTCGTGCTTTGGGACATAAATTGGCACAAGTCCACAAAGCAATCCAATTCACATAATAGCAGAATTTTACATTTCAAAGCACACCATGTTCTATCTCTTTCAACTGCACTAGATTTGCGAAAAGTCGACTGTTACCACAACCTATCTGTGTTCAAGTTGCTATTATGCAGAGTCTACTGAGAAAGAGTAATTTTGGAATTCGTGAATGCGTTGAAATGGACTTAGCACTCTGTATAACAAGGACAACGCTATCCCTCAAGATAAAAAGAACTTTGAGACTGCACAGAACTTCAACAAAATCATTTGCTAATTGACTTGGTGATCTTCCAACCAAGAAATCTGCTCTTATTACCTTTTCGAGTATGTTCACTTCTCCACATTCAAAAGAATGGTCTAGAGCCTCAAGGTGTCTAAATGGGCTGATGTAAAGGACTTGGTGTAAAAAGAAAAAGATAGGAGAATGTTAGAATGGATGAATAGAGCTAAGAAAAGCTGCTGACCCTAGCCGGGCGTTCTGAGCCGGGTAGCTTTTCCCCAGCCTTTCTTCCCTGGCTGCCTATTGCTGCAAGACCCTGAGACAAATACTCCCACTCCTCTTCCTGAATCTCTTCGATCTTGCTTTTCTTCAAAGCTGGCGGTTCCCGTCCTTCCATGACAGCCCTGCGTCGCTCTGCCCTGAAAGCCTCCTCTGCTGCCTTTTCAGCTTCAGCAAACTCTACCTGTGAACAAGATGGTGGGTTTTAAGGTTAAATCATGTGCCTTGTGACCGGGAGGTGAAGCATTAGATGAAGATATACGAGAAATCATGGAATATAGAAATGAATTCCAGTTTAACGTACCTCAACCATGTCTCGAGCAATATCGCGCGGATGGCCCTGATTCATCAGCTCAAGTTGGCGCCATGCAAACTTGCGAGCAGGGGGAGGATCGAAACTGTTCAACCTGCACAAAAGTAAAACGTTGCATCATATTTTGCATTAAGATGGTGGAAATTAAGTACCACTAACACTGTGAGTGCTCTGCACACCAAATATCAAGCAAGGTCTGAAATCTTGTTTGACACAAGCATACTCGACACGTGGCCCCCGCAAACCAAAGATAAAGGCTAAAAACCTACTCAAACGGTATGAACTTCGCCTCAGGATGGCGCGCATAGTAAGACTCCACCAGCCTATCTTCAGGTAGCACAATTTTGGGTGCCTTCTTGCATCGGGTCTTCTTCGGCTCAGGTGGTATTCTGCAACATTGCACATAACCTAGAGATTAAATACATAGTTGTCCTTCGCAGCTAGTTTAAATGGAGCACCACAGTCAAGCTGAGAGCAGCAGAAACTAACAAATTCTACTCAATTGGCAATAGGAACGGATCCATTTAACTCTTTTTTCAGACGATGCAAGTCATCTACTTTTTCAGCTATCCGTAAAGGAACCCCTGGCAGAAATTTAGCTGGAAAAGTAGATGGCTTGACCCTTAAAATACGCAGTAAATATCATGACAATAAGATCCACTGAAGATTAACTTGAGAAATCCTACCTACAATACATATTGTACCCTCACGACAAACGAGCAAAAGAGCTGCTTGCTATTCTCACTCAGACCTTTGTTACTAAACCCTAAACTCCTCAACAACGAAAGAAATGTCAATTCTCTGACAATTGATGGCCCAAACACCAAAGCTGCAACACCCTAAACCGTGCAATCCGATATGAGAATATGAAGCAAACAAGTCCATAAACCCTAAACCCTTGTCAGTAAAAAAATAAAATTAAACAAACCTACTACATGATCACTAATTTACGACTCAATCTTTAGCAAAAATCGGATCAATGTAACCTTTTGCTATTCAACGACCTAGAGCCCTAACCCGTGCTCAAAGGCAAAAGTAGCCGCGGCCCAATGCCTAACATGGACAAACAGTTCCGGCAAAATTCTCACGCTACGTATGTGCACTCTGGAATGAGAGGAAAATAAAATTTAAAATAAAAACCAAAAATCCATAACAAAAAAAACTACAAAAAAAACGAAGGAAGCCTGGGCGCAGTGTTTTAAACTCTCGGCACATAAACCCTAATGGCATCGGTCAAGTTCGTCGTGGACGGGCACCTCATGACAGCATCGAACCAGCGAGGCCTGGCAATAATTCCGCCCTTCATCAGCTTCCGCGTCTTCGAGAGCAAGTCTCCCTTCATGAACGACATGGCGTCCCCTAGGATGGCAATGATCCTCACAACTTGCTGTGAACACCTCGCGCACTTCTTCCATCAACTGCTCTTCATCCTCTGCGGAAGAAATGCTCGTGACCACCCCAAACGAAACCTCCGCAAAAACCTAGAGACAGTGAGCCTGTTTCTGAGCCAAAGAATGAGAAATGTTCATCCTGGGTAGAGTAGCGTGTCAGCTCAATTGGTTGATAGAAATTGAAAACCTCCTCCCTGTATTTTTGTCTTACTTCATACCTAACTTCTTTTAAAAAATATGTTGTGGTTTGATATTTGCTAAAATCATTATTACTGTTAAATGTGATGAAAGGTGAAGGTCTGTGGTGCTTTGTAGGTGTTGATACCTACATTTTGACATTTGCGTCTGTTACTCAAAATTATTTTGAACCCATTCTGCTCACAGAGAAAAGAAAGAAGAAAATCCAATTCAAGTTTTGTTCTATTTTGATTTTGATTTTTGATTTTCTGTTTTGAATTTACAAGAAGAGGTCTATTTCTTCAACAATAATTCTGGTCAAGGAGCTAATTAAATAGAGTATTTTTATTTTATTTTTATTTTGTGTATATATATAAATATAGGAAAATGTTTTATAGATCCAAACTTCTATTAAATCAGTCCATCCATCTTAACCATAATGAAAAAAAAGAATAACTTTTAGATTTATTTCTCCACTATTGGATCCATAACCAATAAAAACAAACCACATTCATTAAGAATACCATATTCTTCATCATAGGCATGTCAATTTAATAAAAGCCTAGATCTATTTAACATTCTCATATATTTAAAGATGCATATGAAAAGGAGATTGATTTGTTTGTTTTTAAAATTAAAAATATTAATACAATATATTAAAAATGTACTTCATAGTAACATATGTTAGTATTTCAATGATATACCATAATCAACTTATTATCAAGAATAAGATGTTATCCAATAAATGCATCAGTTTTAATTCAAAACTTTGAGATTTTGGACTTGACATTAAAAATATACAAAATATTTCTTTCAACTTAAAAAAGATATAAATTGCACTATTAATGTTATTTTACAAGATTTTATTTATATTTTAAAATTAACTAAAATATTTTTAATTTAGAAAAGAATAACAAAAAAGACTCTTTTAAAGATAATTTATTTAAGGGAATGTTAAATTAACCTAAGCTTTTATTAAATCAATCCACTTATCCTAACCATCATGAAAAAGAATGATATCTAGATTTGTTTTTCAACTACTAGATTTTTATGATAGGCATAGTTATCAACATAGCAATCACTGCAACTTTAATAGCAATGCTTATTGTTGTCAAGCTAAAAAGCTCTTCTATCATAGCTAGAAAATCTGTGAGGGTGCAATTGACTTCAAGTGTGTTAATTTTTGATTTGATTGATTTCAAAAGATTCTAATTTTCATTTAAAGTTATGTTTGTAATGAATAGAACAAAAATCTAGTCTAAAATCTATCAAATTTATGAAAGTATTAAATGTAAGTATTTAAGTAAATATCAAGTTATACTATCTTTTGGTCCTATGATCTACTTTTATATTATTTTATATATTGACTTATATTATTGTTAGATTTATTATCATATAGGCCTTTTCTTTGTCAACATTGAAGATGAGCTGATTCACTTTTCTATTGAAATAGCTTTTACATCTCTATTTTGATATCCTTTCATTCATACAACTTTTGTAAGTAATAGAGAATATGATGGTTTCTATAAGGTAACAATGTACTTTAGAAAAAGGTTGAAGCTGAAGCATTAAAGACATCAAGTTTGCAATTAATAGTGCAAGTTGAAACTAATGTGCATCTATTTTGTATTAAATTGTAGATAATTATATGGCACATGGATTTATTCATTATATTGGCCCTTGATCACATTGAATCATTTATAGATTGGAAGAAATTAGAGAGCCTTGGACCTACTTTCAAAATTGATGTTGACTACTTTTGAAATAGAAAATATCAATAATCAAGATATATCTACTATGCTTATAATACAATGAAAACTACTATAACTACAAAAAAAATATACATTCAATCCATATCCACCTTTATTACATTCATTCTTTTGACCTGCATTGCTTCACTACTATCATTCACCAAAAAAATAAAATTTCTTGAATTATTGCTATGAATTCTGATTTTTGTTTGTTTTTGTTTGTTTTTTTTTGTTTTTTGATTTTTGTTTTTTTAGGTAGTTCATAGGTTCTTTCAACCATCAATAGGATCCTATACCTAAGCATTAAGACCAACTTATTCATTGGTCATTGTTGAGGATTTTGTAATTTTTTTCAAATAAAACATTTGAAACACCATCAAAGATTATTCATACTTCTAAGAATATTACCAAATATTAGAAATTTCTTCGATTGTTGTGATACCAAATACATTATATCTCACCATCCATTCAACGAAGAAAATATTGTTCTTAAGAGTCTTTATATCTATTATGTCATCTTAAAAATTGTGATAATCTTAATATATTTTTTAGTAATTTGACAAATAATAGCTCTTAAGTTGAATATGTTAATTATTAATTTTTTAATTTTTTTAGTATCATAATTATACAAAAATCACAAATAAAATTAGAAAATAGAATTTAATCTTCACCATGCCTTATTTCTTTTATAAAAAATAATTACTTGACTCTTTATCTTGATTTCATAGGATGTTACTAATAAAAAAATATCAATCTTCTTTGTTGCGTATGAAAGATTCTTGTCTAGCTATCATGTGCATTTATTAAAAAAATATCCATGCCAATATACAAGATATTTCAATCTATTTCGATATTGTCTTAAGTCTAAGACTTCTTCAACCTCAAACTTTTGATTATTGTCTATTTTCATAGGAGGAGGTGGCATTTGTCTTCTTCATATGGTCTTCAAAAAACCTTTGTTTTATTCAAGATATTGAAGTTAAGAATGATAATAATAATTAAAGCAAAAATATGTTTATTGAATAGAAGATTTTATCATATTATTATAAGTAATATATTGAAAAAGATTTTTTAAAATCTTTATACAAATTAAGTCATTCTATCTAATATAATATCTTTTGAAAATCTATCATAGTGATGAATATTGCCAAAGAAAAGTTTAGTTGTTTCTTTACATGAAATAGATTTTATATATAATAAAAAATATGGCATCTTGATGAAATGATCTACTATTACAAATATAAACTTGAGATTAAAATATTTATCATAAAATCCATAGAAATAAAAGAATATGGTTTTTTTTATTATAAATAATGGTTGAAGAAGTCCATAATATCAATAATAATGAATATTTGATTTTAAATAAATATTAAATAAGTATTTAAAGTTTTTAATTATCTTTTTTATTTAAAGCTACTAAAAATATCTTCATTTTAATTCAAAAATCTTATTGTATCCAAAAGGTCTTACAATTAGAAAGTTGTGATAAATTTGAAGAGTATATAATTGTCAAGGATACAAACTAGAAGAAGATACATAAATTTGTGGAATTTGTGTTAAAAAAAAAGTGAAAAAATAGAAGAAAGTTTGTATATTCAAGGAAGAATTAGAGTGGCTATTGCCAAAGACTAGAAAATATAAGACTCTTGAAATTAGACTAAAAACAAGAAAGGAGTTGATAAGAGTAAAGAAGGCTTCATTCTTACCTCTATATATACTACTTAACTAAGAACTATGTGGCAACATGCTATAGAACTTCTAATATGCATCCAACTTGTAGGATACATGTCTAATTTGCAAGGCAAGTTTCCTAGGTGTGGGCCATATGTCCAACTTGTATTACAAGTGGTCAACATGTCGACACATAGCTTCTTTGTTGGCCAAGTTTTCAACCTACCAATCACCTATAGACATGTATAAAGGCAAAACAATGTCTATGAAGCTTTTAAGAAGCTTTCTATAAGATATTATCATATTTATTTACTTTGACTTACTTCTACCTATTCTTACTATCTAGATAATTATCAAAGTAAATATGTATGTCCGTGATATTATCCCCCCTTCTAGTGACGAGTTCTACAAAGAGCAGTGATTATATGTTGATGAAGTCCAAGATGTGCCAAACTGTATTTGTCATGTACTTTAATCTTTGTTCCCTTTGAAGGTAGTTGATAGGTCCCTTCAACCATTAATAATATCTCATACCAGGGCAAAAAGACCACCATAATATTTGATGATTATTGGGGCCTTTATAACTTCTTTTAAACAAAACATTAGTAATACCATCAAGAGTGGTTTCTACCTCCAAAAGTATTACTAAACATTGGGAGTCCCTTCTAAAGTTGTGGTATCAAATGTATTGTATCTTGCCATCTATTATCACATACATGTATTTAATGTAATTATTACCTATGTGATATGAATAAGTAGAAGTAGGTAAAAGTAGATAAATTTCATAATATCTTCTAGAGAAGCTTCTTAAAAGCATCATAGATGCTACTTTGACTTTACATATATTTATACTTGATTGGTAGGTTAGAAACTTGGTCAACAAGTTAACCACATGCCACACATGTTGGTAGCTTGTGGAATAAGCTAAGTATGTGGCACCTACATAGAAAATTTGCCTTGCAAGTTAAAATATGCATTGTGCAAAGTCAACATGTTTTTGGAGGTCCTATAGAATGTCACCACGTAGCTCTTAGGTAGATAGTATATATAGAGGCAAGAGTGAATCCTTCTTCACTCTTGTCAATTTCTTTCTTGCTTCTAGTCTAGTTTCAAGGATATCTAGTTTTCTTGTCTTTTGGCAATAGCCATTCCAATTTCTTTCTTAATATATATTTTTAATTATTTCTATTTTGTCATCTTTTTTTGGAAAAAGTCTCATTTATTTATTTATTTTTATTAAGTTTTTATCTTTGACATCTATTTAAAGAAGAACATATTATTCTTGAAGATCTTCATCTCAATTTTGCCATCTCAAAGGTTGTGATAGTCGCAATATCTTCTTTGGTAGCTCAGCAAATGATAGTTCTTGAGTTGAATCTATTGGTTTTTGGTTCTCCATCTCTTAAGTGCTAAAATATCCAAAGAAACAATAATACAAGATAGAATGAAATCTCCATAGGGCTTGCTTTGCTTTACAGCAAAGAATTTCTTGACTCTTCATCTTGATTTTGATAGATGTTGTTGATGAAAAGTTTTAACTTTGGCTGATGCATTTACTAGATTCCTAGATGGCTCCCATGTGAGTTCACTAATTTCATATCCACGCCAATGTACCAGATATTCTAACCTATTTTGGCACTGCTTTGAATCTAAGACTTCTTCCACCTCAAGTTCTTCATTATTATCCACTTCTATAGGAGGTGTGGCATTTGTCTCCTTCTTCATATATCCATTATCTTGTATGGCTTAAGTAAAGATACATAGAATACATAATGTATTTTCATACACTTTGGTAGATAAAATTGATAAGCAATTGGATTGATCTGTTCACAAATAGAAAATGGTCCAAACCTATAAAAATCTAGCTTTTCACAATAATGAATAGTTTTAATATTATGACAAAGTAATCATATCTTATCTCTCATATCGAATTGAGGTTGTTCCTTATGATAGACATCTATATTGGTTTTTTTTCATTCTTGAGTTTTTTTTAATTGTACTTTCATTGTTGTATGTAGCTCTGACAATCGATTTGCCACATCTTCTGCTATAAGATTATCAACTTTTAAAAAGTCAAAGTATCAAATCATAGATGATAATTGTAATTAATAAAAAAAGATGTTTGTTGAATAGAAGAATATACCAAATTATTATAAGTAAATTCTGCCAACGATAAAAGAATTGTCCAATTATCTAAAACTTGATTTTTTAATTCTGTTTGTCTATCATTTTGAAGGTGAAAAGCTGAAGATAGTTTTATATCCACCTTCAATATTTTGAAAAGAATTCTCCAAAATCTCAATAAAAACTATATTCCTCTGTTTGATATAATATCCTTTGATAATCCATGATAGCAATAGATGTTGTCAAAGAAGAGTTTAGCTATTTCTTTACATGTGATAGCTTTTATAGATGGTTCAAAATGTGCCATCTTAGTGAAACAATCTATAATCACGAATATAGAATCATATGAACTTGAAATTAGAAGATCCGTGATAAAATCCATAGAAACAGAAGACCATGATTGTTTTGGTATAAGTAATGGTTGGAAGAGTCTATAAGATTGATGATAAGGAGTTTTTGAGCTTGAACAAATATCACATGTATGTACAAATTTTTTAACTACCTTCTATATTTGAGGCCACTAAAAATCTCTAGATATAAACTCCAAAGTCTTATTATATCCAAAATATCCTACTATAGAGAAATTGTGATGAACTTCAAGAGGACATAATTGTGTTTCTCTTTTTGAAACATATAAGCATTCTTTGAAATAAAATAGGTTCTCTTTAAATTCAAACTTAGAAGTATCTTTAGACTTAGAAGAATTATTTTTAATATCATGAACAAGAAGGTTTGAGAACATACTTGCTTAGATTTTCTTTAAAAAAAGTCAAATCAATAGTCAATGTTGATTTCATTGCTCGGAGATGAAATTGTTTTTACTTTAATAAAATTATCTTTTGTTGGTCAAAAGCTACTTCTCCTTCTTTTGGTATAAAATAATAATGTTTAAAAAAGGTATTAAATAAATCTTATAGTTTTCTTGGCCAATGAGTGATATTGAACTCGAATCTTAACAAAGACATGCTCCAACGAGCTTAGCGATAATTGTGTACTAACATGAAATACTTGAGGTTCTTGTGATCTATATATATGATGAGTAGATTTAAAGGGCCTTCTAAATAATGATGCCATTCTTGAAAAGAATCTACAATTGTAAAAAATTTCTTGTCGTGGATCTCATAATTAATCTTGGCTACTCAAAATTTTCTTGAATGATAAGCCATTGGATGAAGTTTGTCATGTGCTCTTATATAAAATAAGATTGTACTTAAGGCAAAGTCAGATGCATGTGTCTCTATAAAAAATACTTTAGAAAAGTTGATGCGATGCAAGATTGGTATAGAAATAAAAGCTTTTTTCAAAACTTCAAATGATGCTTCTACTTCTTTATTCCACTCGAGCTTGTCTTTATAAGTTAAGTATATAAGTGGTACTACAACTTGAGGAAAGTTCTTCATAAAGATCTGATAGTAATTAGCAAATTCTAAAAAGTATTGTACATCTCTTATTATTTTTAGAATCTTTTAGTCCATATTTATGTGAATGTTTTTAGAATCCATAATTAGACCATTGTTTGAAATGATGTATCTTAAGAATTCAACTTGAGTAGTATAGAATACATACTTTTCCATCTTCACTTACAATCATGCATCTCTTAGATTTTGTAACATATGAAAAATATGAACTTCATATTCTTCTGCATTCTTAGAGTAGATTAAAATATCATCTAAGTAATAGACAATAAAATCATATAGAAATTCATAAAAAATATCATTCATAAGATGTTGAAAAGTAGCTGGTGCATTCGTGAATCCAAAAGGCATGACATTATATTCAAAGTATCCATACCTTGTTCAAAATACAATCTTCCATTCATCTCCTTCTTTAATGCGGATCAGATTGTATGCTCTTCATAGATCTATTTTTGTATAGATCTTAGCTTGATTTAATTAATCAAGAAGTCTAGATATTAAAGGTAGAGGATATCTATTCTTGATGGTAATCTTGTTGACTCCTTGATAATCTATGCACATTTGCAATGATCTATCTTATTTCTTCACAAATAAGATAAGAGCTCATGTAGGAAATTTTGAATGGTATATGAAATTCTTGGCCAAGTTTTCATCAATGTATTTCTTGAGTTGAGCCAACTGTCACGGACATACTCATAATTACATATACAAATATATAGAAGTAAGTAAAAGTAGGTAAAAGTAAGTTAATTCTATAGTATTTGATATGGAAGCTTCCTAGAAGCTTCATAGATACTACTTTGACTTCATAGATGTCTTTAATTGACTTTTTGGATTAGAAACGCGGTTAACAAGTTGGCCATATCCCACACATGTTGTTAGCTTGAAGACCAAGCTAACTATGTGGCCCACACGTAAAAAAACTTATCTTGTAAATCAAGGCATGTGTCCTACAAAGTCAACACATATTGGAGGTCCTATAGAATATCGCCACATAGCCCTTAGTTATATAGTATATATAGAGACAAGAGTGAAGCCTTCTTCACTCTTGTCAACTCCTTTCTTGGTTCCAGTCTAGTTTCAAGGGTCTCTAGTTTCTTTGTCTTTTGGCAATAGCCATTTCAGTTTCTCTTTCAATATATATACTTATTTATTTATATTTTATTACCTTTCTTTTAATAAAGGCTCACTTGTCTAAATTTCTTTTTCATCGAGTTCTTGTCCCTGACAGATTGACAAAAGTACACCTATAATATCAGAGCTTTGTCTAATCTTGATTTAGAATGGATTACCTCTTTTTCTTGATAAGATATAAACATATTAGAAGTTGTGGATTACCTTCTTTTGAACTGATATTGTTGTTAGTATTTTCTTCATTCTCAAGTCCTCTCTTCTATTTGTCTTCAGTGATATTAGATATCTTCTCTTTTTTAAGTATTATCATGGCAAAACTTGTTGAAATGAAGAGTGCAATAGCACAAATGCAAGAGCAATTGAGGGAGTTAATGCTTGTAATGCATCAACTCAATTTATCACCACAAGGAGTAACAAGATTTGCAAGAAGTGAAGATATAGAAATGGTTGGAGCTCCTTCAACATATGTACCAAATCATGTCCTTTCTCCTATGGTGGAACACCCTTTCAGTGTTAGAAAACCAAGAATTGTCCTATCCGAGAAGTTTGATGGCACCAAATCTAAGTTTTGAGGATTTATCAATGAAGTGCAACTTCTGATTGAACTTCAACCCCAAAGCTATCCAACTCCAAGATTGCAAGTTAGATTCACTGGTATGCTTCTTTCAAATTCAGCACTATTGTGGTTTTCATTTTTTCTTGAATGATAAGATCCAATATTGGATAATCTAGAGGCTTTTCTAGTAGAGTTTCGATCCATGTATGGAAAATATGATGCAATTCATGTTGCAACCAATAAGATCCATATTTTATGACAAGGTAATCGATCAGTAACATTATATGCTTTACAATTTTGACAACTTGTAACTAATATCAAGTGGGATGATGCTGCACTTATTAGCCAATTTTTCTATAGATTACAATATGAGGTAAAAAAATTAATGCTCAACTTACCTGATCCTCAAACATTGAGTCAAGCAATTGACTTTGCTGTGAAGTGCGACAATCGTCTTTTTGAATTTCGATCTGAGAACCGTATAAGTGGACCTCAATGTTACTATAATTCAATGGCAACATCAACACCTCTTCAACACATAGATTCGAAAGTAGAAGATATGCAAATTGATGCAGTACATTTCAAACCTCTTACTGAGCAAGAAAAGACTCGTCGTCGTCAAGAAGGATTATATTTATATTGTGGAGAATCAAAACACACTGCTCAACATTCTCCAAAGAAACAATGCAACTACAAAATGAGGAGTATGGCTATGAAAGAAGATAATATGTTGGAAAACGAGTTTGTCCAGCTACAATATGGACCGTGCGACTGGAACCTTGTACAATATCTAGTAAAGGTCCTATTCTCTCCTCAGAGCCCTCTCCTTGTTTTACATTAAATGTTATTTTAGGACCTAAACATTACAAAGCCTCTGCCTTGTTAGATTCAAGAGCCTTAATGTATTTCTTAGATGAAGAATTTACCAAAAGACATAACATAACTTTAATAAAGAAAACTAAACCTGTTCATGTAGAAGTCATAGATGGTCGTCCATTATCTTCTGGAGATATTATTCACAAAATCCTTCTTATAGAAGTAATAATCAATGGTCATAATAGCTTTGTAGTATTTAATATCATTAGATCTCCCTCTAATCTAGTCATTTTAGGTTTATTGTGGTTAGAAAAATATAACCGTCAAATAGATTGGATTTTCCAAACTCTTACTTTCTCTAAAAGTATAACTAACAGTGCAGTTAATCAAGTAGAGAATCATAAGTTCAGTTCAATTAAACTCGTATTTATAGGAATAAAAGCTTTCTTGCATGCTGCTATGAAAGAATCACCATATATTATTTATGCCACACCTGTTTCTACTGGTGGAAAGACTTCAAGTGGCATTCCAAGTCAATATCAAGAATTTCAAGATATATTCAAAAAAAAGAACGCGGATACACTCCCAGAACATCGTTCCTATGATTGCTCAATTGACCTTCAAGAAGGAGCACAATCGCTATTCAGACCAATCTATAGTTTATCACAAAATGAGTTGACTGAACTCAAGGAGTATATTGAAGAAAATCTAGCCAAGAATTTCATATGCCAATCTAAATCTTTGGCAGGAGCTCCAATTCTATTTGTGAAGAAAAAAGATAGATCATTGCGAATGTGTGTTGATTATCGATGACTCAACAAGATTACCATCAAGAATAGGTATCTAATACCTTTAATATCTAGACTTCTTAATCAGCTGAATCAAACTAAGATCTATACAAAAATAGATCTCTGGGGAGCATACAATCTAATACGCATCAAAGAAGGAGATGAATAGAAGACTGCATTTCAAACTAGGTATGGACATTTTGAATACAACGTCATGCCTTTTGGACTTACAAATGCACCAATAGCTTTTCAACATCTAATGAATGATATTTTTTGAGAGTTTTTGGATGATTTTGTGGTCTGTTATCTAGAAGACATCTTGATCTATTCTAAGAATCCAGAAGAACATAAACTTCATGTTTGTCGTGTGTTACAAAAATTAAGAGATGCATGTGTAGAATAGATATTAATTCGTTTTTAAAAGATATTAGTAAAATATATTAATAGTCCATATAATAGGAAATTTAGGAAGATGGATGAGTGATTTAGTTATTAAAAGTAATTAATTATAAAATTATGGTTAGAATTTGGAGAATCAGGGAAAAGTATATAGGAGTTGTAGAAGTTAATTAAGGTGCCATTGCTATGATAGTTGTGAGCCGGAGTAAGCTTGGTGCTACCTCTTTTCTTTTGTTTGTTATTTTCTTTGAATAAGAGGATTGAGAGTTTTTGAATATTGTGAAGTGAATTATGGAATGGAAATGTGATTGGTATTATTTAAAAAAAAAAAAGATTGAATGCTGAAATCTAATTGTAGTTCAGTAGAGAGAATGAGTCTGTGTTTGTGTGAAACACCGTAATGTGAATGGCAGTTCTATGTGAAGAATTCCAGTGATTGGAATGAGGGTAATTGTGTGCTCAAAGTTGTGAGGGCGCAGTATTACAGTTGGAGGTTATGAGGGTGAATATATTGGTGGAAATAGCAGTTATTGATATGATTGAATTGCTATAAAGAAGAGACCAATAAGGTAAAGAAGGAGATTATAGTTTCCTTGTGTGTTCAGATATTGGAAATAGAGACAATACATTCAGGAGATAATTGATTGTATGATCCTAACGTGAATGCTTAAGCAACTAGTCATTCTCCGTGTTCGAATCCCCCTATACGGGTTTATTTCCATTAGATTAATTTGAAATAAGTAAAATGAGCAATCACAGCATGACTCTAAGTCAAGATAAAAAAGTGTATATTCCACACTACTTAAGTTGATTTCTTAGGTTATATCATTTCAAATGATGGACTTATGATAGATCCTAAAAAAGTTCAAACTATTATAGATTGGAAGATCCTAAAAACAGTAAGAGATTTCGAATGCTTTTTGGGATTCGCCAACTACTATCGGATCTTCATCAAAGACTTCTCTCGAGTTGCAGCACTACTTACACGTTTGACTTGTAAAGACAAACTCCAATGGAATCAAGAAGTGGAAGTTGCTTTTGAATCTTTGAAGACAACGTTTGTTTCTACACGAATCTTGTATCGTGTTGATTTTTCCAAAGCATTCTTTATGGAAACAGATACATCAAATTTTGCTCCAGATGCGATTTTGTCACAAATGGAAACAGATGACAAACTTCATCTAGTAGTCTTTCATTCAAGAAAATTTTCAGTAGCAGAAATCAATTATGAGATCCATGACAAAGAACTTCTTGCAATTGTGGATTCTTTTCAAGAATGGCATCATTATCTAGAAGGCGCTTCTAATCCAATCACCGTGTATATGGATCATAAGAACCTCAAGTATTTCATGTCAGTACATGTATTAAATCGTCGTCAAGCTTGTTGGAGCATGTCTTTATGAAGATTCAAGTTCATCATCACTTATCGGCTAGGAAAACAACAAAGTTTGTTTGATGCCTTGTCTAGATATTCTTATCTTGTTCCAAAAGAAGGAGATGCAGCTTTTGAGCAACAAAGAACGGTTCTCTTGAAGCCGGAGCAATTTCATCTTCGAGCAATAAAATCAACATTGACTGTTGATTTAATTTTTATCAAGTAAGTTTAGTTAAGTATGTCTTCAGATCCTCTTGTTGATGATATCAAGAATAATTCTTCTAAATCTCATGATCTCTCTAAATTCGAGTTCAAGAATAACCTACTCTATTTTGAAGGATGCCTATATGTTCCAAAAGGAGAAACACGTTTACGTATTCTTCAAGCTCGTCATGACTTTCCAATAGGAAGACATTTTGGATATAATAAAACTTTGGAGCTGATATCTAGGGATTTTTGGTGGCCTCAAATGTGGAAGGTAGTCAAAGATTTTGTACAATCATGTGATGTTTGCTCAAGATCAAAAACTCCTCGTCATCAACCTTTTGGACTTCTTCAGCCATTATCCATTCCAGAACAACCATGGTCTTTTGTTTCTATGGACTTCATCATGGATCTTCTAATCTCAGGTTCTTATGACTCTATATTCGTGATAGTAGATCGTTTTACCAAGATGGCACATTTTGTACTATGTACAAAATCTATCACAGGTGAAGAAACAGCTAAGCTTTTTTTTGACAATATCTATCGTTGTCATGGATTATCCAAGGATATTATATCAGATAGAGAAACTCAATTTGTATCAAGATTTTGACAAATTCTTTTCAAGATTCTTAAAGTAGATATAAAACTATCTTCAACATTTTATCTTCAAACTGATGGACAAACGGAGCATGTTAATCGAGTTTTGGAGCAATATTTAAGATGTACCATCAACTACCAACAAGATGATTGGAAAACTCTTTTGCTATTGGCAGAGTTTGCTTACAATAATACAGTACATTCTTCTACAAAATAAACACCTTTCTTTGTTAATTATGGTTATCATCCACGACTTGATACTTTTGACTTTTCAAAAGTTGATAATCCTACTGCAAAAGATTTGGCGATTTATTTATCAGAGTTACATGCAACGATGAAGGCATAGTTAAAAGAGGCTCATGAATAACAAAATGTCAATGTGGATGTCTATCAAAAAGAACAACCACCATTCTACTTGGATAATAAGGTATGGCTACTTCATCACAATATCAAGACCACTTGTCCTTGTGACAAGTTGGACTATCGAAGGCTGGCACCATTTTCTATTTCTGCACAAATCAATCTAGTTGCATATCGTTTACATCTATCAGAGTCAATGAAAATCCATCCAGTATTCCACGTGTCTCTTCTTGAACCATACAAGACAATGGACATACCAAAAAGACGACAAGCTCTACCTCCTCCTATAGAAGTGAAAAATAATGAAGAGTTTGAAGTAGAAGAAGTCTTAGATTCAAAGCGGCGTCAAAATAAATTAGAATATCTTATCCATTGGCATGGATAAAATATTAGTGAACGCACATGGGAGCTAGTAAAGAATCTTACAAATGTTGCAAAGGCGGTGGAGGCTTTTCATCAACGACATCCATCAAAATCAAGATGAAAATCTTCTTTATAAAAGAAACAAAATCTAGACAAGATAACTATTCTACTTTCAATCCTTCTTTATAGCTTCTTTGTAGTTGTGACGCTCAAGAGATGGAGAACCAACAACCAGCAAATTCGACTCAAGAGCCTTCATTTGCTGATGTTTTGGATGAGACATTATGATTGTCACAACCTTCAAGATGACACAATTGAGATGAAGATCTTCAAGAACGACATATTCTTCCTCGAATAGATGGTGAGATACAATGCATTTAGTATCATGACTTAAGATGGGACTCCTGGTGTTTGGTGATTTTGATAGAGGTAGGAACAACTCCTGATGGTATTTCAAATGTTCTATTCGAAGGAAGTTATGAAGGCCTCAACAATGATCAAATAATTGGGTGGTCTTTCCACTGTGGTATGGGATACTACTGATGGTTGAGAGGCCCTATCAATCATCTTCGAAGAGAATAAAGATCAAAGTATGTGGCAAATACAATTTATCGCATCATAGATTTCCTCAACATATGATGAACACTCCTCATGGAACTCGTCCCTAGAAGGAGGGGTAATGACATGGACATACTCATAATTACATATTCAAATATGTAGAAGTAACACATATTGGAGGTCCTATAGAATGTTGCCACGTAATCCCTAATTAGATAGTATGTATAGAGACAAGAGTGAAGTCTTCTTTACTCTTGTCAACTCCTTTCTTGGTTCTTGTCTAATTTCAAGGATTTCTAGTTTCTTTGTCTTTTGGCAATAGTCATTCCAATTTCTCTTTCAATATATATACTTGTTTATTTATATTTTGTTACCTTTCTTTTAGTGAAGGCTCACTTGTCTGAATTACCTTTTCATCGATTTCTTGTCCTTAACACCAACTCATTTTGTGATAAACTATAGATTGGATCAAATAGTTAAGTTCCTTCTTTAAGATCGATTGAACAATCATATAGAAAATGCTTCAGGAAAATATCTGCATTCTTCTTTTCAAAAATATCTTGAAAATCTTGATATTGATTTGGAATTTTACTTAAAATCTTTCCATCATTTAAAATAGGCGTGGCTTAAATAAAAAAAGACAATCCTTCTTTTACAATATGCAAAAAAACTTTTGCACCTACAAGTACAACTTTGGCTACACTAGACTCATGGCTTTTTATTGGATTAAAAAAACTCTTAATGATGTTTGAATCAAAGTCAAATTTATAAGAAATCCAATCCATCACAAGATTATATTTTTCTAGCCATGATAAACCTAAAATAACTAGATTAGAGGGAGATCTAATTATATTAAAAATTATGCAACTATTATGACCATTTATTATTACATCTTTACAAAGTATTTCATGAGTAATATCTTTAGAAGATAATAGATGACCATCTATGACTTCTACATGTACGGGTTTAATTTTTCATATTAATTATTTATTATGTCTTGTAAGAAATTCTTTATCTAAAAAATAAGGTGAGGTGCTTGATTCTATTAAAGCATAGGCTTTGTGATTATTACATCTTGAACGCACATCTATTGTAAAACAAGGAGAGGATTTTGAGGAAAGAATAGGACCTTTATTAGGAATTGTACAAGATTCTAGCCACACAATCCCTATTATACCTAGAAAAATTTAATTTTTGACATGTTTTCATCTTTGACAACAAAACTCTTCATTTTGTAGTTGTGTCATTTCTTTGGATAATATTGAATACTAAGCTTAGCTTCTCTACAATATAAACATAGTTTTTTTTTACGATGATAAATCTTTTCTTATTTGGTAAGAAGTTTAAAACATACTACATCAATTTTTATGCCTTTTACTTCCAAATGTTTAGATTGAAAAGTCATTGATGTTGTCATTGAATTATAATGACGTTGAGGTTTCATTGTGCAATTCTTAAATCAAAGTTTAAAAATTTGATTATCACATTTCACAGAAAAGTCAATTGCTTGAGTCAATATTTGAGGATTATGTAAATTGAGCATCAATTTTTTTACTTAAAATTTTAATCTTTAGAGAAATTGGCTGATGAGTGCTGCATCATTCCACTTAATATCTGTCATTAATTGTTAAAATTGTATAATGTCACTGATAGATTACCTTATCGCAAGATACAAATCTTGTTGGTTGCAACACAGATTGCATCATATTTTCCATACATAGATCAAAACTCTACTAAAAATGCTTTTAAATTATCTAATATTGGATCACATCATTTAAGAAATGATGAAAACTATGATAAAGCAGAATGTGAAAGTAATGTTCTAATAAACCTGACTTGTGATTCTTGAGTTGGATAACTTTGAGGTTGTAATTTAATCACTACTTATATGTGATTGATGAATCTTCAAAACTTAGATCTTGTACCATCAAACTTCTTAAGCAATCTAATTTTTGGTTCTTTGAAACTTGAATGATGTTTTGTTGTAGGAGCAGTAGTATGGCTTGATGTAGATATTGAAGCAATTCCAATCATTTCTATATCTTCATTACCTGATAATCTTGTTGCTCTTTGTGGTGGTAGACTGAATTGATGCATTACAAGCATTAACTCTCTCATTTGCTCTTGCATTTGAGTGATTGTACTCTTCACTTTAGGAAGCTCTGCCATGTTAGCACAATAAAAAGAAAAGTATCTATTCTCATAGAATACAATATTCAAGAATCAAGAAAAAAAACTTTTAAAAATAATATTAGTTTAGAAGAAGGTAATTTGTAACTTCTAATATGTTTATGTCTTATCAAGAAAAATGGATAATCCACTCTTAATCAAGGAATGACAAAGCTCTGATATTATATGTATACTCTTGTCAATTTGTCAAAGTCACAAACTAAAAGAAGATACATAAATTCGTGGAATTTGTGTTAAAAGAAAAGTGACAAAATAGAAGAAAGTTTGTATATTCAAGGAAGAATTAGGATGGCTATTGCCAAAGACTAGAAAACATAAGACTCTTGAAACTAAACTAAAAGTAAGAAAGAAATTAACAAGAGTGAAGAAGGCCTCACTCTTGCCTCTATATATACTATTTAACTAAGAACTATGTGGCGATATGCTATTGAACCTCTAATACGCATCCAACTTGCAAGACACATGTCTAATTTGTAAGGCAAGTTTCTTAGGTGTTCGCCATATGTCCAACTTGTATTACAAGTGGTTAACATGTCAACACATGGCTTCTTTGTTGGCCAAGTTTTCAACCTACCAATCACCTATAGATATGTATAAAGGCAAAGTAGCATCTATGAAGCTTTTAAGAAGCTTTCTACAAGATATTATCATATTTATTTACTTTGACTTACTTCTATCTATTTAAAAGCAAAGCTGCATCTATGAAGCTTCTAAAAAGCTTTCTATAAGATATTATCATATTTATTTATTTTGACTTACTTCTATCTATTTTTATTATCTAGATAATTATGAAGGTAAATATGTATGTCCGTGACAATAATTGTACTTGATTTTTTAGAACATATAAGTATTATTTAAAATAAAACAGATTATTTTAAAACTTGAACTTTGAAGTATTATAAGATTTAGATAGATTAAATTTATTATTATGAATAAGAAGATTTGAGAATATACTTGATTGAACTTACTTAAAAAAAGTTGAATTGACAATTAATGTTGATTTTATTGTTCAAAGATAAAATTGCTTCGAATTCAAAAGAATTATTTATTATTAATCCAAAGCTACATTTTTTTTTAATATAAGATAAGAACATCTAATAAAAAAGCTTTACAAACCTTATTGTTTTTCTAAGTAATATGTAATCTTGAATTCAAATCTTGATAAAAACATACTCTAACAAACTTGATAGTAATTTAAAATACATATTAATATGAAATAGTAGATGTATTTTTTGATTTATATATATGGTGATTGAAACATGATGAAATTCTTTGAAAGATCTAAAATTCTTTCAGTCTATAGCAGTAAAAATTCTATTACAAAGTAGGAAAAAATAAACTAAAAAAAAATTGAAAAAAATTAAATAGAATAGAACATGAAAGATAAAATAAAGTAAAATAAAATAGAATAAAAAATAAAAATAAAAAAATAAAAACAAATTTTATTGAAAAAAAGGAATCAAAACCATACTTGATTGAATGCCTCAAATGGCTTCAATCAGTCCTATTTATATTTCGTTCAACAATCTTAGAACTTTTTAAAATATCCCTAATAGCAAACTTTATTTTGATAATTATCTTTTTAGAAGATTCTAGAGGTAGATCCCACCTTGATAATTGCCTTTAATTCTTCTATGATATTCTATGGTGGATTCCACATAGACCACGAATTTAACTCTAATTCTAAAAATTTCTAAAAACTTCCTAAAAATGGCCTCAATTACCTTGATTTATGTGCTAATGATATAATTATCTTATCCATGCCCTATTATAGTTAATTCTCCTCTATTAATACAAAATATCCTCATTTTACTCCCAATGGTATCTTTAGATTGTTTCTTGACAATAGGTGAGGTTGTGTATAAGTTTCCATGTTGCATTGTAGATAAAATAGTCTTTTTAGAGGGCCTTATATTGAAGTTACAAATATCCATTGCCACAACAAAGGTAGCAATGCTCCAAAAAGCTATCTACTTCATATTCTTATTAATCATAAATTACAACTGATGGTAGTAGTAGTTGGTGTTAGTTTGAGAAGTGCCTTGGTTTAGTATGAAACTCCTTGAGCTACAAAATAAGGAAGATCAAATAGATTCAAATATGTGGCAAAAGCTTGAAGTGGTATGCAACATCAAAAATCAATGTAGAAATGTAGAAAGGTCCAAGCCATTGATGTACTAACTTATAGACTTAGATTGATGTAGGAAGTGAAAATTTGGCATTAGAGAATAATACTTGGTTATCTTCTCGAAAGGTCTTATATTGCTGGTGGTTATTTGCATACTACTTTTATTCATTCTATGCAATAAAGAAGTGGTATCGTACTTCTTACAAGGCAATTGTAAGCTATTCTATAAAGTCTTTTGTTGTTAGGTTGTTAATGTTGATAGGATAATAGAGAGTTACTAGCATAATCACATGCTGACTGATATTAAAGAAGAATGGTGAATAACTGATATTTGCTTAAATACTATTATTATAAGGAAACTCCAAGAATGTCAAAGATTTATCTTAGTCATTATGGTGAACCACCACAAATACTTATAGCATATCTTCTAAGATCTAGTTTGCATACTTTATTTGTTTATTTTCTTGAAGATAAAAGGCTATAGACATGACAAGTCATGAACGTAATAGTTTGAATATGATCTATTAAAAACTCCCTGTAAAGCATAGATTTCAATTTGAAATAATGACACAAAGTAATCTATGGTAATGAAAGATAGTATAAAAGAAGATCCATGCAAGTATTGAAGTATCAATATCAATTCATACCATAGTCAAGTGAAGTTACTTCGAGAATCAATCTACAAAGATAACAAGCATAGTAAGATTATAAGGCATCTGTGACAAATACATAATGAGGTCCATTGTCACTTTCTCTTAACGTACTATAGATAGTGGAATTGGCTGCAATAGTTGAAGGGATGTTGGATTGTGTCCTTTATTATATTGACATGACTTACAAGAGCACACAAAAAGTCAAATTTCTCAATCCAAATCTATTCAAAATTATGTCTTTGAAATTTATTCTAAAGCCTTTTCATGCCCTAGATGCTTAATTATTAGAATGTTGTATCCCTCTTAAAGTATGCACATCTAACGTATAGCATCATCTGATATATAAATCTGCTTTTTAAAATAGAACAAGCCATCACTAAGATTATAATCTTAATAGTATATATTATTAAGCTTAAATTGAGTGCTAAATATCTTAAAATAAACATCTCAATGCATAGCTTTCTTCCATTTTGTCCCTTTGGTTAGGTTTGAAATGATACTACTAATGGTAGCAATTTCTACCTTGTTCTTTGATTCGGCCTTCAAGTTTGATTCCTACCATAAATTATCCGATATAGTATATTGTGCTATTCCTTGTACTTAAGCTGAATGTCAAAAAGTTGCAATTTTTCTTTTTAATGATGATGTCATGATTTCATATTTTTCAAATACAAATCGTGTAGCAAAGATTGATGGTCATTCTAAACAATCACTAGTTTTTCCAACAAATAGTATCACCATACTTTTTTTGGCATATACAATTGCTAATTGTTCTCAATCATGTGCAAAGTAATTATGTTTTATCCTTTTAAGCTTACATGATTCATATACCATGAGTTGAAGGCCTCAACCAAAGTCTTATTGAAAAACCACTCCAATAGAAAATTTAGAAGCATCATTGTCAAGAGTATAAAGAAGGTTGAGATCATATGGATAAAATATTGGAATAGTAATGAGTGCCTCCTTCAACTTATCAAAGTTGCTTTGCTGCTCTGGTTTTCATTCAAATAGGAGATCCTTCTTCAATAGATTATCAATGAGATAATAATGTGTACAAATCGCTAAAAAAATTGGTAATAATATCCACCAAGATCCAACAATGGGTGGACTTTAAAAGCATCCTTGTGGGTTGGCCAATCTTCCATTGCTTTCACTTTAACTTGCTCCATGTGCATGTCCTTGTAGGATACTACTTGCATTAAAAAGATGACCTTTCACTTCCAAAGTTCACTCTTTGATTGCTTATAATAGAAGTGACTATCTTGTAGCTCGTGCAATACTTCTCGTAGGTATTGCTAATGTTCTGTAGGATTTTTAGTATAAACTAGAATATCATCAATGAAGACAATTACATATTTATCCAAAAGGTTCTAAAGTACTCTTTTTATATGATCCATGAAGGAGGCTAAAGCATTGGTGAGGCCAAAAGGTAAAATAAGTCATTCAAAATGTTCTTTGTGCATATAGAATGCCATCTTTTTTCATATCCTTCTTTGCAATAGGTATTTGTTAAAACTCACTATGAAAGTCCAATTTGCTAAAGATAATTGTACCTCAAAGTTGCCCAAAAAGATCATCCATGCATAGAAGTGGATATGCATTTTTAATAGTTTGCTTATTGAGGCCTTGACAATCAATGCAAAGTTGGAGTCTACCATCCTTCTTTAGTATAAAGAATATATGTGCTTCCTATAACAACATACTTTTTTGAATAAGGTCTTTTTCAAAGAATTCCTCCAATATCTTTTAGAGCACTTCAAGTTTATTTGGTGCTATAAGATAAATTGGTCAACTAATCAATTTGGCTTTAGGTAATTATTCTATTTGAAAAGAGGTATCACAATTAGATGGCACACTACTATGTAAGTCAATTGGAAATACATTTCAATATTCACATATGAATTGTTTTGCCTATTTTGCTCCTTTGATTGTCTTTTCTACCATTGAAGCAAGATTTGAAACTACTATATATACCAATTGATTATATTATATTTTCTTCTTTATAAAGATCATTCATATAAATAAGCTTTTATCTGTAAATTATTTTGTTACCTCACTCAATGCAAAGGCACAAAGAATCACCTTATGTCCATTGTCTTTAAAGGAGATTGTCCTTGCTAGTTAATCAACTTGCTTGTTTTCCACCTCTAGCTATATTATACAAAGGATAATATCAAATTTGAGTTTTTTTTTATCTTGAACTTCTTTTTCAAGGCATATGTGTTATTCAACCTCAAGATTTCTTTTTTACATATTTACTTAATACATTTTCTTGGTCATCAATTAGGTATATATTTCTTCTTTTGATCACTTTGATTTTAATTCTAAGTCAGTCAGCAATCTCAATTGAGATATAATTTTTTGTAGAAGTGCAATCTATAAGTACTTAATATAATTGTCATTTTAATTGATCTAATAGACATATTAGTTGATCCTTCTAATAGTTGTCCGAGGTCATGCAATTTGTCTTTGAGAGATAATAGCTATCCCTAGTACTAACCATTGATGCTTTTACTAAGGAGCCTCGTTTCCTTACTCCACTTTTTTATCATCTTGGTGAACATAGAGATTGTGAATCTATCTTGATTTGTTGATATCTAAATTTAGATATTTTAGACAATCTCTAATCTGATGGCTTGGCTTTCAACAATAAAAATATAATCTCTTTTGTGCCAATATTTGTTGTCTCTATGGTATCAATGGCCCTTACAAGGCATCAATATCCATTAGTATTGATTGTTTTGCCATAATATTGGATAGTGGCATATGATTTTGTCATAAAAGTTGTACTCTATAATTTTTAAATCTATAGCATTAGCCCTCTTTGCAATCCTAATTGCCTCTTCAAATATTGGCAGATCTCTTAATTCTTCTTCTTGCTGAATCATAGGTTTCAGCCTTTGTATAAATCAATCTATTATCTTTTCCTCTAAAATATTACTAATTTAGAGACATAATATTTAAATTGAGAGATATAATCTTGTATTAATTTAGATTATATAAGATTAACCAATTAATTGCATACTAACTTTTTTATATTGATGGACCAAAATTGATTCCTAAATTTGATCTCAAATTCCTTCCAATTATAAAATCTACCTTGAGCTCCATAGTTTTGACTTTGATGTGGATATCAAATAATTGTCACATCTCTCAAATAGATAACTATATACTTAATTCATTGAGTGGTGCTTATCTCAAATAATTAAAAGTATTTTTGCATGCTGAAGAGTCATTGGTATACATCTTCTTGCCTTGAAGTTTCAAAATATGTTTTGGACTTACTTAATTTTAGCCTAATAGATGTCAACTTTCTTGCCCTAGAAGCTTCTATTTTTAAAGTATCTATTTGGTCTACAAGATGTTACATCTAAGCTTCCATCCAAGATAGCTTTGCCATATCTCTCATGCTACAATTTCTTTGCCAAACTTTGCTATTATATTTCCTTCTACCCTTCTAATTGACTTCTCAAAAGTAGATCATGGTAGCTCCAAAATAGTAATTAGTGTAACCTCAAGAAGTGACTTCTAACTAAATAGTGGCTATTAATAGACTATCAAAGAACAGACTAACATTTGCTGTGATACTAATGAAATGAGACTGAATTCTCTTAAAGATCTAAAATCCTTCCAGTCTATTGCAATATAAATTTCATCACAAAGTAAGACAAAATGGACCAGAATAAAACTAAATAGAATTAAATAAAATAGAAGATGAAAGATAAAATAAAAAAAATAAAATAGAATAAAATAAAATAGAAAATGTAAACCAAAATTTATTGAGAGAAAGGGATCAAAACCATACTTAATCAAATGCCCCAAATGGCCTCAATTAGTTTTATTTATATTTTTTCCAATCATCTTAGAACTTTTTAGAATGTCTATAATAGTGAATTCTGCCAAAATAACTTTTTAGAAGATTTTAGAAATGGGACCTACATTGATAACTACCTTTAATTCCTCTATGATGTTCTATGATGGATTCCACATGGACCACCAACTTGGCACTAATTATAAAAACTTCTAAAAGTATATCAAAAATGGCTTCAATTACCTATTTCTATGCGTCAATAATATAATTATCTTATCCATGTTCCATTACAGTGATTAGATTAAAAAATCTTTTTAAATAATAGTGCTAATTTTGAAATAAATCCACAATTACAAGATCTTATTTTCCATGGATCTTGTAGTTAATTTCTATAATAATTTTTTTAAAAAATAAAAATTTATAAAATATATTTTTTTATTTACTCCTATTTGTGATGATTTCATGCTTAAAATAAATTTTTATGAATTTTTTTATAAATATGCCTTAAAAAAGTTGATACAATATAAAATTAATACAAAATTAAAAGTTATCTTTAAAGCTTTAAATAATGCTTCTGCTTCTTTATTCCACTCAAGTTTTTCTTCATAAGTTAAATATGTAAGTAGAGTTGTAGCTTGAGAAGAATTTTTAATAAATTTTTTATAATAATTACCATATTCCAAAAAATATTGAACACATCTTATTGTTCTTAGAATCTTCTAATTCATGATAGTCTAAATTTTCTTAAAATCTATCATAAGGCCATCATTTGAAATGATATATTCTTAAAAGTTAACTTCAATTATATGAAATAGATACTTCTCCATCTTAACATATAGTCTTGAATCTCTAAATTTTTATAACATATAAAAAATATGAAGTTTATGTTTTTAGAATAAATAAAATCTTGTCTAAAAAATAGACAACAAAGTTATTTAGAAACTCTAAAAAAGAATTTATAAAAAATTTAGAAGAATATTTGTATTCTTTTTAAAAAAGTCTATCTTGATATAGGTTTAGAATATTGCTTGAAATCTTTCTACCATTAAAGATGGAGGTTGCATAGATAGCATATGATGAATCTTTTTTTGTAGAGTACATGAAAGCTCTTGCATCTAATAATAAGGATTTGATTCTATTTAAGATATGATTTTTTTAAAGGTCAATATTATTCTACAAAAAAAATCAAGGTTATAAGAAATCTAATCTATTTAGGGATTATACTTCTTTAACCATGATAAATCTAAAATAGATCAATTGAAAAAAAATAATAATATTAAATATTACTAAGCTATTATATCTATTAATTGCTACATCTAAAGTAATAGTTTTATGAGTAACATTTTTAAAAGACAATAAACAACCATCTATGAATTCTACATGTATGAACTTAGTTTTCTTGATTAAAAATATTTCATATTTTTAAAAAAGTTTTTATCTATAAAATAAGCTAAAGCTTTTGAATCTAACTAGGTAGAAATTTTGTAATTTTTTGATTCTTAATGTAGCCATAGATACTTCTAAAACTGAATCTAAATCATAAAAAAATTGTGAAATTTTTTCTATCAAAGATACAAATCAAAAGAAATCATTTATAGATAAAAATATAATTATAAATCTAACTTGAATAAATCCAATAAGATATTAGAAAAGATGTAACTTTAGATAAAACTTGACTTATTATAGCAACCTTCAAAATTTTGATTTTTTTCTATCAAACTTCTTTGGCATATTGATCCTCGCTTTCTTGTACTTGTAATAGTAAGAATTTTTAAATTCAATTGTGAGATTGATCTACTTGTTTCTTTCAATTGCACAACTTTTAAGCATAGACTTTAAACTTCATTCTTGATTTCTTTTATAGATGTAGGAATAATACCTCTATCATTAACATTAAAAAGACATGACATTTCTATCCTAAGAGTATTGAAAAACTTATGATGATGTACAATAGTTGTAAATTTATTCTTACTTTAGTTGAATATAACATCCATAATTTTTTGTTCTATCTTTATAACAAAAAATTCTAATAAATCCATAAGTCAAAATAAGAGAGGATTATCTTCAACTTCTAATATCAAATAATTTTTTTTATAAATAAAGATAATTTATTCTTTTTAAGAAAAAAATTATTATTATTATTTAAAAAAATATTAGTTTAAAGATGATAAATTTTTAACTTTTAAAACATAAGAAAAAAAATTTGTATAATTTACTCACTTTTAAGATGAAACAAGAATAATAAATTAGTATTCTTGTCAAATTATTAAGCATATGAATTAAAAACAACCAAAATCTCAATAAATTCTTATGTTATTTAAAAAATATAGATATTCATTCAAAGATTGTATAATATTTAGATTGGAAAAATTATTTCTAAAGATAAGAAGACTAGAGACTCTTGAAATAAATATATGAATAAAAAAGGCATTGATAAGAGTCAAAAAAGCTTTATTCTTATATATATATATATATATATATAATCTAATTAAGAACTACATAGTGATGTTGTATAGGACCTCCAACACATGTCTAACTTGAAAGACAAGTTTCTTAAATGGAAAACCATGTAGTCAACTTATACCATAAGTTTTTAATATATGCATCATATAGTCAATTTATTGACCTAATTTTTATCCTATTAATTACCTACAAATTCATATAAAGTCAAATCTATATCTACAAAGCTTTTAAAAAGATTCTTCATAATATATTATCAAATCTATTTACTTCTACTTATATTTATCTAACTTCTTTAATCTATATATATATATATATATATATATATTCATAATATTGAGTAAGTTTAGAGACAATCATCAATGAAGAAAAAAAGCTATCTCTTTTATAGAAATGATTGGTATTGTGTAAATAAAGATTTTTATATATAATATATTAAGTGCCATAAATCAATTATAAAGTATGTAATCTAAATCAAATACAAATGCACAATCAATATACTTTCAAAGAAAGTTTATAAATTTACTTATAATTAAGTCAATTTATGTCTTGTACCACAAAAAAAGAATCTAAGAATAGAAATGTAAAGAATAGAAAAAATTCTAAAGCTTTATTAAAATGGCTAAATCACCATAGCCAAGAAAATTCTTATAACAAGTTTTTTTTTTTTTTTTTTTTTTTTTTTTTTTTTTTTTTTCTCTATCTTTTTTTTAAAATCACTCATAAGACTAGACTTGATAAGAATGTCAATTCAAGAGTTTTTTTCCGCTTAGGTATTCAAACCCTTGTTGATATTAACAAAGTCAATTAACATAAAAATTTCAATGGATGAAAAACCACTAATCAAAATAAATTACATACATTCTATAGAATTTGGCATCTAATGTTATATCATATTGTCTTAATGTAACACAACTAATAAGTGAAAGAATAAAAAAATATAATATTTTAGAGGATCTTATTTCAAAATATTGTAAGAAATTAACTTAGAAATATAGATTAAAATCGAAGGGTAATAAATTAAAAGTACAAATATTACCTTTTTGCAAAGTGGGCTTCTACTTATTTTGTAGAGCCATAAATTATTCAATACAAGGTAGATTAAAAAAATAAATAATATAGACATATGTATGAGGGAGTTAGGAATTTATTTTAGCAAAAATTATGTTAAGAAGACAAAAATTGATATCTGGAGAAGACCTGTTGTCAACCTGGGTCAAAATCATACTCCAAAGCATAAAACCACACACCTATGGCAATTCCAAGGATTTTTTGTAAATTGGAGAGTGGGATTTGAGAGAAGACTTTATAAAATTTTTGAAAGCATTGATTTCAAGTGATTTGAGTTTATAATGACTTTTTAAGAGCTTTACAAAGTCAAGGTTGTTTTGGGTGACTCTAGCTTTTGTGAAATAAAATAGGATTTATAATTTGGACAATTTCATGAATTTGAATAGATCTATGGATTTTTTCTTGTAGGATTGTGTATATAGTTGTGTTAAATATATATTATAAATTTGAGCTTAATTTGATAGTTATATTGGAGGTTATTAAAGTTTAAGTGAATTAGGGACTTAGAAATTGGATTTTTAAATCTAATTAGATCATCTAAGATTTGCAACAATCTGCTAATTGGATTGATGTGATTTTTATTGGAACTAATAGTTGACTTGACTTCCAAAACTTATGCAAAATTTGAGAGTAAGTTAATGATTCAATTAGGAGTTATTATTTAGGAGTTATTATTACTAGAATGTCAACATTAAAATCAAAGATAGAAGTCAACTGATACTTGAGTGGATTATGACATTTTTTTTTTCCATTTTGTAAGTTTGATTCTCTTTTAATTTATTATACTTATTTTTAACTAAGAAAATAAGAAATTTATAAATTTAAATAAGATCAAAAATTTAATCAATAGATATAAAGCTTCTAAAATTATCCTATGATTGATTTGAATTGATTAGATTTTGATTAGGATTTGTTTAGAAATTTATTAGGATTTGGTTTACAATTTAGAATTTGGTTAGGATTGGATTTAGGATTTAGGATTTAATTAGGATTGGATTAGAATTTAGGATTTTTTTAAGGATTTTTTAAAGATTTTTTAAAGGTTTTTATGGATTTTTTTAGAATTTTTTGAAGGTTCTTTTGAATTTCACATAGATTTTTTAAAGATTCTTTAGGATTTTTGTAAGGTTTCTTTGAATTTTTTTTGGGGGTTTTTTTAGGATTTTTTTATTACTTCTTTATGATTTCTTTAGATGTTCTTTAGGATTTTTTTGTATTTTTTTTTTATAATTTTTATGAAAATTTGATTGGACTTAATTAATATTTTATTATATTTGTTAAGATTTAATTTTATTTTATATATGATTCTATTAGAGTTATCAGAACTTATTGCAATTTTCTTTTATCTTCCATTGTTAAGTACCCAGTGCATTCTCAAGCAAGATTTCACATAATACGACAATGTGACATTGAGATTATAATGATGGAAGAAGAAGACATGAAGTTTGAGGTAGATTACATGAAAGGCAAAAAAAATTTATAATTATTATCTTATAAATAAGGTTATAATAGCATAGAATGAGTATGAAGTTTGAAATAAATGTCATAGTGGTGGTGAGTTTTATAATTAATCATAAGTATCTATTGACAAGATTATAAAAAATGATCATGAAAAAGTGATAAAATTATAATTATGTCGTAAATTGAAGATTAGTCCATCAATAGTTTCTAAGTAAAGAACTAATTGTCTTCTATGATGAATGCTTGGACTTCTAATATACAAGGAGAATTTTCAAGGTCCCAACTACTTTATATTCTCATGTTTATAATATTCACTTCTTCATGACAAATGAAAGAGACATCTTCCAGACTATGATGCCCTAGAAATTCCCATGCTCTAATATTCATATATTCTCGTATTTTTGGAGTTCCCTTGTTCACAATCAATGAAAAGATTTCTTTGTTTTTTGATCTTATACCAAAATTATTATGTATATATGTATATATATATATATATATATATATCGTACAATGTAAAATTAGTTTTTAATAAATTAATATTTGAAAGATGTAAGCTAAATCAGTTGAAATTCTTGTAGAAAGGTGGTATGAATCTTTGGTTACTCAATTGAATACGTTGGACTTTGAAATATTAGAATCTGTTATGCAAACAAATTAGACTAGTGTATATTTTTGGGCTTTGGTACTAAGATTTAAATCTATGTTGGACCAATAGAAGACATGGACCAACTTCAATTAAAATCTCGGACCAAAAATATTGTAACTAAAGGTTCTAAGTGTTATCAATTTAGAGATGATTAGCAAGTTCAATACCTAGCTCTTGTGGTGAAGCTACTTGTGTTGTTATTAGAAACTGATTCTTTGAAAAGAATGTCAAATTTTAGAGGATTGAGGATTATAGGATCTATTATACTTCTATTGAGATTGGAGATTATAGTTGCAAGCATGAGAATTTCCACTATTGTACATAACCTTATGTTTTAATAGCCTTACTTTTAATAGTTCATCATTATGTCTTAAATATAATTAAAATTAGAAAAAAATATCATATAAACCCCTCAAATATTTTGAAATATTAAGAATATCCCTATATTTTTGATAATAGCATATATATCCCTAGAATTGTTGATAATAGCATATATATCCTCCACCTTGATAAATAGAAATTTGAGAATTCCTTTAATGTTTTTTTCATTTGTGCCCAAATAGTAGCTTTTGTGATTTAGCCTGTCAAAAAAAAAAAAAAAAAAAAAATGATATGCACTGTCGAGCATATTGCAGAAAAAAGATGGAGAGTGCCGCAGCCACCCGACAGCGCACAACATGCGGCTCTCTCCCTGGAGCATCCCGTCTTGTGCATGCAAGAAATCATCCCGTAAACTTCGGATTTGCCGCAAAGCATTCAAGGCAGCGTACAGGGAAAAGTTGAAGTTCTGAATGGATTCTGGTACAATCATTCTTCTAAGTTTAATCAATTTCAATCTCCTTTGCAAAAGCTGGTTGAAAAGCAATCAGGATGTGACCGATGTGATGTAGTGCACTGGTGATTTTCAAACCCCCAAACACTCCAGTAGAGATTGTGTTAGACTACTATGACAACGACTATGAAATCGCCGAACCTCCGAGAGTGACGAGTTTGAAGAACACACAGCCTCTTCCTACAATTACCAATTTTGGAGAAAGTTTTCAATTTGTTCATGAGTCCCGCAGATTTAAATCCATAGTCCATCATTTGGCTAAAGCGTACCTTGCGAGCGATAATGAGACAATCACCGATCCACGCCTCAAGTTAAATAAGGTATGCTTGCGACAATTGTATTCTGCAATGCGATGCGTGTCGTTGCGGCTCCACTGGAGGATTTATTAAGTTGTGGGGTCATCTTCCAATGCTTTAGGTTGTTTGCGAGGTGGAGTATACCAAAAAAGGAGTAAAAGTGACGACGGAAAACGGTGAAGTGTACACTTCCGATTATGTCATTGTGTCTGTTAGCCTGGGCGTGCTCCAGAGCAAACTGATTGATTTCGTGCCTGATTTTCCGTTTTGGAAGCTCAAAGCTATCTACACATCCAACATAGCAGTGTACACCAAGATATTTTAAAAATTCTCCAACACATTCTGGAACACCAGTCCTTGGACGAAGTTTTGGATGTATGCGGATGAGCGCCGAGGCTATTTATTACCCGATCTGGCAGGTACTGGATCATTCACTTCATCTTCATCTAGTGAAAGAGCTAGCGTTTAAGTGTCTTCATATTTAAAGCAATTAACCTAGATCCGAAAATCTCTGGTTTTTTGTTGTGTGAGTGCAGAACTTGGACAACGAATTTCCAGGGAAGAATATTCTCATGGTGACTGTTGCAGACGAAGAGACCCGCCGCATTGAGCAACAGGAGGACAGTGAAACACTACACGAGATCATTGTTGTGCTGCGCAACATGTTCGGGTCCAAGGTCCCTGAAGCCGAGAGCATCTACCTGCCAAGATGGTTGGCTGATCCCTTCTTCAAAGACACCTTCTCCAACTGGTCCATCAGGGTGGAATCCAACATCTTCAAGCAACTTCAAGTAAGCCATTACCGTTCAAGGAACCTTTGAACTAAAGGAAGCGGTACATGAATGACAAATTGTGCTTGGTTTACTCAACAAGCGCCGGTGCAGTTCGCAACATGACCTCCTCCAGCGACCGCACGGAGATCTGAAGTGTGGGCTTGAATTGTTGAAAAAATAAGCCGCTGAGGTTTTTGAGGAAGACGCATAACCTCCGCTATTTTACTTTCAGAATCTCGGCTCGGGGTTACAACACCTTGAAGGGAAAATTCATGCGAACAGGTCAAAGTACTGACAAGATTTTACATCCGCTGCCAAGTAGTAAGTTGCTTCCTACTTCATGATTGAGGAGTCAAAGCCCTCTCCCTGTGCAGATTGTTGCAGCAACCTGGATTTGGCTGCTGTATGGTCGGACTCTTTCTCCGAGATGTTCTCTAAGCCCAGTGAATCAATAGAGTCCACGAATTTTTTGCGTCTTGAACAAACCAAGAGCCAAATGAGAAAAACCATATTTCTCTAGCACCTGGTTATCTGGGAAATTGAAGGCACGCTCCATCTGTTTGAAACATTTGTCATTCTCCACATTAGCTCCTAATTTGTAAGGTTTGCACTCCACGAAGTGTGTCACAAAAGGCCATATCTCATCTCCGTACCCTGGGTGGTCCTTGGCCATCAGTTTCGCACAAGTAAATGTAAGATGCGTGACATCGAAGATGCTGCGGAGGAGAGAGCCACCGGAGGTGGCGGTGGACAGGATGCTGCGGGGAGAGAGCCGCATGCTACGCACTCTCAAGCAGCTGCGACATTAACTTTCTAACAATCTGCCTACAAATGCACATAACGAGGGACCTTTTTTCTGACACACTAAATCACAAAAACCACTATTTGGGCCCAAATGAAGACAAAAACATTAATGAGATTGTCAGATTTCTAACACCTTATCAACGTGGAGGTTATGTGTGCTATATCAACAATTCTAGGGAGGGTCCGTGTGCTATTGTAAACAATTCTAAGGATATATAAACTATTATCAAGAATATAAGGTATTCTTGATATTTCGACATATTTGAGGGCTATATATAATATTTTCCCTTAAAATTACCAGAAACTTAGACCTGCAAGATGCCCAGCTGCGACTCCAAGTGGGAACGTCCAGGATAGCTAAAGCTGAATACTAACCTATGCACAAGTCTCATCTTGCTCTCCACAATTAATACAACATCCGAAGTAGAACCAAATCAAGTGGCCGCAACGTCGTTGAAGAGCAAGCGCAACACACTTTGTCATCGTTTGGATGAATTGCACAGGAAAGGCAGCAACACGATATCAGCTCCGATAAATTCAATTGATTCTGCAAGCACCTGTACAGGCATTTTTTGAATAAACCAACTCTTAAATCTCGATTTGTTGAGGTTTGAATCCTACAAAAACTTTCTTGGCTCATTGTCAGTGAAACCCCCAAACCTAGATGATAGTTCTGCCTTGAAATTCTTGGGGTCCAAGTTTACGGATTTCCTTCCCGCTGCTAAATCTTTCTCTCGATCCCACGGTTTCCAAGGGTGATTCTGCTTCCATTCTGGCTCTTTTTCACTTTCTCTCCGAGATACGACCCCTACTTTATCAGTCTTCTTGCTTTTCTTCTTGCTACCTGCTGACCTCTCAGCCTTGTGCTTCTCCACAAGCGATATAGACCTTTTGTTTGAGTTATATGAGTCCATAAGTTGTGCCTCCTTTGCTGCTCTCTCTTTCTCGCGTTCTTCAAGCTCGTCAGTGGGACCATTTGTGAGAGCAGCTTGCTTATATGCTTCCAAATACCTGAGTTCAATCCAAGGTCACATAAGCATTTTAATCCATGAACAAGACAATGAAAGAAACATATTGCCTGAAACGCTAAGCAGTAAATTCAAGACAAAATCTAATTGAAGAAAGTATCTATAAGATCCTAATATTGTATAACAGTCTTTTCCAAAGGAATTGACTACCTTTATAAAGTGATCCATTTTTGAGAAGTCGAGAGAAAGATTAGTTGCAAACGAAGAGGGAAAAAAATAAAACTTACTGCATTTTTGCCTTCAGAGCTTTGTCCGCTGGCGTATCAGTCCAAGCGCTTGTGTCTCCACGGCCACTTTTTTCAGATTTGCTGAAGAAGGTATTATGCTGAGCAGGAGGTCCACCAGCCTGTGCACGTAGTCCCAAAGCAATGAGAAAGCATGACTTCTGACTGCTAAAACTTAATGCAGCAAGCACGGAAATAACTAGATAAGTCCTCTCTGCAACATCCAGGAATAATAGGTAATGCAAACCTGTCTCTCAGGTGGAAGTTTTGTCATCCATTCATCTCTGGCCACCTCCTGAGGACCTCTCAGCAGCTCGTCATCACCCTCTTCTTCCTCTCCTGTATTTTGCACGTCATCTCTCAGTTCGATTAAAAAATAAAAATAAAAATAACAGAACTACACAGAGTAGTATACTTTCCCGAAATCGAACACATTTTCATAAAAAAATCAAAACAAGGCCTCTTAATGTCAGAGGAGGCTGATATATTGAAAGGCATAGTAAAGTAGATGTCTATGTTTACCTCGAAGACGTCTCCATTGAGCAGCCTCACGTTTTGCCTGCAGTTCAGCCTATGGAAGGACATTTCAATCGGTTAGACTCATCCAATTAATGAGGGAATAATTTAATGCAAAGCACAAATACGAAAAATTAGGTTCTCTCAAATTATGAACCAAGAATTTGGTGCTTACCGCAAATTCTTCGCGAGCCCGTTCCTCAGCAACTTTGCGGTCAATCTCAGCTTTCTGAATAATCATTAAGCGCTTGATGTAAGACAATACTTTTGGCGAAGAATTTCATCCATCACATCAGATTTTCCACCACAATCCAAGTATATTGCCCCTCACATTTCGGAAATAGACAGCTGATGCTTCGCAATCACTAACCTTTGTGGGATCCTGAAGATCTTTAAATGCCTTGTTTAGTGCCATAAAGGCCTCGTGCGCTTGTGGATGTGGACACTTATCAGGATGTACCAGTAAAGACAATTTCCAATACCTGAACAGTTAATCACATAATACCCAGCAACTAAGGAGATACAAACATGTCATGCAACGTTGCATCAATCAATAACGAGATTCAGACAAATCAAAACAAATTAAAAAAAACAAAAACACAAAGCTATATCGCATACCAAAAAGTTTTGGGTTCAACTAGCGGTTTCGAAGGATCAAATTCAATTTCAACCGCAAAAGACTCACTTTTTCTTCAGAACAGTGGGTTCAACATCTGCCTTTACGCCCAATACATCGTATGCGTTTTTCACTTCACGAGAAAGCATTCTGGATACCTGCAAAGTCAGCACGCTGATCAGAATCTCGCAAAAAGCATTGAGCAGCACTACAAATGACAATACCTAACCACGGTGATCTGGGAACAGAGATGAATAGTGAAAAACGGGTAGAGTCTATTAGCAAACAGGGCAATAGCTTCAACAGAAAGAAACAGTATACATTACGAAATCTATTCAACAAATTAATCGTTTGCATAATAGTCAGGTGTGAAATTGAACCAACGAATATTGAAGAGTTTGGCGCTTTTGTCAAGGGACAAGAATCAAGAGTACTTGGAGAGTCACTTCATAACAATACCTCTTCGAATCGCTCAGCTTCATTGGCAGAAGCAGCCTCTGCCACCACTGTTGGAGGAGCAGGTCCAATCAATGGATCATTCTCTAGTTCCAACTCTGCCTCCCTGAAAAATGTGATCACAAAGACATATCTGACTGCATACGAATATGAAGAAAATACTGACGTGAACAGAATGGTGAGATTATTGAGAAGGATCGAAAATGAGAACACGGACATTTGGAAGGAAATAAAATGCCTTCGACAAAAATGGGCCTTACTCGTATCAGTCACAATTTATATAGCGTAATGTACTCGACCAAATAAGAACTGTTTACCAGATGGCACCGTCATACCTGAGACGAGCCTCAGCTTCTGTAAGTCGTGCAGCGGCTGCTAACGTTTCAGCTGAAGGCATCGCTGGACCCATGACCCTGTCCCTCAGAAACATCAGTAATAGAAACGCAAAAACAAACCATAAAGTCAGTATTTCAAGGTCACCTGTGACCGAAAGCATTAGTACGTCGCCACATTTGTTAAGAATTTGCAATGACAAGTTAGACGGAAGCGATTACCTAAATTGACAGCTTACCTGCGCTTTACTTCCACAGGACCTGGCCCATTATCTAGAGTGGCAGGGGTCTCCAAATCTGCTCTTGTTTCTGCAGGCGTAGCAGGAGTTGCTGCGGAGAGTTCTTTGAAAATTGGGGCCAAACGTTCCATCGTTGGTTCTGCGTCTTTGGGTATTAAATAAGTCCCTTGCGAGAAAGTTAGGTTCAATGCTGAAAACAGCTTCTTGAGGAGTAAAACAAGTCCTTTGTTTGGCAATCCACTGATGTCAACGGCTTGGCCACTATCCATCATCTCCATTAGCTGCAGCAAGGCAAAAGAAAAAAAATTGGATATAAGTCGAAAATGCTCGTCGTGTACTTACACATTGTAATGCAAGTCAAGAATGGCTCAGTAACTACTCACAGATGATGCCAGAGACTACCACCGTGAAGTTGAGATGAATATTTATCGTTACGGTTGAAAATGAAATCGTACACTGCGACTCTTGTTAATGTTTCATGTATGAGCTGAACATCCCTGTGGGTGGTTGCGAAGAACAATAGTGCATCTGAACCCATAAAAATTGTTGACTAGGGAATTCAGTCAGGATCTCCTGCCCGGGATTATACCTGACCAAGATCCTTTGCTTCAACTGGAAAATTTGTGTAGATCTCCTTTACAATGTCCTCTGGTTTCGACGCAACATCAACATCTGAATCTGAAGACACGTCCCTTGCATTATCCTTGTTGCGTCTTCGCTCCTTATCCTTCCTTCTCTCCTTCCTAAGCTTCTTCCGTTCTTTGCGATCTTTTTCTCGCTTTCTATCCTTCCTTGAGGAGCTCCTCCCTCTGCTATCTTGAGATAAATCACTGACGTCGCTTTCATACTTCGTCTTCTTCTTCTTCTGCCGTTTTTTATCTTTCCTAGAGGAACTCCTTCCCCTGGTATCTCTGCTATCCCTGCTATCGAGGGACTCATCACTTGAGTCACTCTCGTACTTCTTCTTGCGACGCTCTTCATCTTTCCTTGAGGAACTCCGCTTCCTATCCATATAATCATCACTCAAATCACTTGAATACTTCTCCTTGCGCCCCTTTCCATCTTTTCTAGAAGACCGGCTATCTTGATTTTCCATGCTGACTCAACAAAAAAAACAAAAAAACGAAGGAAGCCTGGGCGCAGTGTTTTAAACTCTCGGCACATAAACCCTAATGGCATCGGTCAAGTTCGTCGTGGACGGGCACCTCATGACAGCATCGAACCAGCGAGGCCTGGCAATAATTCCGCCCTTCATCAGCTTCCGCGTCTTCGAGAGCAAGTCTCCCTTCATGAACGACATGGCGTCCCCTAGGATGGCAATGATCCTCACAACTTGCTGTGAACACCTCGCGCACTTCTTCCATCAACTGCTCTTCATCCTCTGCGGAAGAAATGCTCGTGACCACCCCAAACGAAACCTCCGCAAAAACCTAGAGACAGTGAGCCTGTTTCTGAGCCAAAGAATGAGAAATGTTCATCCTGGGTAGAGTAGCGTGTCAGCTCAATTGGTTGATAGAAATTGAAAACCTCCTCCCTGTATTTTTGTCTTACTTCATACCTAACTTCTTTTAAAAAATATGTTGTGGTTTGATATTTGCTAAAATCATTATTACTGTTAAATGTGATGAAAGGTGAAGGTCTGTGGTGCTTTGTAGGTGTTGATACCTACATTTTGACATTTGCGTCTGTTACTCAAAATTATTTTGAACCCATTCTGCTCACAGAGAAAAGAAAGAAGAAAATCCAATTCAAGTTTTGTTCTATTTTGATTTTGATTTTTGATTTTCTGTTTTGAATTTACAAGAAGAGGTCTATTTCTTCAAAAATAATTCTGGTCAAGGAGCTAATTAAATAGACTAAATATATATATATATATATAAACACAAACACACACACTAGCAGAAACTTTTGCTGTTGGGCATTGCAATCGTTAGCACATCCATCCATTTCTTTCTTCATGGCTTCCATGTTCTCTAGTTCCAATGTTCTATAGTTTTCTTGTTCCTATGTTCCATGGTTTCTTTGTTTCATATCGTATGTGAAAAAGGTTGATGTGTATACTATTAAAATTTAGAAAATATTAATAGGATTGGCTTTTCCAATCTTCGATAGTGACCTTATCTTCAACAAGATCTTTCTTTAGATATAATGTAGAGCTTATCATTGTCAAGAGAGCTCATGCTTCTTATGTCATGTAATTGTTAATTACCACATAATTTTCTTCAATAATTATTATACATACTTATTTGCAAGATGAACAATAAAAATGATTAACTCGTAGGTATAACTACAAAAATACTAATAAAACAAAAATTACATTATACTTAGAACAATCCATAGGTTCTTTCGTTCTTGTAATTCCAAACTTTGATAGTAAATTCTAAAGTCTCCAACTAAAGTAATGTTGAGAAATGCCATTGATTTCTTAGGTGAGAATCTCTTGAATTTTTTTTTTTTTTTTTTTTTTTTTTGACAAAATTAGTACAACTTTGCCTTTCAACACTATGTAATATAGAAATGTATGTGCCTATACTATCACTAATTAATTCATAATTATATCAAATAATGTTTGAATTGGCTATAAGTAGTAATAAGAGTTTAAGAGTATATTATTAAATTATTAAGAGTTGTATAATAAGAAGTTGTTATTATTGATAGAATTAAGATCTATAGATTTAGTAATTTATTCTTAGTAAGATGTTAGTTGGTCCCAAAAACTATAAGGCTTGGAAGAATACTATGTGAAGTATATTTAAGAAAGAAGATATGTAGAACATATTCAACCTCAAAATTGATAGCAGCTCAAACTTAGAAGTTGGTCAACTTTAGAAATTACTCAATTTTTAGAGTTTAAAAAAATTATTGAAAGTAATAAAAAAGAACCAACTTCAAATTTTAGTTCTAAATTTTTTAAAGCTTTCTTTCGAAGATAAGATTAAGCTTATAAGAAAGAAGACAAAAGCTATGGAATATTTCAAATTTTTATTAGAAAATTACTTTTGAGATTGATTTTTTCTAAAGCTTAGATGATTCTTTCATATCTTTATTCAACTATGATCATTCCTAGTGTGATAAAAATCCTAGATAGATATAAAATTTAAAAATATTAATAGAGTTATTTGTAATAACATACATATAGAATGTTTGTAAGTTTAATAATGATTTAAGAGAGATGAACAAACTTCTTTGTGATCTTGTCATTATTTGTAAAGTTCTTCCTTCAAAATTTAAGAAATTAGTATCCATCATTAAACATGAGTATAAACCACTAATATTTTTTACTTTGACAAGTAGAATAAAATTAAACAAAAGTTATAATAAGATCTATTTAATGAAGCATTGATATTTTGGATTTAAAATAAAAATTGTAGATGTTAGTATCAAAGAAATGAACTGAAAGAAGATGCATAAATTTATGAAATCCATGTCAAAAGAAAAGTGACAAAATAGAAATAAAGAAGTATATATATTATAAGAAAATTGGAATGTCTATTGCCAAAAGATAAAGAAACTAGAAACTCTTGAATGTAGATTGGAAGCAAGAAAAGACTTGATAAGAGTAAATAAGGCTTCACTTTTGCCTCTATATATACTATCTATCTAGGATCTATGTGACAACATTCTATAGGACCTCCAAAAATATGTTGACTTTGTATGATATGTATCTTGACTTGCAAGGTAAGTTTTTTATATAAACGCCACATAGTTAGCTTATTCTGTAAGCTACTAATACATGTGGCATGTGGTTAGTTTGTTGACCAAGTTTCTAACCTACCAATCAACTATAAATACATATAAAGTCAAAATAGTATCTAAAAAGCTTCTAGGAAGCTTCTCTAGAAGATATTATGAAATTAATCTATTTTTACTTACTTCTACCTATCATATTATTTAAATAATAGTTATAGTAGATATATATTTGTGACATTACTTCTCTTTCTAAAAACAAGTTCCTCGAGGAGCGATGATCACATGTTGAAGAAGTCTAAGATGTGGCAAATTGTATTTGCTACATATTTTAATCTTTTTTTCCTTTGAAGATAGTCGATAGGTTCTCTCAGCCATTGGTAATGTCCCATTCTAAGGTGAGAAGACCACAGTGTTTTTTGATTATTGTTGAAACCTTCATAACTTTTTTCAAACAAAATATTTGTAATACTATTAAGATTTGTGCCTACCTCCAAGAAAATCACCAAACATGAAGAGTCTTTTTTTAGGTCATGATATCAAATACATTATATCTTGCCATCTATTCAAGAAAGAATATGTTGTTCTTAAAGGTCTTCATGCCTATTACGTTGTCTTGAAGGTTGTGATAATCACAATGTCTTGACTGGTAAGTCATCAAATGATGGTCTTGAATTGAATCTATTGACTATTACTTTTCTATCTCTTTAATGCCACAATTATACATAAACTATAAATAAAGATAAAAAATAGAATGCAATCTTTCCTAAATTATGTTCTTTTTTTAGCAAAGATTTATTATCTTTGATCCTAGTTTTGATAGATGTTGTTGTTGAAAAGCTTTGACCTTTTGTATTGCATTTATAAGATTTTTTAGTGGCTTCTATGCACATTTATTAATATCATATCCTTGCCAATGGACAAGATATTCTAACTTATTTTGGCACCACCTTGAGTCTAGAACTTCTTCTACTTCAAATTCTTTATTGTTGTCTACTTTTATAAGAGGAGGTAGGACTTATCTTTTTCTTTGTATGTTCACAATCTTGTATGGTTTAAGAAGAGACATGTGGAATACAAGATGGATCTTCATTGACTTTGGTAGATATAATTGATAAGCAACTGGATTGATTTGTCCACAAATAGGAAAAGGTCCAAGCTTGCAATAGTCCAATTTATCACAAAGATGAATAGTCTTGATATTACGATGAAGTAACCATACCTTGTCACCTACATTGAATTATGGTTGTTTTTTTGATAGGCATCCGCATTGATCTTTTGTCGTTTTTGAGCTTCTTTTAATTGTGCCTTTATTGTTGTATATAGTTTTGACAAATAATTTGCTAAATCTTCTGCCATAGGATTATCAACTTTTGAAAAGTCAAAAGTATTAAATTTTAGATGATAATCATAATTGGAAAGGAAAGGTGTTTGTTGCATAGAAGAATGCATTATATTAT